>NC_083491.1:17811869-18162573 GCF_905332965.1 Bombus pascuorum | reverse complement strand
TTCTCAACTACTGCGTGCACACACAATGTGTACTTACGTCAAGCAGTCATCTGTTATAGCTGCGATTATAGTTTCAAAGAATGTTTGAAAAATGTATTAAGAATAATATTTATTTCTTTATTTATAAGCTATAAAATTTGATCGAAATAGAACATTCATATTAAAGAAGATTTCCTATATATGAAAATTTCAAATCTTTTACCAAACGATATCGATTGTTCTTTTCTCGGTTGTATCACAAAAACTATAATTATTATTTCATGTTTTAAGCAAAATGAATTTGACGAATTAATTTAACATTGTACTTAAACATTGTATAAAGAAAATACATAAAATTTATGTGAAATTCGTTATAGTAATTCATAACTTGTCCTAAATACATACTTACTTATTGTAATCGAGCAAATATGCTTATACCTTTGAACGAAACTGTATGTAATTGTTCAATTGGCGAATTAAATGCGTCATGAAAATAATAGTGAAAATGATGTTCTGGGTATTGAAACATAATAGGTTCGTTAAATTTGGCAAACTTTTGTTCTGTATCGTTTAATCTGTAAACGTTTCTATCTTCAACATTCCACATTAACATTAACATATTGTTCGTAGTGTTTATGGCGTGCGAAGCTTTAGGCATAGTTGCAGTTCTACATTTTACTAATTTACGAATGTAAATATTAATGTCAGCTTGTTATTGGAAATTTAGTCAAGTTATCCATAATACCATCATAATATCACATGTTATTTCAAACTGATACATTGTGCACATAAAAATTTCTAATAGGACATTAATTTTTTTTTATAGAATTAATTCTCATAAAAAAGTTATGGAATTATGATATTACGATGTTCTATAAAAATTTCAATCATTTTCATACGTATATATGGTTAACATCACGCCTAACTATTTAATATCTGTTAAATAATAAAAATAAGAACAACAAGTAAATAAAATAGATATAACCATGAAAAGAAAGAGAAGGAGAAATCTTTCATTTCTAAAATAAAAATAAAGAAACGAATGAAAATTGTAATTTTCGCCTGGCACAACAGGAATTAGGAAAAAGCGCTCTCCTCTCGAGGAATAAAGATAGGCACATAATTTGTAAAGTTCTAATGCAAAAGTAAACGCTAATGAGGTCAATTACTGAAGATTGCCAAATATTTCTGGTAGAAAGCCACTAAATATTCTGGCCAATGTTCGATAACAGATATTCGGGCTTTCGATCGAATGAATCGCAATGTTATTTCGCAGAAGAAATAATGAACGAATAAAACAACGGGCGATAGTTTTCGTTTGCAGATCCTATGTACATAGATACAAAGCTTTTTTGTGCGTCTGATAAGATCGTTGAGATATTTTTCAATCTATCAAACGTCGAACTAACGTTGTATTCTACCTATAATAAATGAGATACTATCTAATTGCGTTAATTAGGTATTGTAAAACTTTTTAAATAGGAAGTGATATTATTAAAAACAGAAATTCGCATTAATAACTAATATTATGATGGAAACTATGTTATACGCGTGGAGTGGTTAGAACGATGATTAATCAACTTAAATTCCTGAATGTACGTGTATATTATATGCATTAAATTTGCGTAATATAGCAAATTTATATATAAAACGGTTTCCTTTTCATTTTCAAGGGATTATATTTTTATACCTGTAGTAAAAAATGATCGAAATACTAGCATAGATTTTGTAATTTTATACTTTTGTAAAACGATAATTTCTTAATAAAAAATAGCATTACTTTTCTAAAAGAAAAATTATTCAGTACTTTCCATTGGTAAATATTTGATAGATGGAAAATACAGTTTTGTTGGAAAAATGAAGAAACTCTTATGAAGAAAAACAAGATGGAAAATGTGCATGCAACAATGTTTTGACGTACAGACGAACTATTTAACGTTCCAAAGTATCTGATCATTCTAAAGAACGAATTTCTAGTATTTTGTATATCAATTTTTACATAATAAGTAAAAGTATAAAGCGCAGCTAGTATGTTATAGTAAAATGTAAAAATGTAAACTTTAAAGAAATGGTCCGTGAGAGAAAGGAAAATATATCTTATTACACGCGTGATTTTTTTTTTTTAAAGAACCACCCATAATGGCACAAAAAGACACTACGAAGAAGTCAGCGTAATTTATATGTGTTTGCTGCAGCTATTATCGAGCACGTGCGTCTTCCACGTGTACCAGTGATCTTGATGTGGTATATGAAAAACTGGGTATCTACTGCTACGGATTGCTCGATTGGAAGATGAAGGATGCTCGATGTTAAAACGATTCGATATCGGGCGGATGTTGGAGCAAAGTATAGCATAGAAAATCAGGGTCGAGAGGAAACAGAGTAAGATAGGGTTGAAGCACGGGAGAGAGGAAAAAAATGGACATGCCAGAAAATCAGCCCGCTGAAGGTAATTCCCTGTCTCGTTTCGACATCTATTTTCATCTCACTCGGCCGATCGAGGCGGTTGTAGCTTTCCGTGGCCACCCCTTGTCACACTTTTGGTATCATCTCCGCCTAAAAAGGTAGATTGGCCCCGGAACTAACGCGGTTTCTTATTGGTCAAGAAGATCGACCAATCGTTGAGCTCGTTATATTCTAGGATCACGTTGCACGCGCTTATATTGGGAGCCCCCGCTCGTTTCCCCGACAGAACGGCTCTCTAACGTAAGTGCAAAACGTCGGTGTTCGTCCGATTGTTAGATTTTTTTCTCTTTTTGATTACACGACACACAACATTAACGCTCGATACTTGGAACGGCAAATGGAAAAGAAAAGCGAAAAGGGAGACGTATAGAAATCGTAAAGACGAATAGAAGAACTTTAAAGAAACGAGATCGATTCCAATTTGAAGAAAAAAAGAAACGAAAAGAAAAGAAAAGAAAAGAAAAGGAAAGGAAAGGAAAGGAAAGGAAAGGAAAGGAAAGAAAAGAAGGAAACAAAAAGTATAACGAACTCGTGATTGTGAGAGAAGCCTAGGGGATTTCGCCAGGACTCGTTAATATGCAACCTAGTCTGACCCGCAGTGTCTAGTGATCTTATAGTCCACAGTCTTGCAAACCACCCTTTTTCACGAAGGATTTTTTAGGTAAAAAGGAAAGTGTGATTCATCGTTTAGTAATTACTTTTTCTCTTAGTAGTGGAAAGGGGGAAATAACTGTGGATAGAGTTTAGATCTCGCTAGTGATATTCGAGCTTAAGTCTCGAACGTGTGATCGACGTTAATCTTGAGGTGTAGTCCTTATTTTATTACCGAGGAACTGATATCGTTTCAAGAGAGGGACAATTTTGTGTGTGGTCCTTCTTTTGGTGACAAATGAAACATAACAGGACAGTGATTTTTTTCCGTCTTCTTCAAATTTTTCGCTTTCTCTTCGCGATTTTTCCTCGTTTATAATACACGTATCCGTGAGCGCAAAACACAGTGGTACTTTCCGGGTTTCGCGAGTTTGAACGGTCATCGGTGACGTCATTGGTGATGAATATCCGGGGAACAGTGCGACATTACGGTGTATTCTAACGAAAGGATCCTGAAGGCAATGCAATGCAATTTTCTCATCCAGAGATACGTACCACCCCATACAATACGAAGCGTTCTTTGATTTTCCTCTTCTTTGACCAGCCAGCGCGCCTTTTATAGGCTGAATAGTGCGACGCAATGTGTAAAAATTTCAAGTTACAAGAAATTTCAAAGAATAAGTTTGCATCTCAACACTTGGTTTTCCTTCTTCTTCCGCATTTTGAAAAATTTCTCATTCTCTATCTCTGATATCGTATTTTATGCGAGACAATTTTTTTACTTTACTTTAGGGTAAAATTCTTTTCTCACGATATTTAGTTTTTTCATACCGTATCAAATCAGAGAGAAATCCATAGTTTTCGAACGTGCGTGAAATTAAAAACACGTGATCCGTAATCGAGAACAAGATGTAGCGCGCCTGCCATCTTATTTCCGTTATGCAGCTCTGGAAGCATGTTACTTTTTTTGGACGGGTTCGAAACCCGGTGTCTTGTTTCAACGGCTCAACTGATTCTCAATTTTTAAACTACAACATTCTTTCATCCGTTTATTCGATCCCAATATTTTCTACACAATGCAAATTATGACTTTCTAAAAATTTCTTTGAAACTTTTTCGAAACTGGAAACAATTGTTTCCAACGGAATTTATTTCTAATTTTCTTCTTTCGCTCGAGTTACTTCCAATATCTAATGCATTTTGTTATGTAATTATTTCTCTTTTAGTTTGATTTTCGTGATTCTGCCGTCCTTCTTTTCTACATGCGGATATATTTCGCACGATCGGTCCGTTTCTGGGTTCAAATTTCTGGGTTTTCTTCATCTGTCTGTTTATTTCGCTTACCTACTTTTTAAGTAAAAACTTATGCAACAAGATGATTATGAAAAAGTGGAAAAGCATATACATACTACATATTACAAAATTAATTTGAAAATTGAAATATATATGTGTATGTACAGGAGTCTCCCTTTTTCTTTCCTTTTAACTTTACGTTATTGCGTGACTTTTCTTCGGCTACCGAAGAACGATATCGTTACGCAACCTGCTTATAATTGCAACGTCTTTTAGCCGTTAAAAGTTTTTCATATGAATAATAATTAGCAATATTAACGGAAACTATTTAACGATATAATAATATAATAATAACAACAATAACAACAAGAATAATAATAATACAACAATAGCACCTACTTTCGATTTAAACAAAACGTACAGTAATTTACGTGTTATTAACTATATATATATATATATATATATATCAATTAATCTAATAATACTAATAATACTAATTGATCATATATAAGAGGGGAATGTGTGTATGTGTGTGGCTTCGAATATAATTCATACGAGCATCGATTAACCATATTGTCAAATGTTCTCTGTATCGAATTGTACGAGTTATTTATTTTAATTGGCAGTATCTTTAAATTTCTTTGTTATTACATTATATTAGAAAGAACTTTCAGACCAGCAGATAATATTGTACAAAAGTGTAAAGAATCGATTTATCTATCATTCGAAAGAATAATACTAGCAAAATGAAATTTTCATAAGACTGCCAGACGAGAAAAAATATTTACATATTTCGAAATTATTATCCACATTCTGATAAATAAATCTTCTATATTTCTATATTTCTATATAAAAATTTTCGGAAAATTTCCACTTCGTAGTTTGTTTTTATTGAAAACACAATTTCGCGTGAAAAATCAAATTAAAAAGAATAGAAAACGGCGAGAATAAAGAATATAAGGCTATTAGCATTTACTGTAATAGAGTAATTACTGATAATATCGTTGTGTCGTGTATGATGTATAGCGTATCGTATATCGTGTATTGTGTATTGTGTATTGTGTACCGTGTACCGTGTATCGAGTATCGAGTATCGTATATCATATTTTGCGTCTGTAGATAACAATTCGCAAGAAAGACGAAGAGGTCCTCGTGGAAGTAAATTAATAATAACTGACAGGCCTGATTGTTTGTAAAATAGGGCCGCCCAGATCGTGCCGCCAGAAGTAGTCCGTCCGCCGCCGAATTCTCCGAGGATCGAGAATAAGAGCGAAGAAACGAAGTAACTAGGAAGTTTCTTCCCACCGTGTGATACGTGGGAAAACAACGACGTAAAAGGCACGTAGACCTTCCTGGGAGCGAGAGGAGGATAGAAATAGAGAAGTAAATTATCCAAATAGAAAGGAAATAATCGAAGATGCCGAAGCCGAAGCCACAAGAAGGAGAGGATCCTGATCCAACCCCGTACCTCTTCGTCTCCCTTGAGCAGAAGAGAATCGACCAGACGAAACCATACGATGCGAAAAAGGCGTGCTGGGTGCCGGATGAGAAGGAAGGCTATGTTCTTGGTGAAATCAAGGCAACCAAGGGTGATATCGTTTCCGTCGCGTTACCTGGCGGCGAGGTAATTTACCTTTCACCTTTTAGTTTTACATCTCTCATATTTTTCACCTTTTCTCGATTTAAATTGATCCAACAGAAAATATCCAATTCCTCTGCAAGTTCGATACAGTAGTCGATACATTTTTTATTACGAATTTGCTAAAACATTTTTAATTTCGTGAAACAACGATTCGCGAATTACCAAGTAGGAAAAGAAGAACAAAGTAAACATTTTCTTGTTTCGTATCTTTTCCTCTATCGCCTAAATTGGATAGAGTTGTAGTATGTATGGCAGGGTAGAAGCCAATGCTTCCTACGTGTAAAAAGAAACCAAAATAGTAGAGGTTCATCGTATCAGACTCCGTCGAAACGCTATTTTTGGCAGAGGTAAAAACCGCTCGGTAGCTGTTAAGCGTTTACTATCATTTAACGTTCCGATATTCAAATTTATTAAATTCGAAAACTTTATAAATCAAGGCAGACCTATCGGAAAATGTGTACATAAATGTAAAATTTTAATAATTTATCACGAATCGAGATTGCTACCGGAAGTTTTCAAGCTCGATATAAATAGGGAGAAGTGTGCTATATTCATATCACGTATGTACCTATATGTGTGTATATATATGGTTTCTCTCTCACTCTCTCTCTTTCTTTCTCTTTCTCTCTCTATTAGATTTTTTAGTTGTGTTCTCCGTGATTTCGGGGGTAGCGGTTATTTTTGTTCGGCTCGGGACACAGTGATGTACAAAATGCCTCGCTTCTACATGTTGGATTACATAATGGTTCAGCAAACCCTACCTTCTCTTCGTCAACCAATGCTGAATGCTATTGTTAGCATCCTCGCTACCATTGGTAATAATAAATTGAAACGTCACTTCACGAAACGCGGGTCGACATATTTTTAGAGCATCGAAAATGAAAGAGAGAGAGAGAGAAAGAGAGAGAGATATTAATATATTTATCGAAAGAGGTAGAATCAGGGGATATATGAAACCTTTACTCAAATTGGATTCACGATATATTAAAATAATAACTAAAAATACATTTATATATCTTGAAACCAATGTGAAATATTTTAATCTAACGTTCGTTTAAAATGATTTACTCGATTAAATACGAGTTGATCCGAGAAACATTTCATGGAAACTAATTACCAACTGTTTGCTTTTACAAAAGTATTCGGCATATCGGTCATTAATGCGAGCAAATTACCAGTTATTTCATAATAATATTCTCTTAATTCTTAATGATAGTTATTTGTGATAAAAGTACTGCTCTTCTTCCTCTTTTATTTTCTGGTAGAAAAGATACAAGGTACTAAAATTTAAAAACAATTTTATCGAAGAAATATAGGTTTATCGTTTAATTACATAGTTATAATAATTCATTAAAATAGAGTTTCGTAATTAAAATAATGAAATGTCAAGTATTACCGTTTTGTGCGATTAATTAATTGAAACATCTGCAACGAAACATTTTCCAAATAACATGACGAAATCGTCAAATATCCGTGATAAGTTTTAAACGGTCGAATCGTACGATAAAGCAGATTAGAATGAAATATTTACACAAAAAAGGAATGCCCGTACAGACGAAACAATTCCGCAAGGACCAATTGGCACAAGTGAATCCGCCGAAATACGAGAAATCCGAGGATATGGCTGATTTGACGTTTCTGAACGAGGCGTCCGTGTTACACAATTTGAAACAACGTTACTACAGCAATTTAATTTACGTAAGTTCAATTTCTTCTACTTTTGCTAATCGAAATATCTTTTTTCTCATTAAATTAGAGCAAGGACTTCAAAAAGGACCAGCTGCAGCAAGTAAATCCACCGAAATATGAAAAAGCCGAGGATATGTCAAATTTAACTTACCTCAACGATGCTTCGGTCCTCCACAATTTGAAACAACGTTATTACGCCAAACTCATCTACGTAAGATTATTTCATCCTCGGAGAGATTCCCCTTTGCTGTTTTTCGTGGCATCGTATCTACATTTTCTTTCTTTTTTTTTTTTTTTTTTTTTTTTTGGTTTCTTCATTTTTGCCTTCCTTCGCTTTCCGTAAATGGAAACATTTGTTGCTCGAACATCGAAAACGTTGGATAAAGCACCTGGACGTGCCACCACGTTTTTCCTCCGAGCTCTTCCTCCTTTTTATCTTCTTCTTAGAGAACTTTACCCCGAACTATGATTCGGATGAAACTGCATGTTAGAAGCTGAAGACATCGGTTACAGGTATTTCGACGGACTAAAATGTCATTGATGTTTTCCAATTCGTTTGGTTATCCATCATGCTGGGAATACGCACGAACCTTCGAATTTCCGAGTATTGTATTTTCTTCCAAATGCATGATCCCCTTCGTCATACGCAGCATCGTTTGACAAACGTCGTCTGATAAAACACTTATACGTGTAGCGACGCATTGCTGCTTCCTTCTTTGTTTTCAAGAAAATTGCTAAAAAATGGCCAATCGAATTTATCGAGTCTTCTTTATGATCGTTCTTTATGCAAATTGTTTCCTTTATATTCAGAGATAATAAAACAAACGTGTACCTATATATATATATATATATATACGTCAAAGTTATCGTCTCTAAATACGAGTTATAGATGGAGTAAAAATCTCATTCGCGTTTTTATTCTAAAACAAAACTCATTTTTATCAACGAGTATATCGATGATCGTGTTGTTAAAATCAGTGATGTTAAATATTTTTGTAAATATACATACGAGGTCGTTTTAAATGTAGTTGTAAATTTTGAAATTAACAAAATTAAGGTATAAAATTGGTTAAACCGAGATATTTATTAAAAAATGTAGTATAGTTTTACTTGCATATACGAATGCATATATCGATGGACGCATATGTGTATGTATGCGTAAAGAATCAAACACCGATTTCTAAATTGTGTAAAATACGACTTTTACTCGGTTTACGGTGCGAATAGACCGAGTTTATTCAACTTGGATGCTGTTTCTTACAAAGCCCTCTGTCATTTAAAATTGTGAAAGAAATTTTGACTAAAGGAAATGGTCGATAAACAGATTTTCTTTATTATATTTTATTATATGAAAAACGTTGTTTTTTAACGATTTATCA
The DNA here is from genome assembly GCF_905332965.1 of Bombus pascuorum. Classification (NCBI taxonomy): domain Eukaryota; kingdom Metazoa; phylum Arthropoda; class Insecta; order Hymenoptera; family Apidae; genus Bombus; species Bombus pascuorum. The sequence continues at coordinate 18,153,534 of NC_083491.1, read as the reverse complement.
AATTCGAACGGATAAAACCTATTTTCGTACAATGTTCGATTGTTATTTTCAGACGTACTCTGGCCTCTTCTGTGTAGCTATCAATCCCTACAAAAGATTTCCCGTATATACTCATAGATGCGCCAAACTTTATCGAGGCAAAAGACGTAACGAAGTGCCACCGCACATTTTTGCCATTTCTGATGGAGCATATGTGAATATGCTTACCAGTAAGTATTACTCGAACTGTTGCGCTATCGCTACTGGTGGGGTCACGAAGTATGCCGAAATAAGCGTTAAACAATGGTGTTAAAAAATTTCATCCGTGTAACTGTAATTCGTTTCCTTTCACAGACAGTGAAAATCAATCCATGTTGATTACCGGTGAATCTGGTGCTGGAAAAACTGAGAACACGAAGAAAGTAATCGCGTATTTCGCCACTGTCGGTGCCTCGACTAAGAAAGCCGACGATACCTCCCAGAAGAAAGGTTCCCTGGAAGATCAGGTGGTGCAAACCAATCCTGTCTTGGAAGCGTTCGGTAATGCTAAGACCGTCCGTAATGACAACTCCTCGCGTTTCGTAAGTCTCTCTTTATTTTTCCTTTCGATATCAGACACAACAATAATATTCAAATTATTAACAAATTATTAGAAGCGATATATAAATTTTCAATTTTTACATTTGCGTTTAATCACAATTAATCGTATAAAAAAGAAATATAACGATGCATAAGGCTCGATTAATAAGTTGAATAACGTTATATCTATTATCTTCGATCAAAGACAAACTTAAAAAAGGCTTTCCTATTATCGAATAGGGTAAATTCATCCGTATTCACTTTGGACCCACTGGAAAATTGGCTGGTGCCGATATCGAGACCTGTAAGTTTTTACTTGAAATTTTCCATATATGTACATACGTCAATTGCTATCGGGGTTCTTCGCATGATAAATAGGATAGAATCTCGAGTTAGAGAGTCCGATCGATCATTTTTGTAATAAATCTATACATATAAGTATGTATAAATAGCTTAATTTTAACAGAAACGTAGTTGGCTTCGATCCATTATTGCTTTTTTTAAATAATATAATCGTTGCACGTACGTTTTATCTTATCGCAATTTGCATCATGCATACCATATAGAGACGATTGCACCACGAACGATATTTCCGAATGACAAACGAAATTACAAACGCAATTATCAAGGCGTTTAAACTTTCGTAAAAGCAATTCTTTATATTCTAAAATTACAAATAAATCTATTTTTCTGTGTACAGATCTATTGGAGAAAGCTCGTGTCATCTCTCAGCAAGCTCTGGAACGTTCTTATCACATTTTCTACCAAATGATGTCAGGCTCGGTGCCCGGTTTGAAGGGTAAGATTATTCAGTTCATAATTGAAATATTATAAATATGCAGAAACATATTATTGTACGTTATTCTATCGATATATTTAGTAACAGATGAGACTTTTTAATACAGCGACTCACTTGGTGCATCGAAGATCGTTTTTAGGACGAAAGACGGTCATCGTCGATCTTATTTCGGAACCTTTTATTCTATCGTGATTGTGTATTTTGTGCGTGTGAGCATACGCATATTAAGGTGGTAGTCCAATAAATAAAATTGGACAAATACGAGATAGGAAAATTTGAAAACTTCCAACGAAGACCAAACGAAACGATTTACGGAATTTTATATTAGCGATATATCTTTAATATCGTTCACAGATAAAAATCGTTTCAGAGACTGTCCTATTCTCTCCTGCCCTTATTTCCTAATAGAATGAAAAACTCTAGTTTTTAAACTAGAAACTCGAATCTAGAGAAAGCGTCAGGTTGTAGCAGAAACTGTCTCGGAATCGAAAGTATTCGATATATAGTCGATTGAACCAACGGTATACCTATCCTGGATCTACTTTTTTCATTCTGTCAGATTTTTCTTACTTCTTTGATCCTCGTTCTATATAGACATGTGCTGCCTCTCGAATGACATCCACGAGTACTACTTCGTCTCTCAAGGCAAGACTACGATTCCAAATGTCGACGACGGCGAGGAGTGTACTTTGACCGACGTAAGAACCTGACAATTATGCCAGGGCTATAGGCATCTTTCACTTTCTGTCTCCCTTGCTACCTTTTCTCCTACCTATTTGCTACACTAGATGCCAATATTCTTTAAGGCTTCTGTTGTTGTTATTTCTGTTTCGATTTTCTTTTCCCAAACAGCCCTTTCTCTTGAGTTTCTTTGATTGTTCGTTGTTTGTAGTACTAGGATGGATAATGCGACTTATTGTAACGTCTCCTATATATTTTCTGGAAAAGAGAAATACTAAGGTGGCGTATATCTCTCTTATTCGATCTGTACCCATCCCACTCCAGTTTTTCGATTGTATTGATCCATTCGATCGCGTATGAAATTATCGTCGATCGCAACCTTTGTATTTCTCTCAGTTGGTAATCCTTGAGTTATTTTCGATAACGTCCTTTTAAAGTACAGGACTCGACGAAATCTGTAGTTGCATTGTCAACGGAGAAAAGTTGAAAAGGAGTCGTACTAAACGAAAACATTATGCGGTATTTCAAAGAAATATGCCGCACGCTACTCTTACTCTTGTGATTACTTATTAATAAAAATTAATATTAGAATCGAGATTTCCTAAATTGTCTTAATTGACCGTAAAAACGGAAATAGAACGAAAGCTATGTATCATTGAAAATCGTTTCGTTTTAGTAGATTTCTCCTCGTAAGTACTTGTTACGCGTGGAATATACTACTGTACGTGTATGTATATAAATAACATATACATACTACGTGACATCTGTATATACGAAGAGACAATTTAGGAAATAAGCTCCCCGAAACAACTGCTATAGGGCAAGTTGTTCGAGTTAACAATTCCAGACGACTTACTGGGCGATTATTTTTTTGACAAAATCGTTCTCTTACGATACGAGTTTATGTATAAACCAGCCCTTGTAGATGCATTTCGAAGGAAAGCCACCAGGAAACATGGCACCCTCACTTGTAGTTAATACCTGCATGTTTGTTTCTGTTCTTTTTTGGTCACCTATAGAAATGTTGCTGCTGTCCAACAACATCCATGACTACTACTTTGTCTCACAAGGGAAGACGACTATTCCTGGCCTCGATGATGGCGAGGAACTATTAATCACCGATGTAAGTGCTTCCCTTTGACCGGTCAAGCACTCTTCTTCGCGATGTTCAAGATCGAAAAGTTCACGTTACACGAAGCTATAAAACAGCATAGACATTGTACATTTGCAACTATCGATTGATCTTAAAATTAACCTTTAATTTTTTTAAGGGATGCAAATAGAATATGCTTTGATAATTATCCAAAGCATACAGGTACAGGTTTTAAGATATTTTGTGTTCTTCTTTTCTTTCTGTTTTTCTAAATTCAAAGAATAATCTAAAGGAGAGAACTAATGCTTAAAAAATTGCATTAGTAGGTATTTTATAGCTAAAACGTGAATAGTTTCATCTTGAAAATTGCCACTAAATTCCTCCCTATATGTACTACTTTATATACTACCTTACTAGCAATCTATTTTTTCTACAGAAGCGAAACAACTCATCAAGCTTCGTGTTATCGTCTTTGGTTTCCGTAATAATTTAGTATATGTGATGAGATTTATCACTGTTTGTCGTATATTCTTGCTCTCTTTCTGTCTCTATCTCTTTCTCTGTCTGTTTCTTTCAGCTCATCATTTCTTATTAAAATGTAACTAATTCATATTCTTTTTAACAGCACATATAATAATATTACCGGCAAGAACGGCAACAACAGAAGAATATCGTTTTTGCTTTTAATTTTCTTATTTCTATGTTCTGTTTTGTTTCTCTCTCTCTCTTTCTCTCTCTCTCTCTCTTTATCGTTGTTCCTATATTTTTGTTTCTTCTTTCTTCTCTCTATTGCTCTTCTTCTTTCAGCCTATCGCAAATCATTTGGCACACGTTCTCATTCTTTTTCTATCCTTTCTCTCTCTCTCTTTCTATCTCTCTCTCATGCGCATCTTGCAATTGCTCATGATATATATTTTGTTGGTCAAATCGTACAGTAACAATTAAAAGGTAGAAAAAAATGTGTAGCTTTGAAAGATTAAAAAGAGAAATTGCACAATCGAGAGCGATTGCAAGCAGTAGTGTCAACGATACAACGCTCATAAAGCAGGCAGCTTGAAAATTGTACAAAATAATGCAGAATTAACCCTGCTGAGCAACCGGATCGGGGACTATTGGTACATTAGCCAGGGTAAGACCAGAATTCCGGGAGTCAACGACGCCGCGGACATGGAAGAGACGGACGTAAGTCCAACCCCACGGTGTCTAAAAGATCTTGGCGAACTTTTCGAATCGCTTTGCCAAAATATTATTGTTTGAACTTTTCGAATCGCGAAAAAGGAATGCTTCCTTCGAATTAAAAGTGGTAGTAATAAACGAGGCAAGGTGACGGAAAAGTTGGGCCGAGGTTTTTATCACCCCCTCGCGCCCCGCCTGCGAAAGCTTCCTGCCGCCGCAATCGGGGTGCGGGGAGATTGGGGGAGGAATACTTTCATTCGAAACATTTCCACTCGAGGTAAAGCGAAAACCAGCCCCCAGGGTCCACCCGCTCCCCGATCAGCATCTTTCTTTCTTATTGCGCCAACACTTTTTCGCACATCCGCAACAAAACCCGAAACAACTACCAGAGATAGCAACCGTGGTCTTCGTTGATCAACCAATTCTTCCTTAATCTATCGAGAAGAAATTATCTAAGAAATTATTCAATCGTCGAACGAGAATAGCGTCCAATGCAAAACTCTAATCTTTCTAATCGTTAAAGGAGATCAAATTGAAAGATTTTTCGAATCATTTAGGATTTACTAATGTCGAATAATTTCAAACCAAAGGCCAGTTATATCATGATTTATTTGTTTTCAAACTGCTTCGCAGACATGTGTCTTTTATCCAACAACATATACGACTATGTCAACGTGTCTCAAGGAAAAATCACAATCCCCAACGTCGACGACGGTGAAGAATGTACTTTGACGGACGTAAGTCCCGAAGAAATGGATTCGTCAATCCATACTTTTTTCTCTACCTTTTCTCTGTGTACTTCCGTGTACAGTCTTTTATATTTCCATGTGTAGTATATACCTTCTTTTTAAATCTTTCTCTTTGTCATATCTATAAAATCGATAAATAGTAACGAATAAATGATTCATTTGATTCGAACGAAATCTATGAAATCTCAGAAAATTATCGCAATTTTCTAGATTCCACGCCTTGTTAAACATAATATTCGCGTTAATGCGCTTTTTATCTTTCCGTAGATGTTCAACATTTCGATATTTCGAGCGAAAAATCGGTAAAATTTCAATTTTTAAGTTATAATTTTAAAACATGGAGAAAAAAGGAAAGACAAGCTAGAACTTTTCGTTACTATTCGCAATTGAGATTCTATGTATATAAAAATTGATCCCGAACTATCCAATTGCCTTTTACCTATTCTCTAAGAGTTTACGAATCTAATTTTGAACCCGGACGTACATACGTATGTATGTATATTGTACATACGTGCGAAATGTTACTATCGAAATGGATCGTCAGCCCCCCCCCCCCTTAACCCTTTCGAGACGATATTTTAAACTATTTCGACGAAATATCGTCTAGGTTTTGCGGAAACGCGAAAATCTACTGTGTATCAATTGTATTTAAACCGTCCTTCCAAATATCGTTACATCGATAAAAGAGAATTTCTTTAGTAGTTTATTCGGTTGTAACCCTGATAGATTTAACAAATCCACCATTTGCCTTGTTCTTGGTTTTTCCTAACAATTGAGACGGCCTCGAGATGGAAATTCTCGACGGTTGGAGAAATGTCGATGACACAGGGTGCCTCAGAGCAGCGTTCGTTTGCAGCTTCAGTCACGGAATAAACCCGAAGTCGGAATGGGTAATATAGCGGAATATAGCTAATCCGAATGAATCGAATCTCTTCAGAAATTTTCTCCAAAAAATGTTTACCAGAGAATCGAGCGTCGATCCATCCTTTTTCGTTCGACGAGAGAGTCGATTCGCGACTTTGTAAACTAAGCGATGGAAACTGAAAGGAATACGCATCGATTCTCCTTCGCCAATTTCTTCCATCGTTTTCTCTCTCGTCTATAATTTAGATTTTATCTTTTTACATTGATTTTCTCGAATTTTTATTCGATATGATTTTTCTTCAATATATATATACATTTTTTTTGTATTCGGGCTTTTTTAACGAAAGAGCAAGCTTCGACAAAAAACATGACTATATAATACAAGCTCTGCTTTCGCTTTTTCATTTTTTCGACGTAAATCAGCTTAGTTTTTATGGCTAAATTTTCATCGGCTTTGCAGCAAAAATCTGGCTTACGGCACGAAAATATTATTGTACGAAGGGACTATCGAAGGATTTTCCAAGAATTTCTGTTACGAAATTTGATTTCGGTAGTCTCTTTGAAAGAAATATCTGCTACTATATCTGCCATTATCCTTGTGTGATCCTATTAACGATAACCTTGTATTTTTTCCAATGTGAATATTTTGTCATCGTATCAGAAGTATCTTGTTAGATATATTTGTTACCCGTAAAGAGCTTTTATTAATTATTAGCTTTATTAATTATACGTATACCATCTTTGCGGGAAATTTGCGTATACAAAACACATGCATAGTGAAAAGTATCGTAAAAGCTTTTGTCGTATTTTGTAACTTCTGGTACGACATTGCGTGCGATGATATCTAATTATTATTTTCCAATAATAGCAAGCTTTCGATGTATTGGGCTTCACTCAAGAAGAAAAGAACGACATTTACAAGATCACCGCTGCTGTCATGCACATGGGTGGTATGAAGTTCAAGCAAAGAGGTCGCGAAGAACAAGCCGAAGCCGACGGAACCGAGGTATTTATCCTTCTTAATATTCTAATTAATTTATCCTACTAATAATTTCGACACAAAAGTGCATCGGCTACTTATTAATCTCTAGATAATTATCTCTTCGATGTAGTACCATCCCCTCACCGAGGTTTCGCCTATGGAATTTTTCGTCGATCTTTCCATTTTTACGATTAGAAACGAAAACATCGAACTTTGCATCAATTTCATTTACATTTATAGGATTAGAAATAGAAATAGAAATAGAAATATCAAAGTTTGCCGTAAAGAAAAAGTCAATAACGCTAATCACGAATGTTAAATACAGTAGATTCCGTGATACTATGCAGATGTAATTTCGATAAAGTTAACGCGATTAATAACGTACTATTATATTCTGTACTGTTTTTTTTTTTTTTTTTTTACTGGTAATCACAAACTAAATGTTGTTTCATCCGACAGGAAGGTGAACGTGTCGCCAAACTGCTTGGTTGCGACTGTGCCGATCTTTACAAAAACTTGTTGAAACCAAGAATTAAGGTCGGTAACGAGTTCGTAACACAAGGTCGTAACAAGGATCAAGTAGCATATTCGGTGGGTGCCATGTCGAAGGCCATGTTCGACAGGCTGTTTAAGTGGTTGGTCAAAAAATGTAACGAAACCCTGGACACGCAACAAAAGAGGCAACATTTCATCGGTGTACTGGATATCGCCGGTTTTGAAATCTTCGACGTAAGTTTTCTTAAATACCACACGCATAATACATATATACACTATCGAGAACAAATAATTCACATTGGCGATTTTTTATCAAGCAAGATCATTCCATGGTTACTAGATCTTATTTCTCAGCTACGATATTCCATTTATAATAAGATGGTAGAGGAACTTCAAATTGAAATAGAAATACATGGACGTACGTATACGTATGTATAATAATACACTTATGTATAAACATATACTCGTACGAAAAATATCGAAATACCTATAGATACGATTGTTTTTTTTTTTTTTATTTTATTTTGATTATTTTACAATTTGTCCTTATGGACATTTGGTAAAGTGTTATATGTTATTGGTAAAGAAAAAAAAAAATAAAATAAAAATAAATATAGCATGTGGGTGGCTACCCCCAGCGGGGTGCCAGCTTCGTTTTTTCTAAGTTATATCTTTTATGTGATACGATTGTATCGTAGAGAAAGGCAATTTTCTACTTACGTTTAAAAATCGCCAATGTAACTTACAAATAATACTAGAAACAAGAAACACAAACAGATTACTTCTATATATTATATTTTTAGCAACGTATCGTGAATACACGTTGACAGCGAGTAACTTACAAATTTAATCGATCAGGTTGCCCGTTGTACAACGTGCTAGAAAAACACGATTATTATTTGAAAAATCAGAGTTACGATAGGTAGTATAACTACAAATATTTAATGATAAAGTATCGTACTACACGAATTTGTACACACTTGCCAAACAAAAGATATTACTTTTTAAAGGGAAGGAAAACTCAAGATGCTCTTTCAGGATCATTCGAATATTAGTTTGCGTTAGCTTTCAAGTCTGTTGATTCCCAAATATCGTACGTTTGATTTCATTTCTTAGTATAATGGTTTCGAGCAACTGTGTATCAACTTCACCAATGAGAAACTGCAACAATTCTTCAATCATCACATGTTTGTCCTTGAGCAAGAGGAATATAAGAAAGAGGGTATCGTCTGGCAATTCATTGACTTCGGAATGGACTTGGCTGCCTGTATCGAGCTGATCGAGAAGGTAGCCTCCGAGCGTGAAACTCATAGATCTCCATTTTTGTTACGACGTCTTTTGTAGATTGTTTCCTTTGTGTTACGTCGTTCCACCTGATTTAGTTTAGACAAAATATTCCACTATGCGATAGTTTGTCTCATTAGGAGATTCGCCCTTCACCTTAGTTAGAGTTTCCTAACTCGGACTTGTCATCCAGTTTACGAAACTCGAATGTTATATCCTCGATTGGAGTTTGCATCGAGTATGCATATTTTTGTCTAGATGAATCGTTGAATGTTTACAAACATATTTTGTTTATGATCGTATTTCAATACTTGTTTTTTCCAACTTATTTTTTGGTAGCCCTTGACATGGAACCTGTTTTATACTTGTGAAATATTTGACAATGTTTCCCCGAATGAATTTGTGAATTTATACCCGATCCTTTTTGTCTTTTTTACTTTGAGTAGATCCTATTTTCGTATATGTATTCCCATACTTCTATATGTATGGCATCTTGAAAAGACGGTTTTCTGGTATTGCATTGAAATCTCTTCTTCTATTACGTTTGTCGAATAATTGAAATCTTTACTTTTATATCCTCTGATCGTTTTTCAAAAAAACGCACGTTCAAAGAAAGTTTCTAAACTTTTCGTTGAAACGAGTGTTTATGCATAGAACGTGGTTGTCCCTTTGGTTCCTATTTACTTGTATACATACGTACACTACATCGTCGTCGATACATGGATCATCTTATAATTGGCATCATTTTCTTTTCTTCTGAAACGGTAAAAACAGTGGACTTCACAACAGTGGACTACGTAGAATGTAATTGACGATTAACGTTAACGTTACTGTAGTTAGTATTAACCTTATTATTGAAAATACATACGATACGTGTTCAACTGTCCATCGAGGAACAGGACGGTGAAAAAGCATTCGTCTGAAAAAGCGACTGAAAGTGGTGGTTTGTTGTCAATTGTTGCATAGGAAGTAGACTAATATGTTGGACGATTAGTTCGGTGAAAGTGTAAAAGTAGATGGAGATGTTTACAAAGAATGTGTATTGAAACACATATCTACGTACCAGACGATAGTACAACAAGTATTACGCTTTCCTCTAATATACATGTATAGTAGTGTTTTACAAAGCCTTTCTGTATAAATTCAAATATTTGCAAAATAACAAATTCCACGAAACGTGACCAAGTTTCTTTTGTCGAATATATTTCATCGTCTAAGCGAATCGGTTTTCTATTCGATCTATAACGTTAAAGCTATTAGACTTAACGAGTTTTTTTATTTAATCAACGAGTTTTTTCGAATACAGATACACATATTTGAATTTATCAGATAAACTTCTATCTTTCCTGTAAATAACAACATTCACGATTTGTGAATAATTTTCTATAAACTGGAGAATTTATCCTTCAGAGAAAGTGTTTACGATACCTGTTATATCGATATACGATAATAGGTCGCATATGAGACAATCGACAATTAACATTTTTCACGGTATATTGCGACGAGTATGTTGTCGATTATCGGGGAGAATTTCACGGAATAAACTGATATTTAATGCGTATGTAACAACACGAAAAGACAATGACAATTAAGATTAAAAGTATAACGATATCGGAAATTTTTGCAAGCAACGTTGAAAAATTTGTCGATTGACTTATAAAAACGTTGATTAATAACCGGACCTCGTGTCATTGACGAGATTTACCAAAAATGAGGATAAAGTATGTACATGTATGTCCTCTAGTGTATGAGATATACTCGAAAAGAAAGAAAAACAAAGAAAAAGCGATACAGGTGTAGTACATATTGACGAAAAAGCATGCCTGATTGTTGCTCGAACAGTTCAACAGCTTCGAGCAGCTCTGCATCAACTTCACCAATGAGAAGCTTCAACAGTTCTTCAATCACCACATGTTCGTCCTCGAACAAGAAGAATATACGAAGGAGGGCATTCAGTGGGAATTCATAGACTTTGGCATGGATCTCCTCGCGTGTATTGAATTGATCGAGAAGGTACAAAAAGACAAATGAATCGATCGAATGGCAACGGACCAAACGACGGATCCAGCCATAGAGAACAATAAAATATAAAGAGAAAAAAAGAATGCAGCCTAAGGATCCACACATAAAGACCAGTTGGATCTTTAATAAACGCACAACTTAACGCTTATTACCGGCAAACTGCAATAGTGATCGTCCACTGTTTTCATGAGTTGACCGCAAATGTTATTTATGATCTTTTTTCCATTTTGTATTGTCCTTTTTTTGAATCGTGTGGTTTCGCGTTCCAGTGAAATGCAAGCAATTTTTCATCTCGCTTAGGCATTTTATACCACTGTTTATTATCATTTACCCAACTCCTATAACTTTATCACGAATCATTAATCAAATTTGTCCTCTTTTTAAACTAGAATAGCGTCCATCGTATACTTTTATTACACTATATATTATACGTATATTTACAAGGCATCGAAGAATAATTATCACTACGATCGTTTCATTTCATTTTTATATCCATTTCGAAATTTCTCAACAGTTTCTTTTGAAATCTATATTCGAGCCTATTGCATATGACATTTAGATCATTTTCATTATCATACATGGATTTACAAGATTTCATATTTTCCATTTCTATAGGATATTACAATTATTTCCGGCAAATTGTGATACAGCTTTATATATTTTATAATATATATATTATACACATTTCACATGGTTCCTAGATATCTTAGTTGCTCACATTTTCATTACCCTCTACTTATTCTCAGTTCAGATATTCTCCCAAACACTTTACTTCGATATTTCATTATTTCGTATCTATATTCTATACATTTTTATACTTTCACATAAACGCAGTAAAGCAATCGTGTAATTAAGCACACATGTCTTAGTACGAATAAGAATACTCTTTTCATGCAAGGAGTTTAAAATTTATCTATTTATTTGTGTGAACTTCACAGTTTGGAACTTTAGAACATGTGCAATTTTAGCAATGGTTTTCTAAAATATCAAGCGAGTTGATTTCTTACTTTTTATTGTAGCTCCTGCTTGAAATACACGTATACCAAATATACGTCGACAAATACATTATCGTCGGTCTTTGCAGCTTCTTGATTTAATATTAATCCAATAAAACATAAGAATACGAATAAGAGGAAATTCATTAAAGGTTCAAAAAACTATTTGGTTTGCAACTATTTTACGACACTCGCTCCCTCTTGATTACCGTGATTTTTTCGTAATTTCAACGGTCGAAAGCGTAATTTTCGAATCATCGTCTTTCTTTATTGTACATTGATAAAACGTAGAAGAATTTTTACAGTATAGAAATAATCAGAAGCTACAAAGATCAAAAATAAATAAATCACTCAAAATTAATCGTAAACGATTGGTCTTACTCTACTGATTGTGTTCTTTTGTTCCTCTTTGTTTTCTGCTCTCTCTCTCTCTCTCTCGGTCTCTTTCTATCTCTTTCTCTCCCCTTCCTTATATCACCTTTGATCCTTCCTGATTCGCCACGCTGTGTCACGCACTACGCTCGTTGCGTTATAACAACGACACGACAGTTCAACGGCTTTGAGCAGCTCTGCATCAACTTCACCAACGAGAAACTGCAACAATTCTTCAACCATCATATGTTCGTACTTGAACAAGAGGAGTACAAGAAAGAAGGCATCGAATGGGTGTTTATTGACTTCGGCATGGATTTGGCCGCTTGTATCGAACTGATAGAGAAGGTATTCCCGCAATTTTCTCAGAAAGATAAAAGCAAAACAGCAAAGCAAAGCAAAACAGACTGACAAACAGACGGAGAAAACAAGAAATTGAAGAAACGGCCAACGGCCTGATCGATGGAAACGATCATCGATGTTTGTCGAGAGCTTTTGACCAAAAATATGATTAGAACCTGTTTGATTGGTCGTCGATATTCTGATGGTAGATCAGCTCGCATTTTCTTCACGCTTATCTATTCTTATCATAGTTTTGGATATTTCTTTTGTTGCCATTTTTTTTTTCGCTGTCACCGAAAACAAAGGTATTCGATACATCTACCTTGTTCTTCTTCGTTTCTCTATACCTTGCTTTCCCTTGTCTCTTTTATTTGTGTTTGTTCATCCCTGCAATGGCAACGGCAGTTGCAACACTGTCCGTTTTCAATTCGTTCCTCCCGATACTCATTAAAATTATCTGCTGTGAACAACAAAATTAACAGAGTACGGTTCATGATCGTTATTTTTCCAAATTAAAGTGCATATACAGTTTCGACAAATGCAATTTGCGAAATAAGTTTGATGTAGATGCCAATGAGAAAATAAAAAAAAAGGAAAGAAGAAGGAGAATATACTTAAAAAAATGTAGACAATCTTTGTTTATTGGCGAAGAATCTCGTACATGGTATATTTATTATTTAAAAAGTGAAATTCGAACCGGGTTCCGATATACGTAATTATAATAATACGTCATGTGCCTCTCTCGAATGAAAACCTTGTCATCGACCGTTATAATTATCGCGATCGATGTCTTATCATACTTCAATCGATCTATTTAAACATAGCCTTTAACCTTTAGAAGTACAGTTTATCGATATACGATCGATAAACTTTTATGTCCTTGTGTCATTCGTATACGTGAATTAATGTTACGTCATATTTTCGAACATTTAGCACCTCCCTGATCCTTCGTAGGTCTGCTTCGAATCTAACGACTCGTTCGATCGATCCGATTAAAAGCACCAATTTAACAAGCAATAACGGATAAAATCAAGATAAAATCAAGATCGATGAAAGTGAAAATATTAGTTGTGTCGAAGTAGACCAACGGGAAACGGGAGAATTTTTTCCTTATGAAAAAACATAACGTGTAACTTATGTCGTGCTTAAGCGATATCCCCGTTATGCGTCCTGTTCCTATAAAAAGATAAAGAAAGATTCGATAAGGAATCTCCCTCCATTGACGATTCGCAAAGTATTTATTGCGTAAGCAGCATTAATGACAGCTGTCTTTTACCTCTGTTTTCTGTTCCGTTGCTTTTCCCCTCCTTGGTCTCGAGCAGTACAACAGCTTTGAGCAACTCTGTATCAACTTCACCAACGAAAAGCTTCAACAATTCTTCAATCACCATATGTTCATTCTGGAACAAGAAGAATACAAACGTGAAGGAATTGAGTGGACTTTCATTGACTTTGGCATGGATCTACAACAAACGATCGATCTGATCGAGAAGGTATTGTTGCATCGTCGCATGGAACGAGCGGGAACGAGAGGCGACAGCTTCAAACATTCGATAGCGAGTCGCTGCAAAAGAAAATATAATTGCGAAGAGAATAGCTTACAACAAAACAGAAATATATCATCAGCATGCGAGTGCGATCATACGCTATTATAGTCTGCATTTTCCCATTACACTAACTTTTTTCATAGATTCGTGATGTCGTATATCTTTTGCATACATGTGCGTCAGGTGTTGATAGTCAAGCTGCTCGGATTCACGACGACAACGAAATCAAACCAAATTCATTTCGGTTTGAAAATTTCTCCTAGTTTCCTCGTTTCATCGTTTCGTTTGCATGCTTATCGTAAAAATATCACGAAAGACATACAAAATATTATTATTAAACATTACAAAGATTCCGTAGAATACTTTAATAGCTATTATACGCTGTCTCTTGTATAAGAAAAACTTGAGAAATTCGAATGAAATTTTATTTTGAGTTTAGTACGGTCTTGCGAGAATCAACCGAATATAAAGGTAGGAGAACTAGGACAAACAGCCAAACGATAACCGTCTTGTTTGATGCTTCTACGCTTTCCTTGTTTTTTGTGGTACCAGCATGCGCATGTGTTTATTTGCGTTTGTGTACTTTTATCGATGAGTAAAAAGAAGGTTGTGCAGCAACGATATGAAATTGACTCATCGACGACGAATGATTCGATGGGAAAATTCCTGCATGCCCGTTAATTTCCATCGTATTATTCTATTCGAACTTTAATCTACGTTACCCGTTACAGAAACTTGTTTGCCAAGTATCTGTAAGGGCGATTTTAGATTCAAAGAGGAAAGAAAAGCAATGTACTTGCGAACATCGCCCACTATCGAATAATTTTATTACTGAAATAATAATCGGGAGTAACGTTTACTTATCGCTAAATAAAGCAGTCGATTAGTTTGTGGTGAAATTATAGTTTTTAGAACGAAACAAAGTTAATTTTTAATTATCGTCAAAAATACCAGAATGGAACTTTCTACGTGTACCTGTGCGTAGGAAAGTTAAGGATTAAAGTAATAGAATTAAAAAGACGTAGTTATATAAAACATCACTGTTAATTGTCATTTGTAGGAACATCAATGAGAACAACTTTAAAGTTTCTGATCGATTCGTTTTGGCTCGTTTGAATGAAGAAGGAAGCGTTACTCTCGACAATTCTATTGAGATAGTGTAAAAACTAACTCGAATGATCACATTTGAATATAGCCTATGGGTATCCTCTCCATTCTTGAAGAAGAATCTATGTTCCCGAAAGCCACTGACAAGACCTTCGAGGAGAAATTGAACAACAATCACCTTGGCAAGAGTCCTAACTTCTTGAAGCCTAAACCGCCGAAACCAGGCCAGCAAGCAGCTCACTTTGCTATCGGCCATTATGCCGGAAATGTACGTTACTTCTCCATTTGTATCGGAAAGCTTTATTTATTTTTCTTTTCTTTTCAAACTAACGCAAACTCTTTCTTTCTCTCTTTCTCGTCTAGAAAATTGTTGCTAAAACGTTTTACGATTAAACTACCAGAGAGGAATATGTATTTAGTTATTAAGTAATAGGATCGAACGCTATAGAAGCATTTGAACAACAGGTACCATATAACATCACGGGTTGGCTGGAAAAGAACAAGGACCCGTTGAACGACACTGTTGTGGATCAGTTCAAGAAATCCAGTAATAAACTGCTGATCGAAATCTTCGCTGACCATCCTGGACAGTCTGGCGATGCTGGTGGCGGCGGCGGTGCTAAAGGTGGACGTGGTAAGAAGGGCGGTGGTTTCTCAACGGTATCATCGTCCTATAGGGAACAATTGAACAACCTGATGACTACTCTGAGAGCTACCCAACCACACTTCGTCCGTTGTATCATCCCCAACGAAATGAAGCAGCCGGGTGTCATAGATTCTCATCTCGTCATGCATCAGTTGACTTGTAATGGTGTACTTGAAGGCATCCGTATTTGCCGTAAAGGATTCCCCAACAGAATGGTCTATCCTGACTTCAAACTACGGTAAGAATGTGCATTCTTTTATTACACACGAACAATTTTTTCACTTAATATTCTCTCGCTTCAAGATCGACGATAGCCATAAAAATGTCACTTCGTTTATTACATGCGGGATAAAAAATACGTCGAAACATCTCGAATCGGAAGGAGGAAATATATTTTTTTACAATAGAGCGTTCATACTTTCGAAATATGTAAATGCAATCAGGTAGGAATAGTAACGCGAGTTATACCAATACGTAAAAGCATCGATCGTGATAACGTCGCTAAACATCGATTACACCTTGAAGCTTTTGTTTTATATTACGTACTTTAAGTTCGAGCTGGAATTTATTATGAAATTTATCGAGTAATCTTTTTGACGAAGATAAGACGAACGACGTTGACCGAAACCAAAGTAGATCGAGAATTAGAAACGTTCGAATATGAATAATATCATTATAAAATGATTCTTTTATGTTGTGATCGTACAGTTACATGATCTTAGCGCCGGCCGCGATGGCCTCTGAGGCGGATCCAAAGAAAGCCGCTCAGAAATGTTTCGATGAAATTGGCCTTGATCCGGAAAACTACAGAATTGGTCATACTAAGGCTAGTTGCAAATCCCCGAATAAACTGATCTTTTTCTTGGGTTTGATTCCCTTTTTTTGTCCATCGTAGAATATCGTCGTATTGTCCGAACAAAATTTTAAACTTTTGAAACTTGTCCTCGTAGTAGAGAGAAGGATACTGTCTTGAAACTTCTCGGATTTTTCTCCATAACGATAATATTCAACATTTTCGATTGGATTGTTCGACGCGACAAACGTCAAGTTGTATGTATATCGTAGTATTTCACGATATTTTCTTTGTGTAATTTTACCGTAGCTGTGTACGTTATTATTTTCCATCGGTTCACTTTAATTCGAACTTAATTTTATTTTCATTTGGGGTTAGGTGGTTGGTTGATCGGTTCGCATTTATTCTTTTTATTCGTTCAACTTTTACTTAGGTTTCTATGGATAATCAAAATTGACCGAGCGTTTTCAGGAGTATCCGACTCTTCGTTGAATGAACCCTGGTGTCGTGGTAAAAATGCGTGGTCCGTATTAAACACGTGTATCTTAGACAGCCCCGCCCCTTGGTATTAAATCTCTGCACGAACCATATATAGTTGAAGATACCCTGTACGTCTATTAGCGACCATGCCCATTATGTAAACTGCCCTACCCCCTAAGTAGTTAAAAACTTAAATATCATTGGCTGGTTACAAATACGGTCGATTTATCTGTATCTGACCCTTAGTAGGTCTCACGTGACCCCTAGAAAATGAAAAACGTGGAAAGAAGTGGAACAAACGCGGAGTGAATCTCCGTTACGTTTACCGATTCGAATATGATCCGACGCAATACGTACGGACACAGATCGTTTAATCGTGAACGTTCTAGCGATCCTGTATACTAATAACAACCCATCACCTTTTTTTCTTGGCTTGCGACCCTATTACCATTAGGTACAAGATTCTGGCACCACAAGCAGTCACGAAGTTGGGTGCTGACCCGAAGAAGGCTGCAGAGGCGATTTTGGAGGCATCCGGCCTCGACCCCGATCAATACCGTCTTGGACACACCAAGGCATGTTTCCTTTCGCGGTCACGGCCTGCTCGTTAAGCACGCTAATGTCGATTATATTTATTACGCATAACGAGCTTTTTCTTCTTCTTTCTCTTCTTCTTTTTAACGTGTAATTCCTCGAACTCGACCGGATCTTTTTCATCGTTGAAAAAATCAACGCAGAAATTCAAATTTTTGAAATATGTAAAATTATTCTGTGTACGTATATAGAGAACGGTGAAGCGATACTTTTCAACTTAACGCTTCGCCGCGCTATCTGTATCGATTGATCGAACGAAAGAATTATTTCGCAGGAATTACAGTTCTAGCATTTATAATAATCGATGCTGCCTAGCGTAAACGCAAGTGCAAACGTGTTTAACCGAAGAGGACTTGAAAATATATGCGAAGGTTGCCTAAAAAATCGTAATTCCCTTGCAACGTTACGGATTTTTAAAACAGAAGTTGGAAAATTTGTATCGGTTTTGGTTAGATTTCGATGGTAAATCATAGATATTCGATGAAACAGAGAGAAACGGAACGAACGTGTGATTCGCACAACTTCTATTTTAGAATCGAACGTGGCAAATCCGTAGAACCATGTACATATACGATCAATTACACTGTAATTAGAGTACAGATTACAGGACAGATCCCATACGTCTTCCGAGTTCCAGTTTAGAAATATTTAGAGATACGTATAATACCTTATATGAGATCAACTGTAAGACAGATCTCACGTTATCCTAGACAATCCCATTATTAGTACTCTAACAATTAGATTATCTACAAACGTTTAACCATGTGTGATCATTTTTATTTGTTGTGCCGTACCCCAACCATACCACAACCATAAAACGAACCACCGCAGATACAAAATTCTGTGCGCCAATGCCATCAAAGAACCATGCGACCCTCAAAAGGCGACCCAGCTGATTTTGGAAGCGATCAATCTGGAGCCCGAACTATATCGCATGGGTCTCACCAAGGTATTAGACGCCTTTGGTCTGTTACTTCGATTATCATATCTGCAACATGGAATGCTTTTCCTTCACGACAGCCAACCTTTAATTCTTATGCTTTTCGACATTTTTGGGAACACGCGTATATATAGCATATTTATGTAAATTCATGCGCTTTTTACGAATATGACTAAAGAAATTGAATCTATATGGCGATTCGTTTTATCCTTCGAACGTTATACAGGATGGGACTACAATCGTACTACAACCGGGCAAGGAGCGATCCTACGTGAAAATATAAGTCAAAAATATATTAAAATATATTACGACGATTCGTTTTTGAGAAGGTCGAGTTTAAAAATTTGCCAAGGATACTTTGACTTGGCGAGATACCGACATGTATCATACATCGTATGAGTAAACAACCCACAGAAGGTTATGATACATGTGAAACAATTTTATTCTACAAATACAATTTATATCTCTATCAACCATTTATATTCTTGTTCAGTCTGGAATTAGCAAAATTTAAGTATACTTGTCAAATATTCAGATCGATTTTCTCGAAAACAAAGCCTCGATGAAAACAAATTTTTTCTTGTTTTACACGTAGAATCACCTCCTTCTCGATTCTGCTACAGTTACCGGACTACCCTGTATAATCAATTATAACGTAGTTTCGCACAAACGCGTAAACGAGGTCTATCGACCAACGATATCGTGAAATAGTAGTATCGCAAACGAATTTACGAAATGTAAGAAAAGTGTAAGGATGTAAAGTTCAATCATACAGCATCGGTAAACGATACTTCTTAATGCTCGTTATAACTGAGATACGATATTATTACACCGAAGATGCGATTACATCTTCTTTCTTTTGACAGCTGCGAGGTAACTTTTCTTTCGCCTGTTAATATTCCAGATCGATTAATTAACTCTTTGCTTATTCCGCATTATGTCTGTGTTTATCGTCAGATAAGTGTTCCGCTTGTTTAAATTCTGCATTTAACTAACAATAACTTTTACCTTTGGTTACTTTGATTACTTCGGTTCGAAATATATGAACGTATCATAAACGTTCAACGACAGAATTATTTAACGATGACGATTTTATTCAAGATTTTGGTATTTATTTCTCTGTAACGCTGAACATCGAATCATTGAACTCTTAACGGTCGACAATTTCTTTTCGCTTAGTTTTAGATCAGTAGTCGTATCGTAACATTACTAGTATCAGAGTTATATTTAGAATAAGAATCTTCATTGAAAGCACTATTCGCGTCTACTTACGTTATGTAAATCGAAGACCCGCTCGTCTTTATTGCTATTAATTTCATTGTCGTTGTCTTGATTTCTCCACGGTTTATAATTTGCATGGCACAAACGTGATATACCTGTGTACGAGAAACACGACTGAAAGATTATGAATAAAAGATATACGTATATCGGCGTTTTGTAAATTTCAAATTCTATACGGCGAAATGTCTCTGTCGTATCGTGATTGCCAGGAAATTACACCATGCAAACATTTTCGCTTTGTCAATTTTATAGAAAAAATTTGACACTGGAAGTAATGAAAGTGATCAAAGTATAACAATTACGGAAGAATCTTCAAGGAATCATTATTAATTGGAATATTTGTTTATTCGACTACCTAAAAAAAAAAACAACAGGTGTTCTTCCGTGCTGGAGTCCTGGGTCAGATGGAAGAACTTCGTGACGAGCGACTTAGCAAAATCGTATCTTGGATGCAAGCCTACATCAGAGGTTACTTGTCCAGAAAAGACTACAAGAAACTGCAAGATCAACGTTTGGCTTTGGTCGTCGTACAAAGAAACTTAAGGAAATACTTGCAAATTCGTACTTGGCCATGGTGGAAATTGTGGCAGAAAGTTAAGCCCCTTCTCAACGTTACCCGTATCGAGGACGAGCTTGCCGTAAGTGTTCCAACTAAATATTTCATCCTGCTCTTATTTTTTTCTTATTATACAATTTCCTACGAACCTGTTCTCTCTCTCTCTCTCTCTCTCTCTCTCTTAAAATTGTTAATAAAACCAAATATTTTTTTTCTAGAATTGCAAATATACATAGTACAGTCTCTTTTATGAGAATTACTTATATACACGTCGCTTATTTGCTGAAACGGTGATATAACTCAAAATTTATAGTCTTTCGGTTACTGATAGAGGAAGAAAAAAGTTGTTCCTTGTTAGTGATAGTTACTTGTTACTGATAGAATCCTATAAGTGAATTTAAAAAATTCTCCATGAAACTATAACAGCGCAGAACGTTCAAACTCGTTTTCCCTAAAATCATGATTTTTCAGTTATATCATTGTAGCAATAAATAAGTAAATAATATATGTAATGTATTTAGCTGAATGTCAAAGGTCGATAACTCCACCGTTAATCGGAATACCTAACATTGAAATATTTTTATCAAATTTAAACGCAGAGTCTGATGTAATTTACATAAAGGACAAGACATTCTTGCAATACGTGGACTATGAAAATTTTGTTATAAAAGAATCAAAGTTAGCTCGGTCCATCTTTTTTTAGTATACTATAAATAGGTTTCCAACATGATTTGGCACGTGCTTTTCCACCGCGATTCAAATATTTCACTCTCCCCTTCTCTTTCTCGTATTTTTTAACGTGCACGTACTTATTTACCCGTGATAATGTAAATAGAACAGAAATATTATTTCCCTCGTAAACTTAGGGCCTAAAAAATTCCAAACTCCCGATTTCATCACGGACATCGTGTCACCGATTATTCATGCTATCTAATTTCATCTTAGAGATGAAATCGCCTTTCGGTATATTTAGTACAATTTTATTTTGGAAAGCTATCTTTGGAGACAAGATACTAAAGATAAAAAAGAGTGCATCTGATACTTGAATACACGATGCATCATTTGAGGAAATAAAAAGTTAATTACTCGAAATACTAATATCGATAGTTAGGATCGTATAAACTATTTATAGAATAATCGTTAAAAATAAAGGTGTGGAATTATGAAATTCTAATTATTATTCGATCCTCGAATTGGAGATTCCGATCGTGACATTAAGCTACCGTATAATACATATATTAATATCGACTACTTAGCGTAGGAAACTATTCGATAATTGACGATAACTCGCACATATTTCACAATGGACATTGATTTACCGATCGATTCCAAAGCAAAGGTACAGAAATAGAAACGATCTTTTGTAACTAGACCAGTCTGGTCTGTCTGAGTAAGGTCGGTACTCGACGGTAATCTAGCGATTATTCGAGTTTTCCACCGAGTCAACGAAAATAAATTAGTCAAAATCGCATTCAATCGGAAATAGTATCACCCGCTATAAATGATATTACCACGGCATAAATCTAACCACGAGACGCGGGTAAAACGATCTTAGCACCGTTCACGGAACGCTGTTGGGTCGTTCCTAATTACGGGAGAAAGACAACGGCATAGGTTGATCCCGCGAGAATAACGAGGTCGGTATCGGTATTACACTCCCTGGAGCGTAAAAGGAGACTGGAGTTCGGTCGATCGAAGCTTACTGGAACGAGATTCTAATTTGGTCGATCCCCCTCCACTTGCTCGGTTTGTCATGGTAGCTCCTTCTGGTTGCACACGTATAAGTCCCTCCTTCGTCATCGAGATCGGTTATAAATATTTTTCTACGATGAGTATCGCTGGAGTGGGGACGGCGACGATGATTCTCCGCGAGGACTACGAAGGGGGATTTTGGGTAGAAAAGTTGAGCCCCTGGTAAACCGAAGACCAGTCAGATACTCGATCTCGCGTCGGCATCTTCGAAAAATTTTCTATTTCGAACTGGGCCCCTTCCTCGCCTTTTTTTTTACGACGAATATACTATCACGAACACGATCGAAAGATTTCTTCTTTTCATTTTTGTTATCGATATCGACATCGAACACGAATATTAACCGTCCCATGCTCGAGCCGTGTTTTCTTATTCGGTATTAACGATATAGTTTCGAACAAGATCGTAGAATCTCCTCCGATAGCGAGGCATATCTTTTTAGATTCTTCGATCGATCGATCGATCGTTTATTGATTTTCACGTTATAACCGTTTAGTTACGATCGATTAGTGCGCTTATCGACAGACCGAGATCTGTGAAATCGAACAAGAAAGAGAAAGAGAGAATGGGTGATACGTTGATCGAGGATACGAATCCCGTGGTAAACGGAAAGAAATCCAACGGTGATGCGGAATCGCAATTGCAGGCGCTCGAGGAGAAAGCGAGAAAAGCTCAGGAAGCCTTCGAAAAGGAAGAGAAACTGCGCAAGGAACTCGAAGAGCAGAACACGAAACTTGTCTCCGAAAGGAATGCCTTACAGCGACAACTGGATGGTGAAAAAGGTTCCCTCTCGGAATATATGGAGAAATCTCTGAAATTGGCCGCCCAGAAAGCTGATATCGAGTCACAACTTCAGGTAAGTTTTCATTCATCGATGATTATATTATATATTATACATGACGGATGTTTTCCGATAGAAGAAAAAACAAGAATGCAATTTATCTAAGATTATTCGGTAGAGTATAAACGTATAAAATGTATACGCTAGACTTCTTTGATTTAACAATGTTAGATTCGATTAAGCAATTTTTATGAAATTAAAGGCTGTTATCAATTATCAATTATCAATTACCAGATCATCAATTAATATCGAGATATAAAAAATTTGCTGTCAATTATCTACTATAGATGCAGGCTCTGCTAAGAAATCCCAATTATTCACTTAAGTAAGCGAAGCAAAGTAATTTTTATAATCATGCAAAAAATTGTGTTGCGGTTTTTGTAATCGCGTAGGGAAGGCCGAACGGTAGTTTCCACCTGCACAGTTTATATATCAGAAAGTAGCTCAATTGGCACGATTCATCGATAACGAAACTCATTGCGCGATGATGAATATACGCCCTCCACGAATCGAATTATGAATCAGACAAACGGTAATTATACCTCCTAGACGGACCGATTAGATGTCGAAATAAAGAGGAATGGGGTTATTAATGTCTCCTTAACATTCCTAAAATCATCGGAGGTCGTACATTCGAGGTATTACGGCCGCAGTCGTAAGGAAAGTATTGGAAATGAAAATAATCGTAGTTAAGCGGCAGAGTGAAGCTTTAAATAGATATCCATGGGAATGTAGCACGGCGAAAAAATATGAACATTTATTTACAATGCAGAACTGCTAGTTTCGATCTGTTTATCTTTCGCATACCGCCCTTAAAATAAATTTCGGCAATTTGTTAGAACGTATTAGACCGAATCGAACGATTAAAGCTTTTCGTTCGTAGGTTATAGGTGTTCCAGCACCCTGGAATATCGTGATCGGATATTAAATATTTAAAGGATCAACGAAATAGAAATATCCTTACGATTATTTTCCCGTGATACGAAAGTATAGTATCGTCCGTAAAAAATTTAGTGAAAATTCTGTTAATTTCACACGAGTAACCGAGTAATAACCTGATGATTTTTTATTTTTCGTTCAAACGTACTTAATAAGGCTTTACAAACGACTGAACTCGTTTCTTGTAATGCGCGTAATCTTTTCGTCAAATGAAAATATTATATGAACTACAATATCAATAAAAAATGCAATTTAAAACTCTGGTAACGCGAACTAACGAAATGGAAAGATTTCGGAAGTAAACAGATTTCGACATGTCTGAGGCTCGAGTTTAAAATTTACAAGCTCGTCATAATTTAAACGAATCTGGCTCGGATTACAGAAAATGATGCACCTGGCAGCAGTTGATACATCGTGGTCGCGTCGTTTCGTAAGCGCGGGCATTAAGTAGCAGAGGCGCGTCATTAGTCAGACTCGTTCGACCACCGCGCCATGCCGCGTTGTATTCGCTTCGTGCGTTCTGTTCCATCTCTCTCCCATTCCGTGCTATTTTTCTTGCGCGACGAATCATCCCTCGTTTCCACATTCGTTCTAAAATTGTCTTACCTTCTAACAAATCTTCCATAACGAATATCAACTCCTAATCCTATTCCCTCGTTATAATTTACCTTTTTTCTTCGAATCGTTTTTATCATTTCATATGGAATGAAATCGAATAACGGTATTCGATTTTATTTGCTCTTATCCCTTGTTCGGATCTTTATATCGATATCTCTTCTTTCGAAATGCAGAACTTAGAAACCGACGAGCTTAACTTTAACTTTAAAACTTATAATCGTATAATCGTGATATGCGAATAAATAACGTATTCCGATACTAAATAAACTGAAACAGACGTATCTCTGATAGAAATGTCTTATGTTTGAACGTAAAACCGAAAAACAAATGCTATTATAGCTGTGAAATAATTTTAATTACGTTAACTCCTACGTTATGAGAATCGTGGCGTTGTTCCTTTCGCCGTTTTTCGGGTGAGTCGTTACGCGACTCTTTCTGTAACGCAGATATCTTCACGGAATGCTTTGGAAAAGCAACATTTGGCGAAAGAAATCGGACAGCGAAGAATCTCATTGCGTAGTATAAAAAGAACTCCAAGAATTCCGTGGAGGATATGATTCGTTTCAGAGTACTGGACTATTTTTAACGGGCACCTTTTAAACGACTGACTAACTGGTACTTAATGTCAACGCCAGTCGTATAAGATCGTCTTTTTCTTTTTAGATTAAATTTAAAATTATCTCGTGCATCAGCTAAAATGCGAATTTTTCATTTAGACGGTAATTGATCATTTCCCATTCGTATTGCAAAGCTGGAATTTTCCAAGTTTATTCCATTCGAATGAACCGGTTGAATTCGGCTTAAAATATTCGCGATTATAACATGTATGAAATTATGCGGTGCCATATATGGACAGCAAACAAAGAAGAAAGGAAGAAAGTGAGAGAAAGAAAATGTGTTTAAATCAGCTTAGGGTATCTGCTGTGGAGAGGGACGTTGACTACTTTGCCCCTACCTTCGACACGGCCAAATTTAGTTGCCGTCGATCCCAGATTCCAGGTTATTAAAAGTAGGCGTGGTTATGTGCTGGAATAACTGACAAAACGAAGGAGGTAACAGGTGTATAGTGTATTTATACGTTGGTGCGCTTATGCACGTCATCGCGCAAGTACTTCATCGTCTATCGTCGTTTCAGGAATTTTCTGACTTTCAAATACTTCTACGATGTAAAAATAATTAATGAACTTAATTTCCCTTTCTCTTTAAAATATATCGTATATCTTTTATTGTATTTGCTTTGCTCTTCTGTCGTTGGTATCGTAGGCTCTTAAGCAGTCCTACCTACCCTTTGACACTTGTGTTTTAATCAAGAAACTACCGATACTCATATTTTAAATATTATCAAACGGGAATAAGTATTATAAATGACATAAATACTATTATCTATATATTTATGAAAATGTATAAAAGACGTAAAAGATTATTGTATGCTGATTATAAATATTTCCTCGAGTGCTGATAATTATTAACTACTCAGAGTTAAGAAACGATATCAGAAATAGAAAAAAGATAAAGAAAAAAAAATAGATAAATTAATAATTAACTTGGATAAAACGTTGACTTTCGTTCGTTTACGTAAATATTAAATAAAATTATTTGGAAAAAATTTTTTGCTTTGTGGTACCGTAATATTTCTTCGTAGTCGTCATTCACATTTCCTTCTTCTGAAATTGAAATATTACATCGAATTACTTTCTATTTGCTCATTTTTAATCGGCCAGTTTGCAACAATCTGTCGAGTTCCCACGTGGACTTTCTTGTCTATTTCGAATTTGATTTACCGATATTTTTTCATTATAACATTAATATTAAAAACAAATACAATATAATAATTAGTCCTAAGCACATAAAATTAATTGAACGCGATATTACGATTAACTATCGTGCGATATGAACCCTAATTTAATCTCATAGCCTACTATTAAATATAATTTGCAAAATGCAATTGAAATTAAATCAAATCATATTGTACGATACTATATTTATAATATGTTAATCTCGATTTACTCTACGTAAACAAAGAAGAGTTATCTTTAGAGCAGAGATTGATTTAAAATAAATATTGTTAATTTACAACTACTTCGATAAAATAATTAACGCATGCAGTTCGGAATAAAAAGAAACTAATTGAACGATATAAAGCGAAATAGAGTGCATATGGAGTGCATATAGAGTGCATAAGGCATTGGTAAAGATAAAAATATTCTTGTATTACAGGATCTGAATGACAGATTCAAAGAAGAAGAAGATGCCAGGAACAATCTCTTCCAAAATAAGAAGAAACTCGAACAAGAAGTGGCAGGTCTAAAGAAAGACATCGAGGACCTCGAGCTTAACCTACAGAAATCAGAGCAAGATAAGGCGACGAAGGACCACCAAATCCGCAATTTGAACGACGAGATCGCTCATCAAGACGAACTGATCAATAAATTGAACAAAGAGAAAAAGAATCAAGGTGAAGTTAATCAGAAAACTGCCGAAGAGCTTCAAGCTGCCGAGGATAAAGTCAATCACTTGAACAAAGTCAAAGTCAAACTCGAGCACACTCTTGACGAACTCGAAGATTCCCTCGAACGTGAAAAGAAATCACGGTTAGTACGATGTACTAAACTGTACTAAACTATACTACACTAAGTATATGTATATGTATATAATAATCATAATATTAGCAACTCAAGCAGGCTCGTATGCTATGTAAATACATATACATATATATATATATATATATATATATATATATATATATATTTATATTTATATTTATATTTATAGATATATTTATAAATGCTTAACATTACAGAGCCGACGTAGAGAAAGCTAAACGAAAGGTGGAAGGTGACTTAAAACTTACACAGGAAGCCGTTGCTGATCTCGAGAGAAATAAGAAGGAACTCGAACAAACCATTCAACGTAAGGACAAGGAATTATCGTCTTTGACCGCTAAACTTGAAGACGAACAGTCGTTAGTAGGCAAATTACAGAAACAAATTAAGGAATTACAAGCCCGTATCGAAGAACTGGAAGAAGAGGTTAGCCTGAAAAAAACATATATGTTGCTGATAAAATTACTTTACTTGCTTAAAAATTATCGATACTATAAATTTGTCTGCATCTCCCGTACAGATCGAAGCTGAGCGTGGTTCTCGCGTGAAAGCTGAGAAACAGCGCAGTGACTTGGCACGAGAACTCGAGGAACTTGGTGAACGTCTCGAGGAAGCTGGAGGTGCCACCTCTGCTCAAATTGAACTCAACAAGAAGAGAGAAGCCGAACTTAGCAAGCTGCGCAGAGATCTCGAGGAAGCTAACATTCAACACGAAGCCACTCTTGCAAGTTTACGCAAAAAGCACAACGATGCCGTTGCCGAAATGGGAGAACAAATTGATACGCTTAACAAACTCAAGGCCAGGTAAGATAGGAATATCAATTTAATCGATAGAATCGTTTCGAAAAGAAATCTTATCAATTCTGCAAATTTTCACCGATAAAACTTGCACTTTTATCGAAAAAGTTAACTTTCGATTAAAGATAAAGAAATTTGAAAAGGTAAAATGATTTAAATCAAGAATCGGGGGTATAATGAAATATTTTCGATAGAGCTGAAAAGGGTCGTCATGATATCCATGCCGAGCTGAACAATTCCCGTGCCGCGACGGATCAGGTTTCAAGGGAAAAGGTACACATTTAAGAAACAAAGAGAATGTCCATACGATTTGTCCACCTTTGTTTTCAGAATTACATTTCTCACCGTTACCATTGTCACGTTATTGGATATTTTTAATCCATGTTCAAACTTACCACACGATATCGAAATTATCGTCTAGTCGTTCCCGAATGAGTTTGAAGAAAAATGTTTCACTATTTGTTTATTTCTCCAGTGGTTGTGTTCTCCTTTAACCTTATATTTGATTTTTAGAATGTTGTCGCTAATGGAGTATCTTTCGAACCGTATACGTTTTGTAATGTTACGATTACACCGTTCGTCGTAGTGATTCCAATTCTTCCTGGTCATGTCCTAAATACTAATTATCAATTTCGCGTGTCTGTTTTCATGAAAATTAGAGTTGAAAAGGACAAGGTTCAATACTTCAGCGAATTAAACGACATGCGCGCGTCTGTAGATCAACTAAGCAACGAGAAGGTAAGAATCGTTCGTCGAGAAATCTCTAGGATCCAGCAACAAACTAACGCAACTAACAGCTTTGTTAGGCAGCTCGAAACAGTTCGAGAAACGGAAACGGCGAACGTGCGACGTTTGCGATTACCATGGTGAATGTGTTTACGTGTACCTTACGTCGTCGTGGTCGAAAGTATGTCCAGCTTGCAAAGCTTGCTCCTCGTGTGTACCTCCCTCTTCCAAGCTTCTTTTCTTCACTTTTGGACAATTGTTTAATTTGTCGCTACATATTACACGACATTGTTCTAGCGTATATGTATACATGTACCGCGTATTAGAAAATTATTTACACGCAAAACAGTCGAATCAATGAAAAGTATATCGATAATTTCGTGACACAGAATCAGAAGACAAAGTAACTGATAACTGTTAGACCATATTTCTTTTTACTGAAAATAAAACTAAAAATTTTTCGTTAGATTCTCGATCATGCGAATAATTCTGTGACTGTTGCAATGTTCGGATCGATTAAGTCGGATTAGTGTAAATTGTCCCAAAAGTGAATTCACTTGAAAATAATAAAACAATTTGTCTGATACATCTATCGAAATTGGTGACAGGCTGCCCAAGAAAAGATCGTGAAACAATTGCAACACCAATTAAACGAAACCCAAGGAAAACTGGAGGAAGTGAACCGTACTCTGAATGACTTCGATGCTGCGAAGAAGAAACTGTCGATCGAAAACAGTGATCTGCTACGACAATTAGAGGAAGCCGAATCGCAAGTTAGTCAGCTTTCGAAGATTAAGATTTCACTGACAACGCAGCTCGAAGACACGAAACGATTGGCTGACGAAGAATCGAGAGAACGCGCTACTCTCCTTGGCAAATTCCGTAACTTGGAACACGATTTGGATAACATTCGTGAACAAGTGGAAGAGGAAGCCGAAGGTAAAGCGGATCTTCAGAGGCAACTTAGCAAGGCAAACGCCGAGGCACAATTATGGCGCACGAAATACGAATCCGAGGGCGTTGCGAGAGCGGAAGAACTCGAGGAAGCTAAGAGAAAGCTGCAGGCACGGTTGGCCGAAGCGGAGGAAACCATCGAATCTCTCAATCAAAAGGTTATCGCCCTCGAGAAGACGAAACAGAGATTGTCGACGGAAGTGGAGGACTTACAGATCGAAGTCGACCGCGCAACCGCGATCGCCAACGCCGCCGAAAAGAAACAGAAGGCCTTCGATAAGATTATTGGCGAATGGAAACTCAAAGTGGATGATCTCGCCGCCGAACTCGATGCCAGTCAGAAGGAATGCCGCAATTACAGCACAGAATTGTTCAGGCTCAGAGGTACTCGTCTACTTTTTCCATTTTAAAATTTCTTAAGGATTTTTGCTTACACATTTTTTCTATAATATTAATATATCCGTATAGGTGCGTACGAAGAAGGTCAGGAACAGTTGGAAGCAGTGCGTCGCGAGAACAAGAATCTCGCCGACGAAGTAAAAGACCTCTTGGATCAAATTGGCGAAGGTGGACGCAATATTCACGAGATCGAAAAAGCCAGGAAGCGCCTGGAGGCTGAAAAGGATGAACTTCAAGCTGCTCTGGAAGAAGCTGAGGCTGCTTTGGAACAAGAAGAGAACAAAGTATTGCGCAGTCAACTTGAACTGAGTCAAGTCAGACAAGAAATCGACCGACGTATCCAGGAGAAGGAAGAGGAATTCGAAAATACCAGAAAGAATCACCAACGTGCTCTCGATTCTATGCAAGCATCGCTCGAAGCTGAAGCTAAGGTTCGTAAAAAATCTCTTTGAAACGGTTATTAAGTGATTTATAAAAACGATAGGAGTAAAGTCTCGTAATATGTTGTGAAGCTTCCTCGAGACAAACATGATATATATATATATATATTTGACGAAACTTTTCAGGGCAAGGCCGAGGCTTTGCGCATGAAGAAGAAACTGGAAGCAGATATCAACGAATTGGAGATCGCCCTGGATCATGCGAACAAAGCAAATGCCGAAGCTCAAAAGAACATCAAGAGATACCAACAGCAGCTGAAGGATGTCCAGACCGCGCTCGAGGAAGAACAACGAGCTCGCGACGAAGCGAGAGAACTTCTTGGAATTTCGGAACGCCGGGCGAACGCGCTTCAGAATGAACTTGAAGAAAGCCGTACTCTTCTCGAACAAGCGGACCGCGGACGTCGCCAGGCTGAACAAGAATTGGCCGACTGCCACGAGCAACTCAACGAACTGGGTGCTCAGAACGCTTCCATCTCTGCTGCCAAGAGAAAACTCGAAGCTGAGCTGCAAACCCTTCACGTGAGCATTCTTATCCTTCTAATCGATTCTAATTTTTCACATTTACATTTATTTCATAAAAGCTCCAACGAAATATTCGAAAAAGACGACAAATCCGAATGAGACTCGTATTTATTTTGTTTTCAGTCTGACTTGGACGAATTGTTGAACGAAGCAAAGAACTCTGAGGAGAAAGCAAAGAAAGCCATGGTTGATGCCGCTAGATTAGCCGATGAACTTCGAGCCGAACAAGATCATGCTCAAACGCAAGAGAAGCTTCGCAAAGCGCTCGAAACTCAGATCAAGGAACTCCAGGTGCGTCTCGACGAAGCTGAAGCAAATGCCCTGAAAGGTGGTAAGAAGGCAATTCAAAAACTCGAACAACGTGTTCGTGAATTGGAGAACGAACTCGATGGAGAACAGAGGAGACACGCTGACGCTCAGAAGAACCTTCGCAAGTCCGAACGTCGCATCAAGGAACTCAGCTTCCAGGTACGAGTTCGTACGATATATATATATCGTATATAATATAATGTATAGTAATAATAATTGCGTTACCGAGATTTTCAGCGATAGCTTATTCTAAATCTATAAATGTTTAGGCCGATGAGGACCGCAAGAACCATGAGCGCATGCAAGACCTTGTCGATAAGCTTCAACAGAAAATCAAGACCTACAAGAGGCAGATCGAGGAAGCTGAAGAAATCGCTGCTTTGAATCTCGCGAAATTCCGCAAAGCGCAACAAGAGCTCGAGGAGGCAGAGGAAAGGGCGGACCTGGCTGAACAGGCAATTACCAAGTTCCGTACTAAAGGACGCGGAGGAAGTGCTGCGCGTGGACTGAGCCCAGCGGTAAGCAAATATTCAATTATTACCAGTTCTTTTATTCTCTTCGTTCAATTTCCTACATTTTCTTTTCGTATCGTATTTAAAAATGATACTTTTCTTCCTTTTTTCTTTTTACATTTTTTGATTTGACGATTAATTTCTTTTGTAATAATATAAGGTTTAATATAATTTGATTATATAATATTTGAAGAAATATTCGATTAAAAATTTTCCGAGAAATTCCATGATACGTGTGCTATGAAAATAGATTAGAATGAAAAATGGAGATTTACGTTATCAGCGACGTAGATGAAGAAAAGAGAAATTTTCGTAGAATAGCAGTAGGATCTCTGTTCCGTAGCTCGTGTAGCAATCTCTTGTTAAAATGTATCGAGCTACGTGTATATTCCGCAGGATATGTGAAAATCTCGATTTTATAAAAATCAATACGCTATAGTAAATGGCACAGGATTTCCAAGTTGGCGATCGAGAACGAAATTTCCTATAAAACGAGAAGAAAAAGTTGCGTAGAAAGAAAAGAGAATAACTATTGCGTACAAAGAAAAGTAGAGATTGCGGCAATTATCTCTAATTGTAAATCTGTATGTCCCTGTATAGCCCCAACAGAAGGCCCGTAAGGCGCCCTCCGCAATGGAGTAAAGAGTACCGCGCCGGTCCATGTAAGTTTGTGCACGTGTCATAAGCACGTGTGTGTGTCGACACATGGAAAAGCACAATAATCGCAAGAAAGCAATTATACATAGACAGAATTGTTCCGAATCCCCAATCCGCCGATCGTCAATGTCTTATTTTCTTGAACCTGTGTGAAAAGCTGATAACACTTGACGGGGGCATACCTTACGAGTATGAAGCTTGCTCCTAGTCATTGATTAACGTTGTGTATTACCTATCCCAAACAAATTCACGATAGTTCACGAACGGATCACTGTACCGATCCCTCTGTTGTAATATAGAATATAGACGAATCGTTGCTTGGTTAGTGACTGGTTAGTTACATGTGAATAGATTTGTTTACGTATATTTTTCGTTAGACATTAAACGGAGGAAAGACGCGACGCGATGTAAAGACATAACTTCATCGATCGTTTTTCGTTGTTAATTCTGATTTTCTACATAATTATTGTTAGATACTTAGATCAGATCCTGCAATTAGTCGATGTATCATCCACTTTGTGATTCTTTTCACGAAACTAAGCAGACAAAATCATTCCAACTGTCTAAGAGAGGTATTACGACCCTCGATTCATATCCCATTGTTGTCTTTCAATTGCCAACACCAATGATGTGCGATAAACACGCAGAATGAATGAGAAGGACACAAAGAACGTGTCTAAATATTTATCTCCAAAAAATGTTTTTTTTTTTTTGAATGCATACAGCGATACTAGATCCTGGTGAAGGATGGGATTAGGATGGAATTAAAGACTTATGGTATAAACTTATAAACTGGTATTGCGATGTCGTAGCGTTAGAAACGATATAATATCAAATTAACAAGAAACAAATTATTCTCTACCTTTGAATAAAAGATATAAATCATGAGTCTGCAATTCGGAAAATTTCATATCGTTTAAAACGTATCCGGTTTTGTTACTGTTATACCAAAGATACGCCAAATAAAAATAAAAACTTCGAACTTGATCCCATCGCTAAAAGCCGAAAAACACTTTCCCGGAAACAACTTGTGTTGTTCGAAAGCATCTCGACCAGAAACGTATCGCGTGAGAATTTTGTTGTTGATCGCGAGAACAGAAATAAACATGCTTTCGAACAAATTCGCTGATCTATGATTAACAGCGATCACACAAGTATCGAATGAAAATAATAATACTTCTTTTGGAATTTTTCAGCCACACCGACCTGCGTTCAAACCCCAATTGGATGGTTCCGCATTCCCGCCACGCTTCGACCTGCAGCCCGATGGTGAACTGTAAAAATCTATACGACAACGATATACTTGTTACAAACACGATCGTAACAGCTTAACGTATGAATTGATCGCAACCGGCGAACTTTCATCGTGTCATCTCACTCAAATAACTCATCCTATCGTCTTCATACCTACGCACATACACCTTCATACTAAAAGTAAAGAAAGTATCTTCAGATCTTTACTACTTTCGTGTTGACACGAGAATGTCCGTGCTTGGTCTCATCTTGCCAGCTTCGAGATAAAAATAGAAAAGGGAAGATTACAAAAGATTGGAAATTTTTCTTTCGATATTCTATATCTAATTCTAGTATATTTGATCGTTAATTGGCAAAAGAAATCGGCAATACAACAGACGTGGAGGAGAGATTAACCTTCACCACTCGCGCTGACGGTCGAGGAAAGAGAGAGTGAAAGAGTGAAAGTGGAAGAGTAAGAGAGAAAACGAGAGAAAGGAAAGGTGCGAGCGAGCGGTTGAAATAAAAAACGAGAGCCAGCTCGAAATTTTAAACGTTGTATTATGAACACGTGGCAGAAAAGAAAAGTATGTGCAATACTGGCATACGCGCGTATCAAGCGGACGAATCGATAAATAGATACGATATACACATTACAGAAACGGAACGATAAAAAGAAGAACAAGATTACATGTTATAAAAAAATAAACAATGAATAAAAATATAACGCTAGTCACGGATTTGAACGTCAGCGCGCATTATTATATACGTCATCGAAATGATAATCCTATCCTATAAAGTTAATTGTAATTTATAAAGAGAGCCGAAGTATGTATTTATTAAAATAAATAAGCAATAAATAAAATTAAGAACCAATCGCAATATTTGTCATTTCGTATACTCTACCCTTCTAACCGTTTATAATTTTTAGAATTTTTAGAATCTTTTAATCATCACCTTATAATTCGTTTCTTGCCATATGGTCTGCGTTGCAGAAAATACTAACAACTTTCTTTCATTTTATACCGTTGATTTTCATTCGCTTTCAAGTACATATATACCTATCTGTAATTTTTCTTTCATTTCCTTTGTATTCTTCATAAAAGTCCACATACACCCCCTGTATGCGTATAAAATATCGTAGTAAAGCATTAGCTCTACGTGTTACGTTGGCCGACTCTCTGCCTAGACCGGGCCACACGTCGCGGGCAGGATAGCAACCAGATGTCTTACACATCCTTACCGCGTACCTTCAGTAGTCTCAAGTACGTTCCATAAATCCCAGGCATTTTCTATTTAAGGTCCTTCAGACCGACCAAATATTCTTTCACTGAATAGTTTATTGTCTACTACGGGAAGATACGGGAGAGTTGATTTCTCCCACGTTCAGTATCTTCCGTTCTTTATCGTTAGCGATTTTCTCTCGAGGGCGGCTAAGACCCTTCCTAGTCCACCAGCCATCTATTATCCAATCAGAAGCAATGTATATTGCCCTCACTTTCCTAGCCAAAATTGTCATCAACAAATCCGATGGTTCCGTGCGCGAGACACACCCATCCTTAGCTTTCCTCCGCCACAGTATCGTCACCGAACGACACTGATTTTCCATCTTTCGAACGGTCATCACCTTTGACCGGGTTTCCACCTTTAGATCAGTCACCTACTTAACTTATACATACTCACCAGTGTAACTATATTCATTACAAAGTTGTTGGAATAAACTATAACTTATAATTTGTTATATCAGTGTCATATTCAATTCAACTACCTCTATTATCCTAACCGAAATAAGGGATCGATCATTTCGCGGCGTCGATTGTCTAATCGTAACGGGAATTTACGATTCCCGTTGACGTGCCTCCTCGCGATCGCGTCTCTTCGCGAGTGAATGAAACACTACGAATCTTTTTGGCACATTAATTTGGCACACACGTTGCTAGAATGTAACACAACTTATTCACTTTCAGCTTTAGTAGGAGGAAAAAAGTAAAAGTGTATAAAATACAATGTGTTACGAAAATTACATGCACCTGTTATACCTACATGAAATCATAAAAATAACATGCTTAATAATTATAATAATATTTTCTGGGGCACCTACGTGAACATCAATAATTCCTTGACGTCGAAAAAGTGTAAAGTTCTGTCATTTCTGACGCAACTCTATCCTAAGATTTTTGTTAGTCAGATGTTTTGAGTTTTTAATTCCTTTTAGGAAAACATCAATGACAATTCTATCGCTATGTAGGTATAAATGATATTGTGAGAAAGTGCATTTTCAATTTCTTTGGTTAGCCAGATATGCAAAATATATTCGATAGGTGTATGTAGACCTTCGCGACTGATCGTATATATAAGATTTAAAATGTAGAAAGCTTCGTCGTGTTATATTTGAAAGGATGAAAAGGTAGGAGTTACGAAACAATTTCAACGTTAAAATTAAGTTGTAGCAAGATATATGTATATAGAAATTATTTAAAATTACGAGAGCAACATAGCGCAAGACGACTCGAATTAAACTTAATTTCTTTATGCATTGCTTGTGTTCTATCAAAAATGTATTTTCAAAATCACTTATTTGTTATACGAATTCACTGATTGCTAATAATATACGTGATTAGAGCTTATTTCTTAACTTAAGTAGACGCCGACCTTCCAAAGAAACAAATTATTTTTAATCGTAGCTTTAATCATAGCCTATCCGTTATTTTATCTAATATTCTTCTTCCGTTCTTTACGTAGGATTTGTTTAAATTGTCCCTTTACAAGCTCCCATTGGGTAAACTTCTTAGTACTAACTCCAAATTCCTCGCAAGTTTGTTGAAAAGCTTTTTCACAAAGTGGCAAATAACAGTGATCCACTGTTGGCAAAAGATGATGAAGAGCGTGTAATCCGAAGTTAGTCAACACCAGAAAGTCAGAGTCATCGATCACTATTCGCTCTCTTACGGCATCCAATTCTAGCAAACCCCAGTCGAAATCGTTTCTAGAAAATATTATTCGTCTCTGTCATTAACTGTTTCAATTGAGAATATTTTTTTTTATACGTTCACATTTCTTTTGATTAGAAACTATAATTTTGAATGAACCTATTAACGATAAATATGCATACATATACATACATATAAATAGAATTATTGTGTTGATAACTTTTCAAGATCTATAAGTTGCATTGAATTCATGTATACCTCCTATCTCTCTTTAAAAATCTCTAAGAATTTAATCTTGACGAGTAATTTCAAATACAACTTACGGAACTTATATATAGTACGAGTAAAATATAAAATATATAAGAATATATAATATAAGAAGATCGATAAAAATAATAGAATGTATATAGCACATATTACCGATACGTATACAAACGAACCTGTATATGTCGCCATCATGAAAGATATCGGGATGATGATGAGCTGCATTGAAACCGATCATACAAAATAGAAAACTGCCTGTTAATATAATTAATAACCAAAGTTTCACAGCCAAAAAAATACTTGGCGCGAGAAAGGACATCAATATGGGCAAAAAGAAAGGTACAGCATCTCGAAATTCGAATTTTCTATATTCGAAGAACACAGAGTAATACCTGAAACGAATACGTATTTATTAATATTGACTTTTTGTATTTAACGTAACAATATTTCATTTATAATACCATAATCCGACTTTCTGAAAAAACAGAAATACAAGGTGAATTGGTGCAGATAGCAAAGACGGAAGGTGTAATGGGAAGGTGGTCAAAGAGTTACCAGAAGTTAAGAGTTGATGGAAAGTGTAGTAAGATGACAAGAGAGGGAGGAGGAAGAAGTGAGAAAGGACATTTTTAAGAAGATATCGCGGAACAACAAGCAATGCAGAGAGAGATACAGGAGAAGAAAGAAGAGGGAAGTATAATGTTTTGGAATACATCAGGATTATTAGGAAAGAAAAGAATTTCTGCGAGTATATAGAAAGGCAAAACGACGTGGATTTAATAGGAACGTGAATAGATGAAAATAAATGGGAGAAGATCACATACGGACTATCTAAAGGCTTTATATGGCATTACCAGCTTACGAAAAGGAAATGGAAGAAGGAAAGACTTATTACAGAAATAATAATTGGAGTAACAGAGAAATGGGAAAGAAAAGTAGTGAGAAGACAGTTAAAAATAAATGAAGTGAGTTGGAAGATATGAACGGTGTACCAAAGAAGGAGTATGTTCGAGATGGAATAAATGTGCAGAAAATCATACAGCAGAAGGAGAGAGTGTTGATGCGTTGATGAAGATGTCTAATTGGAAGATTTAGATGTGGAAACGAGCTGAAGGTAATGAGAAAGGTCATGGAGGAGGGTAATAAGAAGGAAAGCAGTGAGAAAGATAACCAAGGAAGAGATTTTTGCTGTTGACAATAATTAAATTGGGTACTGATTGTAAAAATAACGAAAAGTCATCTTCAAGCCGCTAGCAGCTACTAGCAAGAGAGTTTCGAATAATAAATACTATGTGATATATTGCATGTATTTATGAAATATTTAGCTGCGGAATAAACAATTTAATATTAAGAAATATTATCTGTACGTAATATGCGTCATTGGATTTTTATAAATATTTAATCCTGATATAAAAAAGATAATAACAAACCTTTTGATTGCTTGTGCGTAAAAAGCTAAAGCCCAAATGATAGGACTCATCAGTTGACTAATGATACCTTTCAGTAATGATTTTTTAGGGTCTGGTAACCAAAACAGATAAGGCTCAAGTGAGTATATTTCAAAGTCCCAAAGGGTATTAGGGTAGATGTGGTGACTCATTGCATGTGTTATTCGCCAATCCTTCGACGACAATGTGCCTAAATCAAAGTAGTACATTCGAAAACTATTCCTCATATGAAAATAATTATGACCAACGACCGTGGTCCACCCGAGAAAAATTCCTGAAATCATAAATATATATTTCAATTATAGCATTTTGCATCCAAAATAAAAAAAAAAAAAATATCGTGCAAATTATATTTGTCATATAGTAGTAGTTAAAGACTAAAGACGTAATTAATAATAATATTTGACCAACCAGCAAGCACGGTGATTAAATAAGATTGCGTATAAGCTACTGCGAGGCTTAGTAAAATGGTAGTAGTGACACAAAAATCAGCGATTAAATTTGTTTTTGCTGATGGTCGATGAAAATCCACGTCTTTTAGGGCTTCTAATGCACGCTTTTTGAAAGTAGAAAAGAAACCATTCGGTTCAAACGTTAATGGCAGCTTTCGTGGTGAAACTGCCTCTCTTACCAGGTATTTTGGAAGCAGTTTCACAGCTTTATCAGTTAGATGATGCGACTGAAAAATACAAATTACATCTATTTAAAATACCGTTTAAAATAACCTGTACATTGAACTAAATTATGTGATTTATAACAAGAATATATAACCAGAAGAAGAAAATATTGTACTAATTATTGTACTACACGAAAACGAATTACCTCGAAAAGTTCGGTAATATCAGTACCCTTGGTCAGACGAATCCATTCTGCTCCTCCTGGGTGAAATTTTGCAAAACCTTCTAAATCATATAAATTATTTTGAATTCTCCATAAACCTTCTGCACCGTCTATTTGTCTTCTTGCTTCGAGAAAAGAGTATGCCGTCTGAAATTTAACATCTCTTCCAGGAAAATTTTCGAAACCCGGTATCGAACTTTCTAATTTCCGCATTGCTTTCTTCTTCTTCTTTTATTGATCTGTACGGTACGTAAGATAATTAAATAAAAATTGTAAGTAAATAAGTAACATTACTTAACATCAAGTAATAACTATAACAGTTGCTTAATCGTACTTCAGGATATAAATCTAAATAAAAAATATAAGGGATCTTATTAAAACGTGTTATTTATTTCGTTATGAACGTTTTAATTTATCCTGCTCCCGTTAAATTTATCAAGTTATTTTTTAAAATCCCATTTACAATCGTATCTTAAACTCTGTATTCTGAAAATATCTAAAAGAAGCTAGTAACGTTGAATTGCGAGTTTTATTTAAAAACACATTAATCAAATGTTAAGATTATAATACAAAGTGATATAGTAATGCATTGCAAAACAAATTTTTTAATGTTTCAAAATATTGGTAAGTGAATGAAATAATTTCCAAGAAAGATCGCATAAATGAAACTGCGTGTGTGTAAATACTGTATGTACATAGTTGTTTTTGCGAATTTAGTGATATGTTAAAAAATGGATTTAAATTAGAGGATAATAGGATAGGGTTAAAGGACAATAATTATCGAAGTACTCATGCCCTCTTAAACTAAATCTTAATATACCTTACAGTTAGTTAAATTTTACACGTAATTGATTAAAGCTAGGTGAAGTATTTAATAAATAGTAAATGTATTGTTCGTTATATAACGTCCTATTTCAGATATGTATTTCGCAATTCATATTACCATTCATATAGGCAAAACTTGTCTTAAATTAAAAAATTAACTATCTTATGTTCGTTTCTAATACCAGCAAAATAAATATATCATCAAAGTTTAGAAAAGGGAAAATAGGGGTGTGCGGGTAAATCTGTAAAATAGTGTATCGTTAACAGGGACGGATTTACCATTACGTTAATGAGACTAAAAGCGTCGGGCCCCGAAACAATATGTCTATCAAAAAGAATAATAAACAAATATTAGAATTAGATAAAATACATTTGTTGGTGTGAGAAGACTGAGATAAAAGTGTTAGCTTGGCTAAAACGATGTTTGTTGAATCAGTACGTACAGTCGTCCGAATACTCGAGACGCCTATCGAGTACTCGACGGACCCATTCTATACTGTTCTAGAACATCCTTACGTTTTCTAGGATGCGTGAAAAGTAATTAAATCCTCCAACGAGACTCGTTTACCATGGGAATTTTAAAGGCAGCTTTAGACTGGCCATGACATCGTGCGGATTTTAATTACTGCACATGATGTTAATATTCACCGTCTTTTTTTTTTTCTTTTTTTTTTTTTTTCGGAGGAAATCCGCACGGACGCCCGCCGCTTCTAAGGGGAAAAGCGACGTGGTAGTGTCGGACTCCAACCGACTAAAACCTCCACGATGACCGTCCCAATTGCGACCGAGGGGTACCCGGGAACCGCTGTGGCGACACACCGGGCCCCAATATTCACCGTCTAAGGGAATATTAACTTATAGCTATATATTAACTAATATTAACTCTGACAGATTAACTAAAGAATCTTGAAATGTAAGTCATAATTTTTTATTGGTTTTATTTATTATTATTTAGTTTTAAAGATTTAGCCAGGTTAAACTTTTATAAATTCAGTTTAGCTCAGGAGCCCCAAAATGATTAGCTTCAAGCTTCCAAAGGGTTAAATCCACCACTGATCGTTACTATTATTACTATTACTATTCATTAGATTATTTGCATCATTTATTAAAATATCTCAATTGTAATGACGTCTAATGTCTAATTTTTAAAATCACATTTGTTTGATTTCTCTGTGACTTATCGAATGTCAACACATTCGATTACTATTGTCGCAATGAATTAAAATACTGAATAAGTAAGTGCAATAATATACCACGTATATGATATTATATTTTACACGATTTTATATTGATTTTATGTGATTTTATATTTTTACAAACAGAAATTA
The DNA here is from genome assembly GCF_905332965.1 of Bombus pascuorum. Lineage (NCBI taxonomy): Eukaryota > Metazoa > Arthropoda > Insecta > Hymenoptera > Apidae > Bombus > Bombus pascuorum. The sequence continues at coordinate 18,112,239 of NC_083491.1, read as the reverse complement.
TTTTCAGGTTATCGTTTATAGATAATTGCTAGCTAAATCATAATCAAGCAAGATAAATTGAATCGACAAAAGTTAAATTTAGAATATAAACTGAAATGGAATCCCCGTTTTTCACATTTGATTAAAAATAGTGTTATTTTGCGATAGCGTGAGTATATTATGAATTATACGCGTGTCTCATTGCCGTGCATGCATCTATTTTTGAATGATATGGTTTCGGGCAGTATTCATTGTAAGTCATATTATATTATGACGAATACTTCACGTTCGATGTTTTATAAATGTTATAGTATTTTCGCATATTGTACGCATTCTGTTTCGCAATTTTAAGTTTCTAATAAGTTAACTTTACTACGTCTACTGATTATTAGAAATATTTCTAGTTGCACATTACTATACAAAATAGAATGTTTATCATATTTTCTAATAATTTTTTCGTACCAAGGATGTTAATCCTGTATAGAGATTCCTTGTAGAACTTTCTAATATGGTAAATTGTAATTGAGTTTTCTAATTTATTTCCAAATAACTTGATGCTGTTTGGGCAATATCTTAATAGTTATTGACAAACAACGATATTTATTTCATCACATTACAAAGACGTAACTCACTACACGAAAAATACTTTATTCTACTGTAACACTAATTAAAACTGAAACTGATTACGTTGTTCAACGGACTGCTTTTAATGAAGCAATTTGGGTAGCACTCTTCTTTCTTATATATGTCAAACAAACATGTATTGAGTAAAATCTGAACGATCTAGTATGCACTTTGACCCTACAACGATAGTCAATCCAACAGACGATAACTCTGTGACACGTTGTTACTTATTACAGAATATCTGACGTTATACACATCAAAATAAGTATGTGTATATTACTTTTTATTTAAAAATTTAACCGGCACTGTTACAATTTTTATAACTCTTTTGACATGAAGTCGAGTGTTTTTTCAGATTATGAGAAAATTTTGTCTTTTTATAAGCGGCGAATTATAAGCGACGAAAATGTGTTTTGCCAGTTATATACAGGATATACCAGATTTTTTCACAAAATATTCCCATCATATTCCAGAAGTAAAATTAAGAAAAAAAATGTTATATAAATATAGGCTTTGAAATGCTTTATTGTAGATTAAATTTATTCATATATTAAAAAGTTATAACAACGACACGAAATGATAGACTGCTGTTTCGTCGACTCAGTATGTTGCAAATATCTATTTGATATATTTACACAGACTTTGATGTTTACTTGCCGAGGTCGTTGATTTGATCAAATCAGTGCGGTAATGCGTTACCCTCAACGATGGATAGGTCGAGGAAGATCAATTCCCTGGTTCCCAAGTTCACCAGATATCACTTTAACAAATTTTTACTTGCGGTTAACCGTAAAAGAAAAAGTTTACCAAGCACAAATTAATACGCGTCGGCAGTTAATGCAAATGATTCTTATCGTATTTGCAACAGTTAAGAGAATGAACAAACAATTAGTAATGCAATAGATTCTATTTTCCGTAGATGCTAGTCTTCGTATTCGCAATAACGGATTACATTTTGAAATGGAATTATAACGTCAATCGATATTATACATTTTATTCGTACGTGATATCGAACAAGAAATCAGTCCGTTGTTATTTCGTATTTTTGTTAAAACTTTTTAACAAAGTATATAAGAGCCTACATCTATACAACATTGTTTCTTATATTTGCTTGTATAGTCTTGTAAAGAACTAGGACACCCTGTATCCATTTCTATGTAAAAATATTACCGGTGATATATACATACGTACATATTATGAATTTAGACATTTTGACCGCTTTCGGAGTAACGGAATATTAATTTTATCAAACTATAGCATAAAGTAATGACAAATTAGTAATGTGTTATTAGTAATTAGTCTTCTCGCGCAGTCGACCAATTGTAAACTTAAATCATCTATTATCATTACCGTTGGAAAGTCGTTTAATATCAAAAATTTTCCTATCAGTTTAAGAAAATCTTCCTTATCTGACTCATAAAAACTAGAAGATGAAGGTATAAGAACCTTACATTTATGCCATAATTTTATAATTAAATAACATGAAGTATACGCTATTAAAAATAAATGATCACATACTTTGGAGTTGTATGTTATAAAATGTGCGATATCTTCCAATAAAAACGAGATTAGATAGAAGTTTAAAGTCAAAATTACTAGTATACCACACAGATTTTTTAAAACAGGATTGGTTTTTAACCAGTCGGAATTTTTCCATAATCAATCAATGAAGTAGTAAACTATACATATGTTTATTTGATATGTGGTAGTTTATGAACACAAAAAATAATATTATCTACACTGAACTGATAATCATAAGCTTATCCAAAACTCTCATTGTGTTCTGCCACAACCAGATTTTTCCATTCAATTAATTGGTATTAAAATGATGATAGTAATCTTGTCCTATGGAACTTATTAGTAAGAAAAATTAATTGATGTCAACGTTGTAGCAATTTAAAATTCACATGGAATATATTTAATAGAATACATAAACGATTTATAACGGATTCATAAGCGACGGAAATACGTACCGTAACAATTTTGTCAATGTAAATCATCCTATTGTACTTACAATGATAAAATATAATTACTATTATATAATTTTTCTCTTTATATTAGAATGTGAGGGATGAACAGCAAATATAAAAAGGAAGAAATTATCTAAAATATTTAAACGTGTTGCCTTCGTGTTTCTATTATGTAAATAATAAGAAAAAACAAAATAAATATTTACGTTTCATTTTTTACTTCCTTTTACTTATCTACCATTTACTTGCGAGTGGTACTCGGTATACATTATATTCAGGTATGTTTTCTCATTTTTGTCTCCCTTCTCATAATCATATGAATATCAATTCCTAAGAACAATGAAATGTTTACAATAGAACTTCGTTTACTTGAACTTATCGAGGGATAAACAAGTTATATAATTGATGGAGTTCATATAATAAGAGCTCACCAATTATGTATTATTTTTCATTCACATAATAGAAGTTCACGTTCAGATAAATGAATTCGATAAGCAAAAGTTCAGTTAATCGGGCATCAATTAAAATTTCGTTCAGATAAGTGGACTTCATATAAATTAAATTCTACTGTATATTAAATATATCATATCGTGCATAGTTTGATAAATAATGAAAAGATTATACGATGAACTTCGTTATTGAAGATATAGAATATAATTGTAAATCGTAGTTTAATTCACATGAACTACATTTTATTTACACTAGCAATAACAGTAAAGTCATTGTATCTATATTTGTATTTGCATTTATGTTTATATTTATAATAATTATAATAATTCTTTCTTTTTACATTAAATATAGCGATATATTTAAATTACTGTCAATTGTAACTCTTTCCTCTCTTACAAAATTAAGTCATAAATTGCATCCATAATTAATGCATGTACCATTTCATTAATATCAAATAAGTCTTTGAATTCTAATTATTTACGTTTCAGATGCCAATTACCAATTAGGGTTTTTTAATTCTATAATAATTCAGACTTTCTTAAAATTTTCTATTTTTATGAGCATAAACATTGTTAAATATCGAATTTTACAAAATATATATCCGAATCTTTTCAACTGCACATAACAGATTGTACAGAACGAAGCACATAAACGTTTTTCGAACGTCTGTTAGCTCTATTTATAACAAATTTCTACACGAACTTTTGACGATATAGTTTAGTAACTCCATAAAACAGCAGCTGTTCAAATTACATTTTTTTGTTTCCAGTAGTTGTAAAATATGGTATAGTAATGTTCCATCCATGAGTTTTCTTATTATTTCTAAATTCTAATTATTACTGAGAACATAGATAATATAACTAATAATACTATGTGATCAGTCGTGTATTTTATAAACTTCAATATTTAAGTACTACAATCAAGACCTCCAAAAATATTTATATGCAATTCAAATATAACAAGGAAAAACTTGTATGTTGTAGATAAGTTATTTAAGTAATTATAGGAAATATCAATATTTCAAAATTCAAGATGATGCGTAAATTATAAATAAAATAGCTCTTTCTGCAAGAATGCGTACGAAACGTTACATTAAGGTACATATATTACACAAGAAACTCAATCATATACGACATTTGCAGAAATCGATTATATCATAATACAGAGAAAACCAAGCATAACATTCATTTATTTATTACTTAACCCGTTACCTAAGCATCTCGTTTCAATCTCTTCCTGTTCGTATATAAGCATCGATATTTTTCGAAATTCGAATTCTCGATATTTCGAGAAATGCTCCATAAATTGTTAGAGTTATTAAAAATGATACAATTATATTCTCAGACAAATATTCTCACAAAAATTGTTATAACGATAATCAGTATAGAAGTCAATTCAGAATTGTGAACGTAACCGGAATTCTCGGCCATTTTTGGATGTTTAGGATACACTGTCTGTACTTCTGTCATAGAATCGTGCGGATTGTTTGTAGTCGAAGATGGATTCATCGAACAAACAGTTCCTTTTATAGCCTCTTTAACCGAACCCGTAACGATTCTAAAATTATAATCTTCAGGATCCAGGCGAGAGTACATAAAAGTAGGCAAACGATCCGAGAGTATCCAAATATTCCCATTTCGATCAATCTAAAATTAACAGGAAGTAAATTAAAAAACGGTATTTAAATGGGTTAGCTTATGATTCAGTACCGAAAAAGATAAAACAAATATAATAGAATTTGATGTATTCGAAATTATAGGGACACGCGATTATTTGAATAAGAAAATCTTTGGATAGTGGAACACTCTCTATCTTAAGCTATTTATAAGTATTTTTTTAATACTAAAGGGAAATAAATATCTGTCTCAATAAATTTTTCTTTCTCAGAACGCAGGTTAAGAATACATAAAATATTATTGATAATAATTTTGCATAATGTTATTAATAAAAAATATAGTATAATTTGAAAGAGATGAAAAGGATAACAAAAATATAGTGGGCTAAATCACTTTGTTTTAAAGTTTTGTTTTAAACCTATTCAAAGATAGAACTGATCTTTAAACACAAGTCTAATTATATATAAATTTATTTATATATAAATTTTTTTAAACAAATTTCAAGTTCAGTTGCGTGCTTACTCGTATATTCAGTCTGTTCAACTTGTGTCGCTATAAAAATAATTCATATCAACATATGGCGAGTAAAAGAATCGAGAAAGAGCAAGAGAATAGACATTCGTAGATAAGTCATAAATTACAGTATCGCAGTTACGTTTCTGAAAAGTTGGCGTTTCCAACACGCATGTAGCTCAAAGTTAATTGTACATACATACATATATGTATACATATATATAAAATTCCAGTCTCGATATGGAAAGTAATAAAAGTATTTACCTTTAAATCGTTGGGAAAAACCATTGTGACGTTATCTACATAAATAAAATCTTGTTGCTCGATTGTGAACGTATTTTGAGGTTTCCAGCACGCAATAGCATTCAAAACAGCTAATGCATAAAACAGAACTCCGGTGTCTGGATCTAAAAAGCTCACGCTACTTTGACCATTATGTCCGCGAGATCCTAAGGCATGAAATTCATGGAAGTTGTCTGAAACCCATAAAAATCGAATTATAATTAACATCGTAAATATAACGTGTAACTATAGATGTAATTAACTACGTCTGTCCTGACTGAAATTACAAACTTTTAATTACCTGGAGAAGTGGCACGTTCAGGATCTCTTAGTAACTTAGTACTAACTGAAAATTCCATGGTGCTAGAAAGTGGATGGAAATACATTACACTATAGCCATCGTTAGTTGGTGCAAGACCCATACCGAAGAGACCATCGGTCCATTGGAACGAAATTCCCGATACATTGAATTCTTCAGCCTTAAAAGTTACAATGTTAAAAAAATAAGGGGAATGTACATGATAAATTGGATCAAATTTTTTCCTATGATTCCTATCTTCCGAAATGCCAAGATTATTTAGAATTTGTTAATGGGAGGAATCGGAGATATCGAAGTAATAATTCTAATTACGCATCTCCGTCTATATGAAAAAAACAAGTATGACATATATCTAGTAATAGTTAACAGGTAGAGAAAGATAGATAAGAACTTCATCTTATTCGGGAAAATAATATTAGATATTTAACGTTAATAAAAGATACTAACTTGAGAATCTGGTTGAAAGAAATGATGTTTAAGAAGCCACGAATTTTCCGACTTCCACGAATAAACAACGAGTCCAGGACCACCTAAGTCAGCCAGATAAGCAAATGTATCTTCGCAAGAATAATCTTCGACGGCGATATTTGCAAAAAGAGAGTCAGGTGTTTTTTGATCTTCCGGAATAATAAATTTTCGGAGTAAACGATCGTCTGTTAAATCGTAAATGAGTAATGCTGGTGGAGCTTGCTGTTCTGGACTATCCAAAATATCAGTAAATCCTGTATCAAGAACCCATAGTCTTTCGCAGCGATCTGCACGAATTCGAAACGTTGAAATGATCTCTGGGACGTTTCCAGCTCGATATTGATGCGCCTCCCAAGAAGGATACGGGATCAAACTAGGAGACTCGCGTGTATCTAAAATTATTATTTTACGTAATCGAAAACATAAGATAAACAAAGCAATAAGCATATTTCCTTAAAGAATAATCTATTTATACTGCTGCCTGTAATAGGATACTTCAGAGTTAGAGTCATTTAATGACTAGACGATTTTTATAGTTTTAAAGTCATTTTGCTAAGCCCTATTCACTAAAGCTTAACATCTGTGTAATATACATTTATTCATCGATGGTAATTACCGTTAATGTAAAAGTAATTCAAACTAGCAACTACACCACGTCTCCATCTTGGCACAGTGACGAAGATCCTAGTATTTGTAATCTCAAGGCCAAGGGGAAGATTATCTTCCTGCTTGTATTCTGGGAATAGAAGTTCGGTATCGTTACTTGGCCATTCATACTCAAGCTGTTTCCATTGATAGGCCACGCGAAGTTTATCACTGGCTACAACCATTATCCAAAAATAACTCTGAAGTAGTGCGTTGAAAAGAGGTAGAGTCGATTTCCTTCGCATTTTGATTTCCTGATTCTGTAATTAGAATAGACTTTTGCCGCGTTGACACTACAAATTAGCATTACGATAGAATTAATGAATACCGCATGTAAATTATCAGAATTATAATTGCAAATTTTTGTTATATGTAAAGTACCATCGTATAGATGGAAGAAGTATTACCGATCTAACATCGCAATTAGAACCGTATGCGTTTCACAAAAGTATTTACATTCAATCTCGGCTACTAAAACTTCTTATTGATTAATATACAGAATGTTTCACTTTTTTCGGTCAAATTTTATGTTTGTATATACAGCACGAGTTTTACCTAATGTTATCGAAGACTATTACGAAACTAAATTACACCATTTGACATCCTTCTTTCTTTTCTTTTCCATTTCTTAAATCACGTGTACATATTTACTAAGATTTCGAACATAAATATATTTAATTGGAGCATACTAATATGTACGTAATGCTTTTCACAAGTAAAACATTCCTCAAAATTGAACGGCCCAGAAATTTGTCTGTAATTCTTTGAACGGGAGTCTAATTTGTCATGGAATTTATGCACATATATATATTTATACTATTGATAATAAACTATACATTGATGCAACAATATGACAGAAGTATAAGAGAATATTACAACACAATCGTGTAAATCGGAAACAACATTGTGAACAATATTATACGATAAAAAAATAAAAGTGAACGATAAAGTATTACATGAATGTTAATTACATTGCTGATAGCTACTGATATCAGAATCAGAATGCTATAATAATCAAAATGTGCCGCAATAGAAAACAAATATTTACGAAAAAAAAAAAATAGATCTTCAGTACGAAGAATTGTATTTATAACCATAGAAGTTGAATAAAGCTATCAAAAAATGAAATTAATTTCTTGTACCTTCAACAAAATGAATATCCAGAGCGATATATCGAAGTTACCATATATATTATTTCAAAATCTTCGTAATAGATCTAATATATTAGTAACTTTTAAACAAAATTATGAAATAAAATGTGTTTCTTCGAAAACTTTCCGGCAGACACATATAAATGTCTGGTTTGATTTCCTCCAACTTTCATTGCTATTTATCTGGATTAATATTTAAATACTTGATTAATAGGCACTTGATTGAGTATTTAAGTAGTCATTCTATAATAAATGAGGAAGAAATATATGTAATAGGTTTATTTCTATGAGTAAACTTCATCTTTCTTGAAATATTTAGGAAATTTGATATATATAACTACACGCATACTACGGATATTAGGAAAATTAACAATATGACACTAACAACCAGAACTTACATCTTTAATGCAATCATACTTTCTATCGTACAAGCCAAATAATCACACGGTAGTAAAGTGGGTCAACAAACTGACTACATTTACCGTGAGTTAGAAAATTTTCACAGTTTTAGGTACTTCTATAATGTAATTCTATACATTTTTAGTACAATTTACCTAAATATATACTCTATTGTAATTGATACTAAACTAAATTTGAAAAACTAAATTTTCTGCTAACCATAATCTCTAATAATGCATTGAGCATTGGAAGTAAATGAAAAATTAGAAATCATATAAAGAAGTAAGGAAGCTACATTTACGCGTTGTAAACTTTAAATATTATAATTTTTTCAAAATTATTCTTTGTTAGTTAACTTTATAAATGTACAAATCGTTTCTTTCAAACATGTTTTCTCCATTTTTCTAATACCGATAAAATTACTCGACAGTATCGAATGCTTAATTTATTTAAAAGATTGTTATTTTTTGGAGAATATTTAGCGGGTAAGTAACAAACGCGGATCTAATATATTTTTCTGTATTTTCAATATTACTGTCATATAAATTTAAATTTTCGAACGAAATCGTTAATTTTGACATCCTGCGTATACAAAATCGTGATCTACATATTTTCAATGAACAGTCTCGGTTTAAATAGTTGGAAAAACAGAAAAGTTTACTTATATACAGTCCAGTTCCTAAGGTCTTTGAACTTCAAGGCATGTTCTATTTTAACAAAACTAATGTTCATGTAAATTATGAATTTAACATCGTTTGTGACGTTTAATAAAATCATTACTATATCACAATGCTATACTATTTTTAGCACTTAAATATTAAGTTGAGTGATATTTCTATATATCTTTGTTTGGAAGCAAAAATATGATAATATAAATATACTAAGTATCATAAAGATGTTTTAAGTGTCAATGTAAATTTGATAGAGATGTCAAGTTTTTACAAGAAATATAGTACAAATTGTTCCAATAAGACACTCGGCAGAGTGAAATTAAAAATGTGATACTTTAAACTGTCAATTAGTCTGTTACGCAAGTATCTGTTATTCGCAAAAAGTTTAACGTTCGAATGTTTTTTCAAGAAAAATTTTTACTGTACTTAAATAGTCGCAATTTTTTGCCAAAATTATCAACAACAAAGCATTATTAATCAATCACTGTTTTCTTTTTCTTATACACGTTAATTGTTCACATTGTTCATTTATTTACCGTTTCCCTGTCGTTCCAGTTGAGAAATGTCGCGACAGACTGAAACACGCAAAGTACTATCGCGTCGACAACACGCGACAAACTAACATAAGGATTCGTCCGAGAAATGAAAGAGACGTTCTCCCGCAGTACCGTTTCGATGCCGTTCAAAGCTTGCCGATTATTCATCCGCTGGACAAACTTGTTAAAATACCACGATTCGTCGTCGTTCTCCGCTAATCCATTACGTAGCTATATAGTAAAAAAGAACAATAACTCAACTTAAGTAAACTGTAGGAAAGTGTCCGGTAGCCGTTCATTCGTTTCACTATGTGGATCATACTTATGTAAGTTTGCAAATCGAGAAGCGCCTATAGTCGTAAAAATATATATTACACCAAGAAATACAATTTATAAAAAAAGAAATTTAGCTATTATTATCGCTAACCAAGATTTTATCCTCTAATAAATTATTTTTTACATTTTCAATGCGAAACAAATTTATATTAAAAATTATAACGAGAACCTCGTTACTGACACAGTGATGACGAATAATCAGAATATAATTGACGATAGAATGTAATTTTCCTATATCTCATTTTAAATACATACTTCAACTCGAAATGTGTAATTTGAGAATAATCTTAATATCTTACAAATTATAAGAAGTATTTTAACTAAATATTGCTTATTCTTTAGAAAATCATACAAGAGAATTACATGTATTTAAATATTGTTTCAATGAAAAAGTAATGAAAAATAGCATGCTTTCTACTTTCTCGAACAACAATACTTCAGGTGCAGAATTGCAACTTGAAATGGATTATTTAGTATTATCAACTCAAGAAACATTGTACAACTTACCTTTTGTGCCTTTTTAAGACGTTCCACTTTCCATGCGTTTCACTTCTTCCAATTTTTTTTTAGAGAAGATTTAAGGAAATTTATTTCGAAATACTTTCGATATATTTCGTTGTAACACATATAAACACAAAATTTTTTTTAGATCGACTTTATAACAGTAATTCAAACATAATTTACTAAACGGTGATGTCTTTTCTAAATATATCTATCAATTAAAAAGAGTTATATAAATAAATGAATAAATAGAGAAATTTTTAATAAAGAAAGGAACTGATAAACCTAAAAGTCTGTATCGCGTCAGCTAAGAATAATAAGAAAATATTACGAAAGTGAATAGAAAATACGACATGGCAGATTTCTCATAAGGTAACAAAACAAAGGGGAGAAAAGTAATATAAAATGAAATACGAAGTGTGAAATAAAACTTAATTGTAAACTGATTTATCGCTAAGTTAGTTAGTTCACTTCCCTTTGACGTAAATTCCAAGTGAAAGTTGTTAGAACGGCTGAACTGAAGATTGTATGCAAAGCATTTTCGTAGACAATTGCTCTTCTCCGTGAGACTTCTCTGTTATTTATGTTTTGATCAAGCATCGATTAATGTACCCACGACGTAATATGGTTTACACACGTTCATGTGTTTCCTAATTACGTTGCTGGTCAAACTCTGTAATTCTACAACTGCATCCTTTGATGAAAGAATGTGATGACGATAATAACACCAATTATACTACATTGAAACAACCAGGAAGGGAGTATATGAAAAATTAAGTCGAAGATAGAACAAAATCTTTTTAATGATGAAAATAGGCTTTTACTTCTTAACTCTTCTATAAAATTTAACTTCTATAAGATTACTGGTGAAGAATCTATAACGATCGAAACAATTTCGCTAATTAGAAAATTCGTTATATCATTAGACACAACTATGGCTCCTGCACACTCACACAACATGCATTTTTATAGCCTTTAAATAATGCACTCGCTCTCTAACGCTGGTACTCGATTCCTCTTAACAGGTTTGACTAGGCATCGTGCTGAGCGAGCAGTTGCGCGATTTCGAGGTCGATCGAATGCTCCCTATTATACAGCTTGCTTTCACTTTCACGATCGCTTACACCGTAGATGGTTTTACATGACAACACGGAATATGCAACGATATTATGCCCTTTTAACACAAACATTGAAGATAATTTTCTAATGCCATTTTCTTCATCTGTTGTCACTTTCTATACTACTTTTGTCATTTCAACAGTTTTCAGTTCACAAGATGTAGCATGTACTCTACAGGTAATTTTCAGTTGAAAAGAAAATCACGTATACTATACATTTTTCTTATATAGCAAAAGCTTATCCATGTAGCATGTCAAATCCACGTAGCTCGATTAATCAAGTAGTTTGGAAATTCTACACGACTGACAACTTTCATTATTTTTCTATTTATACAAATTCGCAAATTTCATTGGAACCGAAAATTTTGATAGGTTCTCTGTACAAGTCAATGGATAAAATATAAAGTAAATTATTAAAGTTAAAAAATTAAAGTCCTAATCTACAACTCTCGAATATTATCGCTGTTTATTTCTATATTAGAATATCCCAGAACATGGATACTGATGTACATTTACACAATCCAAATATGTCCACAGATATATGTAAACAACTGCTATTTGCAGTTGCAAACTTGAACGAAACTATCACTTTATACTTCTTAATACTGCAAGCCCTTAAGGTAAGGTGTTCGTTACTAGATTGAAAAATATAAAAGAAAAGGTACGCGTTACCACGATTAATATCATCGACTTCTTAGTTTGCTCAGTGTGCCATATAATTCTTACTACGAAAGAAACGAAGAATCATAACTGTAAACCTGGTTTCACACACCAGATATGCGTATCGCGATACGTACATATGAATATACATGTACACCGATGGAAACGTTCACACGACGATTCTCCTGAGATGCAATATCGCGATACTCATTTCGTGTATCTTGGCAACGATACTTTTCGTACGAGAGCGGCAGACAAAACATCGCTATATATGATATATCACGATACACGTATCTCTCTGTAAAACCGGTCTAAAAGCAATTTAGCAAATTTGTGAAAACTTTTTGAAGAGTAACAAAAAGTACGATGATCTCATTCGTGATACCGCGCGATCATTATGTTATCAAACAATTATCATTTATTGATTATTTCAACGAGATACAGGTGTACGTATCACCTATTGCTCTCTATAGTCCTTTGACAACAATTCTCCATTCTACTCAGGCGCAGTCAGCTGAAAACAACAAGGCTGTAGAAGAGTAGAAACTACTGCTAATTTCTGTAAGCGGTCCGTGCAGGAATAAAGTGCAACCTAAAATTCGATTTCGATAATTGCATCGTACAAATCGTATAGTGATAAACAAATTTCAAAGTAAACAAATACAAATAGATTCAAATAATAATCAACTGAATCGCAGATTTAACCTAATTTTCTATAAATTGCGGTTCAACTGAATTTTGTATCGTGTAAAAAAGACTTATACACTGTCACTTGACCATCAAATCCTCATACAATAAACTACTTAATGAAAAGACAAAATCTAGAAACGATAGATACACACAGAAAATATAAGGAAATTATATTATGGTGAAGTGGAAGGTCGGTAATTCTAATATCGTTTTAAAGGTAGCACTTAATTTCCGGTGCTTCGAGCCGCTCTATAAAGATATTAGAATGACAAAGAGCCACCGTGTTACCGGTTCTTCGAGCAAAGCGATCCCCACGAGCGAATCGTGCATCCGCTGTCACCAAGTGGAAAGACATTATTAGCGTAAAAAGGAACAGGATGATGAAGGATTCTTGCGCAACGTAAGATACAGGTGTATCGATATACACACAGAGCCAGCTAAGCATTCTACGAACGATCGAATTGTTGAACGAGAAAAAAAGAAAGGCACCGACTTTTATACCGCTTCGAGCAGCATTTGAAACGTTCCAGAGTAAATTATTACATTACAAGTGTCGCCTCGATTGGCGAAATTCTGAAGGCTACTTGACGAAAATAATAAATTTGAAATAATAATAATAATAATGATGATGATGATGATGATGATGATGATGATGATGATGATGATAATAATAATAACAACAGTAACAACAACGACGACAATAATAATAAAACAAAATAAAGGTCAGGAACGAAAAAGTTTTATTCGCAAAAAGCTTCGGAAGAATTTTCTCGTTCCAACATTTCGAACGATCGAGTCAGTTAACACGATTTACCCACGACTCATTATCGATTACAATTGATATTGTTTCTCGGTCCAGCCACGCGTCCACGCAGCCAAGGTTATGATAGTTCCCAATCTATTTTATCTCTAATTTATCAATTGCATTTTGCAAACTAAACTTTACTTTCGAACAAGTGGTCGGTCGTTTAAAGAAATATGATCGACGTAACGTATATAGGATTAACTATAGATTCAACGGCAAAATATTGAATAACATACAGAAAAATATTTCAAAATTCTAATTAATATAATTGGGAATAAAACAAGTACCTCGACTTTAGGACGGTAGGTCCAAACAATCGCCTGCCTTCAGGCAAGGGACCGATAAGGTCCAACAGCGGTCAGAGCTGTGATTGGTTGAAACAATATGTGGCTATCGCCCGCCATTCTGGGACAAAATTTATCAATGTACCTCTTCTATCATTTTTATCTTTTTACCTAGAACTGATATTATACAATAAGAGGAAAATATATATCAAGTGAAATACATACGTAAATTGAACCGTTTCGTCTATGTACAAGTACGTAAAAAGATAGTAATAAAAAAAAACGACAATAAGAAATAATATACGCGTTCATCTATTAGAATCAGTTACATATACGATATACGCATTAAGTATATTTTCGTTCTAGCAGAAAGAGAAATATGTTGAAAGGAAATAGTTCCCAGAATGACAGACTATACCCAATCTTTCGAACTTTCCACAGAACGTCTTTATTCGGAACAAGTTGATAATGTGACACTCAATAAATAACAGAACTTCTACATGTCCAATTCTGTCGTCAGATTGTCCTGCCGAATCTCACAATCAAAACGAAATGAAAGAAACAATGTCTGGCCGTAGTTGAACAGCCTCGAGAGACGAGAAACGATTTTCGAGGCTGGGAGTGTTTCCGCAGCACTGAATTCTATCGGCCTGTTAAAAGTAGACACGGTAGATCACCTCTGATTCCGATGAAACGACAGCAGAGCGGAAAGACACGATTCGGAAAGACAACCCCTGAAAATGAAGTATATTCATAACGATGCGTAGTTGTTTTAGGTACGTACACGTGTTGTACGGCGCGGTATGCTGTTTCATAATTTTTCTCGAAGTAATGATAGAAGTCGAGAGAAAGAATAGACAAACAGGGTGCCTACTGAGGTGATGAACCTTTAGGAAGTGAAAAAAGTGATTTAGACGAATTCGTATTTTCACAGTCAAACCAACTGAATTACAATTAACTTTGTACAATAATTCATAATCTCTATTATCATCAACATACAGTAAGGAGAAAATATCTCCCCCATGGCTTTAGTTTGCAGCCTCCTCTTGCACCGTCTTCGCCACACTTTCGTAATACGTTTACGTGCCCGATTTCCGTTTCTCTGAAAGCATGAAACGTATAAAAAGTTCAAGCTGTGGCGATTAAAATCTTCGTAAATAAAGATCCAATCACCGCCAACCTACGATACTATCTAATTCCACAAACAACATAGTTTTCCTTTTTCTCATCTCATAATTCATCGCAAGTTATCGTTGTTAAGATTCTAATATACTAACTTAAATATATCTACAATGGTTTTGCATAAAGATGGTTTCGTTTTCCTATCAATAGACACCCTGAAGAAATAATAAAATGATAAAAGAGAAAATAAAGAAATAATAATAATAATAATGTGGAAGAGACAAAGAGAGAAAATAGGAATTTTTCCGATGAATCGAATCTTATCCGATCGTAGAGAGTTTGTTGTTTATAACGAAACTCAACACTAATATATTTGATTACTAATATATATACCTGCTGAATCGCCGAAATCACTGTTTCTATACACATATGTATAAATAACAATGTCGAAACAGCTATAAATACTCGACGATCGGAACATCGGTAATTTGGCCTAGGGTAAAGTAAAGAAAAACCGGTGTGAGTCGAGTGTAGAGAGAGCTGATATCGGTTTTCCTGAGCACCCTCTGTACTTACCACTCACTCATGTGTTGCCAACACGTTCCTTGCAAAGGAAGAGGGCTTCACAGATCGAATCGATCACTTCTACTTCTTGTCGACACCAATAAATTACAATCATAATTTAAATTGCACAAACTTCGAGAGATAATCATCCCGTAATATTACTTGCTAACTACAAGTTACGTCATGAATATGTTAGCAAATCACATAATTCTATTCTGAATGAAACCAAAACGACAGAAGCAAATACACCTAAATAACGATCAACTTTTTATCATTTCATTTTCTTCTCAACATGCAAACGTCACAATGTAATAATATCTCATTATGGTTTCTTCAATCATATCTCGTAATTGAATTCATATAATCAATTTCGGATTTCTATAACGGAACAATTTAAAAGTAATATCATCAAATCGTCGAATTTTATTTTATCATTTTATTTTAAAAGATTTACGCATGACTTTATAAAGAAAAATCAAAAATACTTTCTGTAATATAGAAGCAGTATACTGTTTCTATGTATGTTAACAAATGGAATAATGAAATATAAACCCGAAAGAAAAAATTGATTTTACTACCACAGATTCGAAATATATAATTTCATTTTATCTTATTTTTCGCTTCTTGAAAGGGAGAAGATTTAAGTAATAAAATATTAAATTACATTATTTTTGTAAAAGATGACAACAAATGAATTTATCTAAAGTTTCCAGACAGTAGTACATATTATTTAAACAACAAGGTAAAATTATTTGTTTAATTAATGTTAGAGTATCTAAACAAGAATTCATTTTAATTTTAATTTCTACTTCTGTAACAACTTTTACAAAAAGATAAGAGAAAATAACTCGTTAGGTATAAGAAATGATTTAATAAATCAAAAATAAAATCATAAAAGATGATTGAATTTTGTTCAAAAATGTGTAAAAATGTATAAAAATGTGTAGAGATAGATACCTATATATAAAAATATAAAAAGTTAACCGCGTTAATTCTTAAAATATTTGCTTCTGTCTTTGCTAATTCTCTGAGAAAACAATTCAGATTTCTGGTTTGCACGAACAAATATTGCAACAACCTTTGTTTAAACCCAATCTTCCAAGATTTCAATTATTAATTTCTGGCTTATATATTATTTTGAAACAAATAAATATTTTAATAAATTTTTACTTTTTGCTATTTTAAAATATCAAAGTACAGATACTTAAGACAACTATTAGTTTTATCTACTTTTTCATATTAGAAATAAGTTATTTTCTTAAGTTATTATTTTTATTTAAATATTACGATAGAAATGCAACTGATTTTAAAATGTTATTCTTTGCTGAACAGCTATACGAACGTTATTCAATATCTATATCAACTTGTATCTTTTCATTACCTTTACAAATATACAAGTAATAAGATATAGCAGTGTTTTGAAAAAATACTAATAATTCTTTGAAATCTCGAGGAAAAGATTTTAAACAAAATTTTATAGCTATAGTTGCTCCCTCATCTCGGTCAATCTAGTACATAAATATTTTTTATGTAATTAATAACGATGGAAATATTTAAAATATGCAAGCTAGATGACACAGTGGCATACGCACATATATGAATATGTTACCAAATATTACGAAAATCTACATATTCTTCTCGTGAAAATAAAATATCTTATGAAAATTCACTATTGCAAGTAAACAGAACACGAAAGAAACGAATAAAGACATCATAAAAAAAATGTAAACAAAGAATATATGAATGAACTTATATCGAAAAAGTAAATCGATTCGATCTGGGGCATTAACAAAATAAAAGTTGTGATAAACTAACCTGAGGCGACAGAATATTCACACTGCGGCTTGTATCTTCTAATATTCTTGAAACACGGAAATCAAATAAGACGATTGATGTGTTACAAAGCATATAGAAGTCAAGAGCTGCACACGGTTAGTGTGTGTGTGTGTGTTTGCGTGCGCTCGCGCGCGCGCGCGCACGTTTGTACATATATGTACATAATTACACTTAGTAAAACGGATAAAACTGGATTTTAATTTAAAAAAAAAAAAAAAAAAAAAGAAAAGGAAAAAGAATGGATTGAAATATTTGAGTCAAGCGATCTCTCTCCCTCTCCCTCTCTCTCTTTCTCTCGCACGCATACACACACACGCGCGCATTCTCTTTCTCACTTTCTCTCTGTCTCCCCCCTTTTCTCAGCTGCAGTGTGAAGCGCCACCTTTCCGCGATCGCGTCTCTCCAAGAGAACACTGGTGCAGAGGCTGAGAAACAGCGCGTGGAAACGGTCTACCGTAAAATAAAAAGACTGCCAAAATTCGTATAGAAGTTCGTTCTACTTAGACGAATCAGCCGAAAGCCTACACACCTTCCAGAACTGATTTCACAATCGCGTATCGCGATCGCGATGAGCAACGTAAAATTCCTTATACATGACTTTGCAACAATAAAGTTTCTGTATTAGTAGCGTACGAGTTTTCTACGCAGAAGCTTTCGTGCTCATACAGCCATTAACAACATTATACCACCCCATCCTTTTCAATAACTACAATTTCAATACCAGGTACTCAGATAATGTAACAAGTATCCATAAAAAGGGTAATCCGAAGGATCAAACATTTGATGCCTTCTAAACAAACAACAAAATTATTTTCATAATAGAAAAAAAGAGTAGATGTCGTTGCTCACCTGAGATTTTAAACTCCTTCAGGAAGAAGTTACGACGTTGCGCAGATATCACGCGCACGAACACACACCATGTATAAAAGTTAAAAAGATTTGTTATTCGATAACTTTTTACTGGCAAAGAAAGTCTGGAAGAGGAACGACTGACCGTTTCCACTGCACCTGGTAAACCCTCTCAGGCACTGACGTGATGTGGTTTATAATGATATTAGAAAAAAAAACAAAGATTTTGCTAACTTCGTGTAAACTTCGTAGGAGAGGATGCGTCAAGTGCAGCCGCGGCCGATCAACGAAGTGTGCCCACGTGAGCTAACGTGTTTTACGCGTGCTTGTCTCTTCTTCTCAGTCAGGTCCGGACCCTAATAAAATTTAGGGGCGGGCCCAGAGCACGAAGTGCAATGGCGGAGTGGGCCCGTCCATAGGAGGTGATCATCTGAAGCGTGGATGCATCATCGGAGCTAACATTGGTGCACCAGGAAAACCCATTGGAGCTGCGAATGCCGGATGCATCGCTCCTGGCGGCAAAGCTCCGATCATCCCTGTAAACGACAATTTCACCGTCAATTTCATATATCCCTGATAATTCTATCGTTTCTCTCTGCCATTCTCTTTTTTACATCTCTTATATCACAGGTTTTCGACAATCTGTAAAAATCTTCTTATGATACTTACGTCGGGAAAATACTCGTCAAACATAAATAAAATGAAATTACATGTGTGTCTGTGTATCTATGCGTAAACGCACGCGCATGCGCGTATGTACGAACACACACATTCTTCTCCTCTCTTTATACTCCATCTTCTTTCTCAAATTCGGTCAAAATTTTATATTTATTTCTAGAGATTTCTTTTTAGAGATCGCGCCTCGTCATTCGGTAGAAAAGTATATCTCGCAAGATAGTTACAAAATTTGTAAAAGATACTTTCAAATTTAACCATCGATTTATTAACGTTATCTTTTTTCAATAAAAATTATATATATATATATTAATTACGATACGTTCTAATCTTATTTCTTTCAATGCATTTTGAATTTATCTAGAAGAATTGTTATCCTTCTGGACGGAAAGTTGTCTGACAGCCGGTCGATAGCACTTTCTCGCACAATATTCGCAAACAAATTTCTTAATAAATCAAAAGATTTCGACGATAAATTCAAATTTAGGTTAAATTATTAGACAAACTTTTAAAATAGAAACCAAGGTAAAACAAAAAGAAAGAGAGTTCAGAATACCAAGTGATATTGTCCTTGAATTAACTTGTATTTGTCCGATACGTACTCTTTTGCAAAATGATCAAATCATATAGTCTCAAGTTTTCTAGGACTACATTATACACCCAGAAGAGTTTATTATTTGCAGCACACCTACGTCTATCTAAGATTTTATAAATGCAAATGGTCAAACTATATGAGGAATCGAACTCAGCATGCAATGTGCCGCATATGCAATACAAGTCATAACAAAATCCCAAAGTGATACCACGTAAAACCTCACACCATAAACGAGTAGTTTCACTTGACGATTACAGTTTTCATAATGTAAGCGAATCGCTCGGCTGCCAGCCGAACTTTCAAGGCACTAGATATGATAAAAGAGCATCTACGAATAAATACAGGATGATAAAATAGATATTAAACGATAATTTTTCTTTTCTATACTAATTTTAAGTATGATTTTTATTAATTTCAAAGAATTGTAATAATGTGAATGCATGTTGTATATTTTACTTTGTATGTTTTATATATGTAGGGTGACTACTAATCTCTGCCATTTGAAATAACAGCCAAACGGTAGATGACATGAAAAGATGTACATTTTTTGTATTGTTTTTCACATGGGTTACGACGATTTAAATAAACAAGTTTTCGTTTAAAATTTCCAAAATTATTTGAAAGACACTTTGCATTTTTTAAATGGGATATCATACTTCTGTTTTCGTATGATAAAAGAGTAAAAAAAACACAACAAATTCAAAACGTTACTTCCAAATGACCTTGAATGAATGTAAGGTCGTAATAGAGAAAATGTTGGAACAAACAAGGATAGAATTTTTTTGTTCTTTTACTCCCTTTGTTTGCATTGTACGTTCAAAATTTGCACATCAGTTACTAAACACAGCAGTATTATGTTTGAAAACGAAAAGCAACTATTTATCTTGAATACATTTATTCTAACACGTGGAAAATCATTTACTTTAAACGAAAATAACTACAAAATGGTCCAAAGATTTTTACAGTAATTTCCAATCTGTTGCGACAACATTCGTTACATTCGCATCACTTTAAGATTATGAATCTAGCTTACACAAATTCCCAAGCTGGATGTAGTGGAACACAATAATTGGCCTGCAAGATGACCGGGCTTAATACCTTAGATTTTTTTTATGAGGATATATTGAGGATACATGAAAAATATGAAGAGTCGAATTACGGGTGCATGTGCAAATATGTCACAACAAATAGTTATTCTTGCGCAGAAACAAAGTAAATAAAAAGTAATACTTGTCTGTTTCTACATTATCATCTCTATTGTGACTTTGCATTGATTCAAAACCATATGAAAACGATTTGAATTTGACTTTTTTGCTCTTTTATTGTAGTATGGCATATAGCATTTAAACGATGCAAAACGAGCTTCAAATAACCTTGAAAACTTTAAAAGAAAAATTTAATATATACATCATAATCTACGAAAAAGGAACAATAAAAAAACGTTCCTACATTTTTTGTATATTTCGTAGACACCCTGTACATAATAAGTCTTTTTGTATTATTCAAATTAATTTCTATTTTTCAGAAATTTGTTTTGCTTAGAATTTCATTCTAATCAACAGTATTCACTATTACGTGATATAACTGCGAAAAGATTATAATCCCCTTATTCGTCAATGTTAAATTAGACTGTCTCATCATTGTCTATCATTTGATATACGTATTAGAAATAGCTGCATTTAGATTTATATACGAGTTATACTTTTGTATATATTGGATAACGTGAAATTATTTACTTACTGTAACTTGACTTGAAATATCTAAGATCATCTGTGTGACACAAAAGGTAGGCTATGGTGTGAGGGAAATACATTACGTTCGTTCTTGTTGCGTCTCTTTCTATTATAATACACGCAACAATAACAAAAACAGTGACAATAACAAATGATCCCTTCCTTCGTCTTTTTTTGTTGTAATATACTATTTCATTTAAAAAATTTGTTAAAAAAGATAAGAGAAGTTTTTGTGAAAAATGATGTAGAACAAATTTGTTGATATCAACAATGCTGATATAATAATAAATAATAAATAATATAGAACCATCGAAGTAGCAATTCATATTTTACTTTTAATCTGAAACTAAAAAAATTTGAAGCCCTTGAAGAAATATAAAGAAGGAAGGAATAGTTATTATTGAAATTATGCATCAGCATAAACAAACAAAAATGTTTCTTCTGCTTTTTCCTCCTTTCTTGTTTTCCTTATCTTTTACTTAGAATAACAACTTCGAACGACTGTCAGTACCGTGCCCAAAAAGCGGTTTTTTCACTACTATATCACAACACCAGGATTTCATATATAATTATGAGAAGGTAGGATGATAAAACACGGTTGGCGAGATATTGGCAAGTGAGTCCTAAGAAGAATATGATTAAGTCGAGATAGTGATTAATGAGGCTAGTGGAACAGAAAAGAAAAAAAATTGTATGTACGATGAACCAGCCGAGCGGCCGAAAATCGAATTAATTTCACATTGCTTTTACCGGTCGATGAATATATATGTATATATATAACGCGTATTTCTCTATCGTAGTTGAAAAGCAGACTTATGCGTATAATATACATACATATACATATGCCTGCTTTTAACCATAAATCTAGTGTGATCGTACTTCTGATACCGAGTACACTAGTTTCAAGAAGAGGCATTTCATGTCCAAAAAGTCGTGTGTCCAAAATTAAAGTGTTGCTGTCCGGCGTTGAAGGAATCAGAACAGATGCAATATCGTTGGCCGCTCGACCCACCTGCCCAGTGACAATAATATAAATATACAGAAATATATATATAGATATATTAATGTGACAATGATGACAATAATAATAACAATAATAATATTAATTAATAAGAATAATAAAAAATATAATGATGTATATATAGATATATATAAAGAGAAATAGATAATACATATATATTATATATATGTGAATATGAGTATATATCATATATATTATATATATCTGTGTGTGTATACATATATATATATGTATACACAGATAGATAAATAGATAGATATGCCAGTTCACTGCATGCTAATTGCTAAGGACCAACCTTGTTGCGTTTGTATAATACACGGTTTTAGTAACCAGACTGGGTTCGTTCAACACTCACCAAGGAGTGACTGGGCGCCCTGCAAACGCACCGTTAAAACATAAACGTACAAGACACGCTGTCGTTGATTTTGGCATACGGATGAATTCTAAACATGCTAATATCAGAACGATCATATGTAATTTCTCCTCTTTTTTCCTTTAATGGTCTTGTGTTTAATATATTTTTTGTATACCTGATAAAAATTGACCCCTTTCCCCAACACTATTTTTTGTCTTCTGTGACTCTCATTCATCTATAACACATTCTTAGCCGTCGGGCAAGTTTAATTTTTTGTTGGGAACAGAAGGTAAGGGCTGCATAGTAATGGATGATGTGCAAAGGTATAATATTTATACTGCATGTCAGAGGAAAACATTTTGTCTTAATGATCTATCTATATGTCTACTAAAAGCAACCTCCAGCTTTTGGGCAAATTTATTGTCTGAATAAAAATTTATTGTCTTATCCCATTAATTAAAAAACATTTAATATTTCCTATATTAGTGCTAATATGATCATTTTATAGCACAAACAAAAAAGTTATTGGCTTAAGCTGTTTAGTAAAATCTACTATATATTTGTGATTAAGAATATATATTGTATATATATATATGTATTCCATAAGATGTATATGCAATACATTAGATACTCTTGAATTGTTAATCCTATTGCATCTATACATAGATATTTACACATTAATATGTTTTACCTCAAATACTTTAAATATGGTTCCACACCATTTTTGAAAGAAGTAAATATCGAAATATTAAAGAAATATTAATTTATGTTAAAAACTATTATGGAAAAAGAAATAACTTTTTATCTTAACTTCACTTAATGTAGTGCAATAAAATTGCATTGGACAATTACTCAATACATCTCCAATAATTCTAGATATGATACTGGAAAGGACACATAAAAATAATTTGGTACAAATTTGATAATATTTACGTAGATTAATGAATATTGATGAGGTGCTCTCGTTGAAATAGAGATGAGTATTTAAAATTATAGAGACTTACCTGGTGGTAGGCCCATGGGGGGCGGTCGCATCATGTTACCTCCATGAATCAGAGCAGGTGCAGCTAGGGTCATAGTGGGCCGCATAAGCGGTGCCATCAGTGCAACAGAACTAACAGGCATTGCTGCAGATGCAGGAACCATTACTGCTTGTGGAGGTCGCTGAAATCTCTGCTGTTGCTGCTGAAGTGCATTTAATGCCGCTTGTTGTCGCTGTTGCTGATCCTGAAATGCAGCAGCTGCATTAGCAACAGCAGCTTGTTGCTGCTGTTGCTGCTGTTGTTGTTGTTGTTGCTGCTGCTGTTGTAATACAGCAGCTTGCTGATTGGCATCAGCAGTTTGCACAGTTCGAGTTTCTTGCGTTTGTCGCCGCTGATATTTTGGAAGTCTTGCTCTAATTTCCTCCTACAACATATAATTTTTGTTTTCGCTTTCTATATTTACTATCAGCATATAAGTAATAAAAATAATCAACATACTAGGCTGAGATCTTCTGGCGGATGAATGATTTTAATGGCAGCACTAGTAGTGGCTATAAGATTTACTTTTTGATCACTACCAATATTATTGTTAGTAGTGGTACTACTATCTGTATTACTATATGCAGGGAATGTTGGCTTCACAGGTCCTATAGATCCACCAGCCACTGACGTAATTGGTTTAAAATCTGTACCCAAAGGAGAAGTCACAGATGTAGACGCAGTTGTTGAAACAGCTGCAGCACTTGGAAATAATGGTCGTGTTGGTGGTATGGATGCACCAGATACTGGTGGTTGTATACCTGGAGGCATACCCGGCATTCCAGGCATCATACTATAAAAAAAGAAAAAATTTATTGCTTTATCCTATTATTTCCATATTTTTTCTATTAAATATATATATATATATATATATATATATTTATTTATTTATTTATATATATATATGTATATATACGAATTTAAAAACTTTAGATTGTATTTACCTAACTTGTATTAAATTAATATCAGATATTTAACTCTTCTTTCGCGTTGTCTGGTTTTAAAAGAATAAGTTATACATACCCAGGACCCATGAAAGGTGGACCTACAGGACCCATAGGTCCCATCATATGATGCATGGGTGGTGGGAACGATCCCATTGGTGGCATACCAGGATGAGCTGCCATACCTGGCATTACACCTGGCATCATGTTGGAACCTGTAGGCATTGCTCCTGGTGCAGAACCTAATAAACCTTCTGGTTTTGCTTTTTTTCGAACTGGTTCATCTTCACCAGAACTTGGTGAACCAGGTCTACCTCCATTTCTTTGTCTTTCATGCTCTTTCGCATCGTTTGGTGGTATGCCTTCCATGCCATAAATTTCTATTTCAATATTGCTTCGATTCGGCAAAGAATTAGGTACCTTGTCTATCGCTTCTTTATGTACCTAAAAAATTGAAACAATATTGTAATCTTTTGGTATCTATGTACCCTCAAATTTTTAAATTATATAACAATATATTTGTATATTATATAGCTAATAACATTACCTGCATACAATGTATACTAAGTCCTGGTCCCGTATAAAGCTTCTTATGACATATGTGGCATTTGAAATGTTTTGCTTTCTGATGTTGTATAAGAATCTTTTCATCTTCAAATTCTCTATTACAATACCTTTATAAATTGATTAGGAACAATATGAAAGTATAAAAATAAAAAGATATCACTCAATAACCTGGATAATTAACATATATGTATTCAAAATACACACGTATTGTGTATTTTTATATCCTCAACCATTTTTAACTCATCTATAAGATTGATACAAATACGTTGATTTATAACACTAAAAATAATATAATTTGCCATGTGTTTAAACATATGTACATGTCTGATATTAGTATTAATTAAATGCTAATGTCAGTGCATAATAATAAAATGAAAAAAAATTTAAACTGATATATTTTTAAATCTTTAATAATTTAATTTGTATGAAATTATGTAATAAATATGAGTTATTTATGAAGCTATAAATTTTATTATTTGTGATATAATTCTCCAATTTAATTTAATAATTTAATGAAGATCAAGAAATAATTTTTTTTATACTTTTATAATAACATCTTAGAAGATTAATTCTCTTTAAACAAGATATAACATAGGATTATGTATAGGGTATATAGAAAATGAATGATATGATTAACACTGTTAATTCATTATAGCTAGCTTCAAATCCAAATTTTATATGTGTATATATATACACACACATATAATCTACATATAATCTTCCAGAAACATATCAAATATAACACAGGAATATATAATAAAATATATGTATATAAATCTTGATTTTTAAATTAATTCTTTTTGTTGTATTTGATGAACGTAATCGAAATAATATAAAAATAATTTTCTAATTTTAAATCTTTTATTACTCAAATTCTCTTAAAAAATAAAAATAAATATTTGAACATTATATTTCATAGTAGCAATTAAAATTTTATATCTTTTCTTTTATTTACTAAATAATATAGCAACTCGGCCAAAATAAGATATTAGAACGAGCATTTATAAGATTTTTCTCAACAAATACTTTACTAATATGAAATTAAACAATCTATCATTTTTCGTATATATAAATACCTTCACAATTACGAAAGAAATATAGTCAAATATAGTTACTAACGAAATATCGATTTCTCATGTATTCAGCCACTTTAACTCGTCACAGGCTTTTACTGAGCAGGTTAAAAATGTTCTACGATAAATTAGGTACTTTCGAATTTCAAACTAAGATGTAGCAATAAAATATGATACAAACATTAGTAGAATGTTAGAATACTTAAACTCATACGATTATAAAAATAATGTAATTGTAATTTTGATTTATGATCTAAAAATATAGTTACGTAAAGTATCCTCTAATAAAGGATATTTTAGAAAAGGATACCAACACCAGGGTCTTGATTGCTTCTTCTTTTTACGTCCCATATTCTCTTATCAACTTTTGCCAATTAAAAATTAATAAAAATATGCCACTAAATGTTTTATGTCCACGTAGTAAGAATTTAACTCGCAAAGTGCACACACACGATGTAAAAATCGACGATGTAAAATGGCGACTGCATCTTTTCCGTATTTGACGGAAGGAACTATAACCAATAGTATTACTTCAAAATTACTAGTTTATACGACTAAATTTCCCCTAACGATATTCTTGTTTGAACATGCTTGAACAGAGAGGAAATTTTCTTTCTGGCTTGAATAAGAGTAATCACAAGCATACTATAGTACTAAACTACTAAAGTATTTATTGAATAGACACGACAAAATCATTGTTAATAAGCAAAAACTTTTTCTTTGTAAAATTTAAAACCGTTTTATGTAAACACATTATGACCTGAAAAAATACTATATTTGCATTTAAAAATAAATTTTTTCCTAATTTAAAATATTGCTTATTTACAAGTTTTAAACATGTAGTTTGTCAGAACAATTATTTAAGTAGAAATTTATCATATTATTTTATAATAATAATTTCATAATATTTCAATTTCTTTTAAGTAGGTTTTGATATTGTTATATCTTATTTATTCCATCAACTATGTTATATATGTTATAATATATATGTATATGCATAAAATTATATACAAATATTTATGGAGATATACAAACTACATACATATATACAAATCAATGTTTCATATAGTAACATGAACACATTCTACATAAATGCGGATAATATATATATTTATAATTATTAATTTAATATCGTGAAAAGCAAAATAACGCAAAAAGGGCAAATTAAACAAATGAAAAAATAAGTATATATATCAATCTAAAAAATATTAATATAGAAATTATCACATGTTATGTTTATGTCAAAATAAAAAATAAAATCTGCATGATAATTTTACAATGACGATCATTTTAACATAGTTTCAATGTTTTAAAAATATAAATATTGAAGTATTTTATAAACAATAAGAGACCTCCGTTAGCTGCAAATCCTTTGTTTTAATGGAAGATCACTTTCTGAATCACTGGATTCATTAGTAACACCAGGTTCATCATCTGAAGAAGAATAATCCTTTTGCTTTACTTCTACACTCTCTTGTGCTCTCTTAGGCTATAAAATAATAAATTTCATTAATTGTGTTGGTAAATTCAATCAATATATATGATTGAGGAAAAAATAAATTTAATTGATACCTTTGGCCAATTTTTAGCAGGCCTTTTTGTAGTATTAGTTTTTGGAACATATTTGTCAGCAACTCCTTCAACACGCCTAATATCAAAATCTTGATCTACTTTAGTTACAGTTTGCAATCTTTGTTCTTCTGATGTTACATATAGATCATCTGGTTGATGATAACTGTTATGCGTTTCATATGCTCTTTTACTGCAAAATAGAGCAGCACATACTGTACATTTTATTAAATCTTCTGGAACAGCTTCTCTTTCTTCCTATTAATTATAAAGATAAAATGTTAAATATAATGCACCTGTAACAAAATTTGTTAATTTAATATTTATTTATATTTCTTTACTTGAGTATGAGCTCTTTCCAAGTGTCGTTGCAAATTGAATTTTATAATATATTCAGCACCACACAAATGGCAGTAATACACACTGAGAGCATCATTCATTGAATTTACTTTGATTTTATTGCTAGGAGGTGGTGTTGCTATTGGTTGAAATAAATGTACCATCCTATAAATTAAATTATTAGATTCAATTTAAAATTATTTAAAAATAAAAATCATACAAAAATATTATAGAAAAGGTTTACAACCTTTTATGTATAGAACGATAATGATAATCTAAAGCTTTTTCATTATAAAACAATACATCACATTCTTCACATTTCTTATGTTGTTCTTTTCTCTCACTTTCAGATGAATCATGCGATGCTTGATGATTATCTCTGTGTGTCTAATAAAAAATGAATAGTTCATAAAATTAAAGAAGAAACATATATTATGTAGAAATAGAAACATACTTTTAGAGGAAATTGCATCCCACAATAATGACAATAAAATTTTGTTGGTGAATTAGGGTGGACTTTAAATCTATGTCGTATTGTTGCACTAATTGAATCAAATGCTTGACCACATACATCACATTGGGTATCATCGTTTTTGCTTCTTTTGACGGGTTTACCACGAGTATCTATTTCTTTGTTGGCATGTTTCCTATATACACAGTATATTCACATGTAATTAAATTTTTTATTTCTAAAATATCATTTCAATAACAAACTCAATAAAACTTAGTTTAATTTTGTTTTCTTCTTTTTCTAGTAATGAGTTATTAGGAAATCTATGAACAAAACAAAGTTTGACATATCGTATCAAAATTATATACTAGAATTTAGGGAAACTGAACAATTTCTTTTCCTTTTCTACATGCATGTATAAATTTATCTTATAATAATGCACTATTAAAAAAAATCTTTCTCTTATGAATATAAAATTTCAATTGTTAGTAATAAAGTCATAATAGCTAAAATATAGTTAAACAAAATATATAATCCAATATATAGCCAATATCTAAATTACTTAATAAATCATTTTTTATAATAAAAAAAGATTTAAGGAGCTTCACATTCTTTGATAATACTGTTTCTGTTAATTTTCTAACTTGCTAACATTCGTTTTGTAATGCAACTAACAAAATGATATGAAGAAGTAAATGTATCATAAACTAATGTGTGAAATATATTTAAATTCTATTTAATGGAATAAAATATAGAATATAGTAATATTTCATGTATTACATTTTGCTTATATATTTATTTGATCATAAAATACAAGATAATTTTTAAATGAAATAAATATTTATGAATTTTATCGGCCTAAAACTATTAAGATCTGCAAAAACGAAAATGCAAAATTTAAAATTAGGTATATCATTTTAAAGTAAATATAATTTTAAATATTATTATAATAAAATTGTTCTAAACTTAAATATTATTTTAATCTCTAGATGATGAAAACGGAAGTGAATAGAAAATATAATTAACAAAATAAAATATATTTTTCATATAAAATATATTATTGACTCATCTTACATTATTAGTTATTAAATAATAACTACATTAAATTTTAAATAATCTAACAATTATTTAAAACATTTTCCAAATATTTACTATCAATCCAATTAAAATTGTATTTATACAAAGGGCAAATTATATACAATGTTTTATATGAATATACAAATTCATACAATGTTTCTCCCGAAAAATGTTACTTTTTAGTAAATGTATGAATAATCTAATAGAATTCATCACAGTTAGTAAAAATTTGTTTAATTCTATGTTCTATATAATTATTTGTAATTACATTATTGTAACTTGTGTTATTATTATAATTATCATAATAAAAACACCTCTATACCGAAAGCAAAAAAGAAAACGCAAGCAATTGGAAAAATAGCGCGAACAATACTCTATCGGTAATATAGCTGAATATTATCATTAATGTGTTTAAAAATATTTTTATTTATTATAATGTTTTTATTTCGGAATGTGCATTGGAATAGGATGGAAAAATAGGTTGTACGTATAAAAATATCCTTCTTTTATGAAATTGCTTGCTTGGTTATGAACATATCAAATAGAATAGTTTCTTTTAGTACCTAAAATGCTCCTGCAAAGCTTCCTTGGATTCTAATTTTGAGTCACACAAAACGCAATTGTATTGGCCTTTAGCACTCATTTAGGCGCGAATTCTTATTTCAAAAAGACATTAGAAATTACCGGACGTCTTTGCGCCAGGTAGTATAACATATAAGTTCTTCACGTTTTAGTATTCTGTTGTAATAGATATATTCAATTGATCACGATCCGTAACAATGTAATCTTCGTTTTTTTTTTTTTTTTTTTTAAAACATTATCGTTTCCCAATATATACGGCGTTCATTCGTGTTTGAATGTAAAAAATTTTATAGAACTCACGTCCGCGTAGAAAAATCAATTTTCGGCCATTTTATTGGATTGAAAGTCGCGCCACCTATCGTATACTACTCAAAAAAATACAAAACGATCTGTTTCTTTGAAAGAATGTTAACATATAGTAATTTAAAATTGAATAGCAGTAAATTATAAGAATATATAATTATAAAGGTCACGAAATTTTTATAAATATATAATTTTACACAATTCAATTCCATATAAAATATATGTATTTTTCTTATTTTAGAATACATATGAACCGTATATTCGTATTTTAATACACTTATCTCTTATAGAGATTTATATTCATATATCCGTATAATTTCTTTTCTTTAATACATTACAGAAAAACTAATGTTTATATATAAATATTTACTATTTTTTTGAATCATTACATGAAACAAAAATAAACTAGCAAGTAAAGTTAAAAATATGAATATAACGTAATTGTCTGTCGCGTTGCGCAGTGTATGTGCATCACAATTATGTTACACATAAGAAACTAAAATTGGCTTTGGACAAGTTATAAATTTTTAATACTATTACCTTTGCATCGTTTGATTACTTTAAAAAAAGTGACATTAACTGAACACACAGTGCGGAATCTACGGCATTATATTAAATTATAAGTCTACTGAATATTTAATATTAATTGTAAAATTTGATCTCATATAATGTATTAAATAGAAGTCATTACTTCATTGTAATTCCTGATACAATGTAGGTGATGATTGCCCATCTGTTACACCCTGAGCTGCTAGTTCAGCTAATGTTCTTTCGAGGTAACTTTTATCAGGGTAACCATGACCAGTTGTTGATGGTCCCAGTTCAGTCTTATGATGAATTTCATTCCATGTTACTACATCTTCTCTTCCAGTAGTTATCGATCGTCCGATTGTAAATATAAGTTTTCGTTCAAATGCAATTTGTAGCAATCTTAAAACTCTACGACCTAAATTATTATCTGGAAGGTAACATATACGTGGAAAACCTACAGCATAATAAGCTTGACCAGGATTGGGATGTTCATTTCCTTGAATTCCTGATGGAATACTGAAATTGAGCATTTATTTAAATGAAATAGTTATTTCTCAAATATATTGGGTGATCTGTAATTGCTAGACAAAGTCCCTAATCTACTTACTCATAGGTTATCTGAATTGTATTTGTATTCGGAAAACCAGGCAGTGCTCGGAGTATTCTTGTCCAATTCATAGTTCCGGGAGGTTGATTTCCTCTTTTTTCACCGTAAATTAAACGACAAACAGGGCACTGTATATACATAGGAGGTTGTTGACAACTAAGCATTGCATTCAAACATGCTAAATGTAATCTATGTTTACAGCGAGTTAACTCTACTGTTAGTGGCTCCGGCGTACCCAGACAGACAGGACAAGAATCGCAATTATCACTTTCTACTACTTTCACATATTGAGAAATAACATCAGATTCAGTATCTACACCTGAACAAAGTAAATTCATGTAATATGTTATATAAAACTATGAGAAGGTATGATAAGAGTAAAAGTAAATTAAAGGAAGTATGATAAATTACTCAAAATGGCATCTTTGAAAGCATCATCACTTCCTACACTGCTGTCCAATAAATCTATTGGATTTTCATGACTCAAATATGTAGAAACTGTATCAACACTTGGCCTTCGTCCACTTTTTGTACTACTAGAATCTACATCCAATGCACTATCCCAAGTTTTTCTTTTTTGCCCAGATTCGATACTTGTAATTGAATTATTATTTTCTACTCCATGTTTGTTACTAAATATATTAAAATTACTCAAAATAACACGAGCTATGTTTGATGGACCGGTATCTCCACTTTTGCTCTAATAACATATGTAGAATTATCATCATATAATGATAATATAATATCATATTTATAATATTAGTAACAACTGCTCTTTTTTACCTTCTTATTGTTCTTTTTTGTATTCCCAGCAGATGACTTTTTATGTGTAATTTTTGTAGTTAAATTTTTAACAATTGCAGATGTCGCTTTTATTTCAGAAATAGCTTGTAATTCTTCTAAAGCAACTTTGACTAAAGGATAAGGAGCTTGCTGAATACGTCGTATCGATCTTACATATCCAGTGCAACAACGAACTTGAGTCAAATTACAAAAATTTATGATATAAGGAAAACCTAAATAAGTCTTAGACACATCAATAGTTTTATCACCCTAAAATAAAAAATTAATACAATTTTTATAATTATGATTAATTTATAATTTTTATTTTTCTTCATAATATTCTTATTTACTCTTGCCCATGCTTCTTCTATCAAGCATTGCACTTCCATATCATATGTATGCCAATCATCTGTATCACCAGCCCACTCCCATTTAGCCCCTTTACCAGCTGGTGAACTTGGAAGGTAAAATTTTCTTCTAATATTATGCGTTTCATTTCCATCCTCACTACATTGTGTTTTAGTTTTTAAATTTATATAGTACCTATTTAAAGCAATAGAAATATATTTTTTGTGTATACAAATAAACGTTTCTTTTTGTATATAAATAAAGATAAAAGTTTATTATATGTATTGATATTCAAGATATATATATGATATACTAAAATTATAATATTATATAAACTTAAGTATAAAATGTTTCTCTTAGTTCTTTTTCAGTTTCAATAATAGTCATATGAATAATTATAATGTTAAGTTATTTATGTTACCATTATCAATTATCAGTATCCTGAAATATAAAACTAAATGAAATTATATTTCTTTTATGCTTTATACTTTTTGTTTTTTATAATCTTTTCCTGAAACAAACTTTGACTTAAACATGTTTTATTTATATTTGTAGAAAAATAAGAAAGTTTTCAAGCGGACTTGGGTATATCAAAATCTTTGGTTATATATATTAAATTCAAACCTATCCAAACTAGGATCTGCATCATTCAGGAAGACCCGAGTTAATTTTTTGCAATGTGCTCTCTCAAGATGTTGCGACACCGCAGGACTATAAGGTCTCCAACGTCCGTGACGATTTTCCCATTCCCACACAACAACAGCATGACCATGTTCTTGCGCCTGGGCGTTCATTTTCTTAAAAATTTACTTAAGAATCTCACATGCACGCGCAACACATATTTGCGCAGTCAAAACGTGAAAACATTTTCAATTTTTTTGCATTCAGCTTAATTTATCTCACTACACAAACACACGCGTCAACGCATATGTACATACAAATATAAATTCATGTATATCATACCATTCATATTGTAATCTAAATTACAATATCAAAATATACAAATGAACTGTAATAATGAATTTAATAATGAATAACGATTTATCTACTGAAAGAATTATATCAAATAAATTCTATTCCATACTTCATATTATCTTGTTTGTAATAAATTAACGATTAATGAATAACGAATATAAGGCGAATAACATCGCCTGAAGTACGCGCAATTTTAAGCATCGAATAATCGCAATATCGATGATCGACTTTGAATAATCGTATTTAAAAATTTTTGTTACTTAAATTTACGTAAATGTTATAAAAGTTGGTTTAGGATACTTTGAATCATATATCTTACTATTTTTAATTAAAGTCATCATAATAGTTTAAAACATTTATACATATATATATATATACACATATTATTTATTGTCTCATTTATCTTTAATGATATCTTATAATAATACTTTATTACTTACAATGTTATACAATATTACTTCTATAAATCCAGAAAAAATTTTTATTGTTAACATTTATATAGTCTTCATAAAAATCTATATCTACTTGCATATATATGTATTATGTATATTCATGATGTCAAACGAATGTTTGGTCAGAGCCTCGTGTGTATACAATTATATCGTTTATGATTTATAAAACTGTGATTTTTTATGAAGAAGACATTAATTTCAAATCAATACAATCGAGAGTAACACATAAACTTGTATATAATAAATGAATCATATTTCTTTCATGAATCATATTATTATTGTGTAAAGGTTGTTCAAAGTATGATTAAATTATTCTTGTAAATGCAACTTACAACTTGCTGTAATAAACTTTAAACGAATTATGAAAATACTGAGAAATTAATTATTCGTATTACGAAAAATTAATAACTTGAGAAAGATATGCATATGTGTTAATGGATATGTTTGTTCTCTGAAGTAACGTGTAGGTTAGCTTTTGCAGTTTTTCAAGAAATTTCTAATTTCAACGAACATTCCAAGAATATGGATGTAGAAAAAGTTGCTGTATTTGCCAGTGTAGGATTTGCAATAGCCATTGCAGCATTTGTTATATGGGGTCCATCTCCTAAACCTCGAAAAAAAGGTATAATGCGAAATATATTTAATTTCTTACAATTGTCCAGGGAAAAGATATTATATATTATAATTTATGTATCCTTTTAGGAACAGTTATTGGAATCAATAATTTAGGATACACTTGCTTTTTGAATTCTCTTTTGCAAGCTTTGGCAGCTTGTCCAATTTTTATTGGATGGTTAAAGAAACAATATGAAGCAAATGGGAAAGTTAATTTCATTTCGACTTCATTATCTGTTTTTGAAAGTATGTTACTAATTTTAACAAAATGTTCTTAATTTTATTAATTCCTTACTATAAAAATGATGACTGATATTTTATTAAAAAATAAATTATAGTTAGAATTTTTAATTCATTAAATTTAATTTACTAAATTTAAAGATTTATTAATTCAAATACTATAAATAATATGTATATTATTATAGAATGTATAATATCATAAATTTTTTTGGATTAGAAATCAATGGATATACGGAAGATTTATATGGTGATGTAACACCAATTGAAATAATTTCTTCACTTGGTAGTCAATGGAAATTTGCACCTGGTCATCAGGATGTACATGAGCTATTTCATGTAGTTCTCAGTGCATTACAAGCAGAAATCCAACATGGAAATAGGGTATGCTTACAAACTAAAAGTTATCAAACTAAAGTTATATTGAATTGTTAAAAATGCATTATTGTTTGGTATACCACATAATATATTAAGTAGTTTGAGAAAACTTTCAAATTTATATGACATATTTTTAAATCTTTAAACTAAAAAGACTAAATAACAAGTTAAATATATCTACAACAAATGATTTCAGAAAGGTTGTTTGTCTGATGCTTTACCACAAAGTACAATAATGATAACAGATACAAAGAAATTGGGTGATCCTTTATCATTTAGAAGTGTATCTTGTAATGATATTGTATCAGCTAACAAAAGTCCTAACATTCCAAATGGTTTTGATAGAAATTGCAACAGTCATGTAATATCTTCGACAACGTCCATATCAAGTATTCCTATGGCATATAATAAGCCAGGTATAATCCTTGCTAGGTCTTCAGAACTACTTTCAAAGAATGTTGGAGTTGAGGAAAATAAAGAATCTTTTAAACCGTGGAACTCCTTATGTGCTATATCATTTTCTATTGCTCCACCAATATCGATAGTAGTACATCCATTTTCTGGCTTATTAACTAGTCAATTGCAATGCAGTTGCTGTAAATGGAAGGTTAGTCTTTTATTTTAATTAGAATTTTACTTTAGTACAACATATTTAATTATAAAAAAAATAAATAAGAATATCTTTTGTAGTCTGCAGTACATTATGACAAACTTGAAACAGTTTCTTTACCTTTGCCTCCTTTGGGTCCACATATTAAATCATATCACACATTGGAAGAATTATTAACGCGTTTTGTAACCAGTGAAATTGTCCAAGACGTTTCATGTGACGGATGCGGAATGCGTTGTTTAGCTACTAAAACTTTAACTCTAGGCAAACTCCCTAAATGTTTATGTTTACATATATCAAGAACCACATGGAGCTCTTCAGGAATACCAATTAAGAGAGATGATCCAGTAAAATTTCCTGAAGTACTAACTTTAGATCCTTATACTTTTATAGAAACAAAAAAGCGAAACGCACGGGTATGATATACAATATAATGTATCAAATATATATGTTTGCTAGTCACAAATTTAATATGAAATATGAATTGATAGGGCGATCCTGAAGCAACAATGTTACTTACTAATCGAACAACACTACAAGATAAACATAAGTATCAATTGCGTGCGATTGTAGAACATCGCGGACCTGTTGATTCTGGGCATTTTGTTTGTTATAGACGAGGAAATAAAGCCAATCAGTGGTTGTATACTTCGGATAATGTAGTTGAGAGCATATCCTTGATTGAAGTTTTATGTGCCACACCATATCTTCTCTTTTACGAGCGTATTAATAGCATATAAGAATAGTTAGTAATCAATTTTAGTAACCGCAAGAAGTTTAGGAATGATGACTCAGTATATTGAAATGATATAATGATTATAATGGAATTTAAGAGACTGAATGTGTTTAATAGTAGCTTTTATGTTCCTATTGCAAAACAGTTTAAATTACTTCAAATTATTCGTTAAACAAAGAGAACAAATGTTTATATTTATATGAATTTTTTATTTAGTATATTTCACGTTTTCTGTATCACTTTATTTTCATACAATGGTACATAAAAAACAAAAACAAAAAAATATTTTTTGGCTTATGATTTTCTGATTGAATGAAATAGTGCAAAATTTTAAACAAATTTTTAAAAATTATACCTACTTAATAATTTATGTACAACAAAACAAAATAGTCGACATTTAAGGGTAGCATCATAGGATATTGTGTATGTAGAATACTATAGTTATAGTTTATAGAGGATTGCATTATTTGCTTGATAGATTGCATTGTAATAGTGAAACAAAATCAAATTGTGCCAAATTTATCAATCGTTTTTATATATGAACTTATACTATTATTTTCTACATCTGGAGTTTGAAAGTTTAATTCTGGATATGTACTTTAAATGAAATACATTTTCGTGCAATGAAAAAGTAATAAGTTGAGATTTTTGATAACTTGAACAGTGTTAAGTTTCATACCCTTGTATCATTTAACTCAATCCTTTGTATTATACCTAACTCTAATCTACTGTTAAATAAAAGTACAATTATGTTTTTATACTAATTAAATTGCAATGTTACATTAATACTTGTTTATTAATAACATTCTTTATTTCTCTATCTGAAGCACAAATGTTTTGGAGAACCCGCTCTGGAACAGGCGTACAACTGCCCATAAGTCAAGCATGCAGATTTTAAATTAATACCTGTGCCTTATAGCCATTCTGAATCCAGAAGATTAAATAAAAAAATTATAGTAATATCTATCACAGTGGGTGATTATATTTATTTTATTTTAAATTTATTTTAAAATATAAACTTTTATTATATGGTTGAAGATAAAGCAATAGAAGACACTAAATCTTAAATATTCAGATTTCAATTTCATAAGAAAATAGACAAAATAATCTTGCAAAATTGAAGTTCAAATAGTTTTCAACCCAATTGTTCTCTCACCCAATAACTTAATATTTTTGTCTAGAGATTTAAAAACGCATTGATCGATGTATAAATAAAAATATGTAGTTCAATTTTTAAAATTGCAGATAATTCTGAAATTTTTCAAATGCCCTTACATCCAGAGCAACTACTGTATCATGTAGTGCATTATTACTATTTTAAAAATATTTTAACTTTGCCTAATAAAATTTTCATATAGAAAAATTCTATACATATATGTATGTAAATAATTATATAGTACTTTGTACAATAAGTATATACATAAATTTTCGATTCGCTATGATATGAATAAAGATGAAATGCTAAAGAGTTGAGTGGAGTTAAATAAGTATAAAGAGAATTATGTATTGCTAAAGTATGGCATTGTGACATATTGACATAGCGGCATGCAGCATGGGCACGGTTTCGGTCGTAGATGCAGGTGTGCAAACTTTCCTGGTAGGGTGAGACTCTTTGTGACCTGATAATGTTGGTCGATTTGTCCGCAGCAAGGCGCTTCAATCGAGAAGTTAACATTTGTTGTGTAACGCCACTATGTAAATATAGCCTGGGTCTAGTTGCCTCTGTCTGTTTCTTTCTCTTCTTAATGCATGAATAACTGTTACACTGAGGCAAATTGAAAAAGACTTTATATGCCAGCGCCGTCGATGTATTACGCAAAAATAGCGCGAAGTTAAAAAAGTTGTACGTATATAGACTAAAATAATAGTGTTAGTGAAACAAATATATAAGTTTAATATGAAAAAATATGAATATATGAAGTAATGATTAATGAAGTTCACAAAAAGGGAAAGGTGAATTTAAAATATTTGCAAACATTTTTGCCGTTTGTTTTAATCTTATGGATAAAGAAGATATAGGTATGTATTTCTTACGTTTCAAGAGAAGCATTAAATTAAATTAAATTCAGTCATATATTATTAAAATAGGTTTATTAGTTTTTTTTATAATTCACAATATATTACTATATGAAGAATAGAAATATGTACCATAGAATTGATATATTTTACGTACAATTGAACAAAATCAATACAATGTTATTGTATATATATGAAGTACAATGTAGAATTAAATATAGCAATATAAAAATATTTTATGTACAATGAAACAGAATTAATACATCACTAATGTGAGCAATTAATTTACATGTAGTTCGCAGGCAAATTAAGAAAATAGTAATGTTTATAAATAATAAATAAATAATAATATATATAATAAAATAATACAATTTATATATACATAGCTAACCTTAATTTTGATACAATTTTATTTGCACTCTTCTCTTAGGAATCCATATAGTTCTAAGTCAGCTGTAGTTACTATTGTTTCTATTCCTCTACATGCAGTTGAATAATTGTAATGAAGCATATTCATGCATGGAAAAGTTTTTCTTGTTTTAGGTCTTCCACTATATCCTTTAAAAACTCTACTTTCTTTCAAGCATCCAACTCGTTGTTTTAATGTCTTATTTTCTTTTGTGTTGAGAGTAGTTTTCCTTTGAGATTGACTAAATTCTTTTTTGCATGTTGTGGAGTGTTCTTATTGTTATGGGCATAGAAAATTATCTCATACACAGTTTTGGATTGTTACTTCTTTCTTGGATTTGTATTCTTTGGTATATTATATGGGAGCCAATACTTATCAACTGCAATAAGAAATAATGTTCAGTATTATATATAAAGATTTTAATTTTTAAACATTAACATTTTATATTACATAGTCATGCTCAGTTAGATTACTCATTAATTACTCAATAAAACTCTGTTTATCACAATAGTATATTCAGATAGAAAGATATATCCATAGGATTGTATAAAAGTAAAGTAAATAGTATATTTGAAATTTCTTTCAACTTACGTATTTCCTTGATATTTATAGGTGAGTCATTGTATTTTATAGCAAAATATTCAGGTTAGGGAATTTTTCCTATTGTTGAAGATGACGCAGAAACATGTTCATTATTATTTGAAAACAATCACGTTTCATATTATTGCAGTACACTACAAAACTGTTTTTAGGGAAATGAGAAGAACATATAAAACTGCTATTGCTCAGTTTCTATCCTTCCAGACCTATTAGTTTGATTTATAATGGTAATCACGATGCTTTATCTCGTGGAAATTTAGACATAATTATATGCAAATTAAAACAAAAAATATCAAGGCTATTGTAAGTTGAATAAAGGTTGTGTACTTGTTCAATGTCGCATTTGTTTAATTGTTGCTCAGATTATCGTAAATTACATATTTAGCTCTAGTTAGAACTAAACAGTAAACTTTCAATTGTATAAAACACTCGTACAATAATATAGTACAATAATAGTAAAAATTGATATCAGTGGGAAAGGGAAATAAAATACACCGGTTAACTTATGGTGGCGTTCTGTACCAAAGTCCAATATAGCCGTGATCAACTCGACATCATGCTCGGCGTACGAGATCGCGTATTCATAGAATATATATCAGTGCGTGCGAGTGATGCGATCATGTCTAGCATGTCACTTGTTTTTGCTCTTGCTAGTTCAAGTTTATCACTTTTGACGTACAGTGTTTGGTATGATTGAAGAGTAAATGGTGTGTAGTGGTATGTTGGTACGTTTTTATTAAGATGCAAGATGTTAATATTCTAAAATAATGTTGATATAAACTTTGTTATGGTGTAGTATATAATGCTATATTAGTATACTTTGTAACAGTATGTATACATGTCTCTGTATGTGGAATAAATTTGATCGAGTATAAATTTATAGGTTATACTTGCACCTGCAACCTTTTGTAAATATCCGATCTTTTGAAATTTATTACTTCATATTTTATTTTCTGTAACGTAAATGCAAAGATGCCTCATTTTGTAAGCACTAAAGACGAAATTGTGAGTATAACTAAATAATAATATTATAAACTTTTACAGTTTAGTAATATTATATTTTGATCTTTTGGCAGGTGCAAAATATGGAGGATATCGCTTCTGATTTTGCTTGTCTTAAAGTATCTGCTTTGCAAAAAGCTTCTCGCATATCAGGTGAAGTGGA
Source organism: Bombus pascuorum (assembly GCF_905332965.1). Classification (NCBI taxonomy): domain Eukaryota; kingdom Metazoa; phylum Arthropoda; class Insecta; order Hymenoptera; family Apidae; genus Bombus; species Bombus pascuorum. The sequence goes on along the minus strand of NC_083491.1, from coordinate 18,071,083 downwards.
TAAAATTGCAATTGGTCCGAATTCAATAGTGAATGAAAGTGAAAGTGAAAGATCAGAAAATATAGAAAATGAACGGAATTCTTGTAATATTACAGTTCCACAAAAATCTGTCTGCTCACAGCATAAAATTTATATGCAAAGTGGCATTACCTTCTCAGTTGAAAAAATTCTCTTAGAAAGCGAATATCAAAGAAAAGAAGAAGTTCAGGTAATACAGATATATTTTTATTTTACTTTCAAATAAGTATAACTTCTGTATAATATAATTTGCATGCAACATGTAGCTTAATCAATAGATATTATTTTGTTTCATTTAATTATTTAAAAGTTCGTTTCTCTCATCGATTTCGATGATTTCTGAATATGTTGTCAGGGACATGACTGTGAACAACTTTTTCCTATGTATATAACCACCGCTCGACTCTAGTTTCTAACCTACATATTTGCAAAAAAAACTGTTGGTACCACTAAAATGAATTCTGCCTATAACTGTGTATCCATAGCAGCGTATGCGTTGGTTTGGTTGCCGGTCGCCTTATGGCAGCGGCTGGATACAACCTAACTTAGACCTATCTCTTACCTTTTGTTTATAATATACAGGGTGTTTTATGTAAGTGGAAACGCTAGAATATATCACGAGAGATTAAAGATATAACAAAAGTTATTTGGTTCAAATGGATATCATATCGTTTTGCGGACGGAATGGTCCTAAATCAACTGTACCGTGGGACCAAGCTGCTGCCGCGATAGTCATCTAAAATTGCCAGGGCACATTCCTGCTTTAACGCGATTTTCGTTCATAGCATTCCAAGATGTCAAATTCTATACATATGTACGTATACAGATTCTCCACAAGATAAACAAAATGACACACATATGAGTCTTTTATATATACGCATATATGAAATATATAAGTTTCTCGACCATAGTGACGCGTTTACGTATGACCCATATATGAGTCTTTTGGCTCTATCAGTTGTTTTCGTCAAATTCATATATGAGTTCCTCGGCCAAATTGATGGTTTACGCAGAACGTGTATATGTGGTGGTAGTCCGCAAAGGGATATGGTGCAAATTATATTTTGGCAGGTTGTGAGGGAGATTTTATGGACAACTTCATTTTTGTAAATAGAACCATATATTTTTTAATGTATTAATCGATCCATCGTCGCATTTTTTGTAAAAAGGTATTAACCTATTAATGAAGAATTATTAGTTTAGCAGATATTTTGACTTCAATTTATCAAATTTAACATATGAAAGACAAAGGAAGACGCGAAGCAGTATTCTTATGTTTACAATGTCTTTGTCTTTCATATGGTAAATTGATACGTTTTATCGTTATGTATTATATGTTAAGTTACATACATTAACTTTTGTTGAAATATTTCCTTTTTTGATAACTTTAATCCCTTATGAGATATTCTATTGTTTTCAGTTAAACGAAACACTATATATATATATATATATATATATATATATATATAAACTTATATAAACTCTATATATATAAACGAGGGTTGGGCGAGCATGGCTATATTGCATGGTTCCTTTAAATGGAAGCTCAGCTGCATATGTGAGGTTGCAAGAAATGTTTGTTATAACTCAATTACAAGTAAATATCATCGATGTATTGGTTTTGAGTTACATTTTCTAACCCGTCGAGCGGCAATCCTTGTATAAAGTAGTAATAAATTACCTAAAAAATAATAACAGAGATCTATGCTGAAGTAAAATTTTTGAAGACATTTCTTAGATTTGTAAAGTATGATACAAAGATAATGAGATCCATGTAATAACTGATGAATATAAACAGATTGTCAAGTGGCGAACATGTCGACTATGCTTGTGACTGTGTCACAGATACAAATATATATGCAGGATTCATTGTCTTTTTGTTTTTTGTGAACATCTTAGAAACTAAGTCAGAGTGGTGATTACATGTATAGGAAAAAGTTGTTCAGAATCATGCTTCCAACAACATATTCAAAAATCATTGAAATCAGTGAACAGAGCAAACTTCTAAATAATTACCTTTGTTTCCTATGGAATTTTTGAAAAGCAACATTTTGTAAGTGAATATTATGGACAATTATGTGAGTAATTATCCTTTTTCAACTGTGCGATAATTATACAAAATATACTTAATGAAAATGTTGTGCTATGGAAACAAAAAATATATGGGATGTATATAACAGATGAGGACAAACTTTAGAAGTATATAGTACTCATCAAAACAAGCAAAACGGTTTTAATAAACATGAATTCAAAAATCATCAATTTCTGAGTTACAAAGTAGTTTTTTCGATAATCTTTACAGCATATGTTTAATATGCCTCATGTTCAGTTTAACATACACCCAGGCATGTTTTCTCATAGAAGCATATCACACATTGAGAGATCTTTGGCATTTTATTTATTTCTTAGCAGCAGTTTTCAATTTGTTGTATCAACTCATTTAACAAAGCAACTGGTTTACTATACACTATACTTTTATACACTTGTATAAGTGTATAAATATCTTGCAACTCCAAAGATAATTGTTTTTGAACTCATGTTTATTAAGATCAGTTTTGATGAATACTACATGTTTTCAAAGTTTGTCCACAACCTTTATATACACATCTTTAGTAGTTAAAATGATGATGTTTGGTGAAAATTGAAAACTTTTGCTAGGCAAATAAAATTTTTAAAAATTAATCTACGAAAATATATGTATGTATAAAGCAGTAATATAAATTATTCTATAAATAACAAACGTATAGAATCATAAAAAATGTGATTTTCTTTTTTAGAAAGAAATTGCACGTCATTGGCAACATATGAAAGAAAATGGGAAAGTTATACAGAAACGTATGGCAATGTCACGTTCACATATGGCTAAAGAACGTGAACGCAAAACTAAGGAGAACTATGCATATATACTAGCAGAAGAAAGAATGGCAGAACAGGAAGAAATACGTAAAAGACACGAACGACAGAAAGAAATTGAAGAATACAGAAAAGAAATGAAAGAGAAAGAAGAATTGACCAAAGAAATAATGATTTTAAGAAATATATATGACCAGAAAAATAATAATTTTAAGAAATATGCAATGGAATATCATGATATCATAGCACTTTCTGAAAATTGTAAAGACAAAAATTCTTTTGCCATAATATTATCTTCTTATGATATAAAATTAGAAGAGTTGCATCTCCAATTGAAGTTTATAGATGAAAAAGTTAAGGTAAAAAGTAAAACAATAAAACTTTATTAAATATAGTATATGAAAGATACAAAAATACATATATGTATATGTATTTTATCCATAGATAGGTGAAATAAAACCCGCCGATTTGAATATTATGGTAAAACTGGTTCAACAAATTGATGAAATGTTAAGTATATTTAAATCAGAAATAGGTAAGTTTTGTACTGTATATTATGTCTTGTCTTGTTAGATTTTGTACAAACACACAGTTCTTTATTGTTTTATATTATGTGTTTTATATATTGTTTTTTATATACCTTAGATAAAATAAATGTTGGGTGTGAGGTAAATTTAACTGGAGCAGAAAATACAATACATTCTCATACAACACAATTGTCAGATTCACAACAGGCATTTAGCAACAGTCAAACAGTTCACGAGCCAATTATTTCAGAACAAACAAGTACTGATAACGAAGTACAAAAATATAAAGAGGAAGAAAAAAGGGGAAATGTGCAAACAGAGAACGTGATTTCTACAAATATTTCACAAGAAAGAAAATCTGTAATTGTTAATGTAGAACGAAATGTATCAACGACCGAATCAGATAAAGGTAAAATAAGTTTGTGCCATAATTGTAATTTATGTTCTTAATAAATTAGTGATAAATACATACCGTTTTATTTACAGATCATTTGTATAAATATGTCGATAAAGAATTGTTAGAAATATATGTGAATAATAAAAAATTTTTAGAAAATTATGTAAAAATATTTGATGAGATTTTACAATCTCCAAGTATGAAAAAATTTAGATTTGAATGTCAGAAAGCAATAAATATACCTGTAAATGCAATATCTGGTATTAATCAACAACATCTGACAGATAAATATGAAAGATTACATATTCTGCTTATGGGGAAATCTTGGCCAAATGTTAATGGACATCCATATGGGGCAGATTATTGTAAAAACATTCTAGCTAAAAAATTAGTTGTATGTAATTTTATATAAATCTTATATTTGTATCAAGTATTTTAAATTATAACAGATTTCATATATGATTCATTTTAATAGAATCAAGGTGAGACGCTTGTTTCAAGTAAACCAAAGATGGCATTTCCTATCGCTGCTATAATCGTAGCTCTTTGGAGCGATCATTCCGATTTCGGAGATTTGCTTTTATCACATTTTTACAATGTTTGCCCATTTACGGTTCCTATCTTTATGCCAAGAATGGTAGGACAATCGGATGATGATTATTATAAATTAATGGGTTATAAATATGCTGAAGATGGCACAATTGAAAAGCATGATAAATTTTTGAAAAGAATGTCCGGTTTAATGAGACTGTATGCTTCTATTACTATCACTACTCAAAGGAAAGGAATTGCTAAAACTAATCCACATGGACTCCAAAATGCATGGCGATGGTTGGCTGCTATTTTAAATTTTGGTAATATAGATATCTAGAAAGTTACAGAAAATTGTATTGGAGTCTCAGTAATATTTTGTAATTTTGTTTCAGAACCGCGAAAAGAAATATCAGATCTTTGTGCAACTTTCTTATTGGATATGCTTGAAGTTGCTGGAAACACATTATGGATTGCTTATCCAAAACAATTCTATAAGTTGTTAATTTTATTGTCGGAAGAATATTATCCACGCATGAAAAATGTAGGATCTATCGGGAGTGGTCCATTGGTACGACTTGAAGAATTTTTGAGAAATAGCTTAGCAAAAGGTTCTATATCCCCTCCTGATGGTCAACTACCTCCAAATTTTTGGTGATGATAATACCACCGAATCAATTTCTTTAATTTCTAATTATAAATTTCTGACTGTTATCGATACTCGTAAAACATTATTGGATATTGCAAGAATTTGCTCGTGCGAAAATATTTTAAAGTAATTTGTACATATGAAAAATCATTATTTGAATGTCATATTTATTAAACTTTTAATGTGTGAGGAAAGAATGCAAAAGATGTAAAAATAATAAGTGATGTATGTATAATTATGCATATGCCTATAAATAATACGAATAACATAATCTTAGTAGTACGGTACACTTGTAATTACAGGTTTTACACTGTCGAGGTTGTATAATTTTTCAAAATTTGTAGCAAATCTAGTAATCCCAAAAGGAGCGAATCTATCTATCCATTCTCTGTCTTGATTTATATTTAGTAAGTAAGTTGTAATTTTTCTTTTGAGGACGTCTACAAATATAATGAAAAGTAAAAATCATAATTCATTGCATAAAAAAATTATAGCATGAATGAAATACGTCCTATAAATTTTTACGCCTAAAACTTTTGTACCTGAAAGTGTTTTCTTTATCATGATGCGATAAGGTGGTAAAGGTCCTAAACTTGTTAAAATATGAAGCGAATTGATTCCTGGTAATGTGTTTTTGTGGCACTTAATAACAGGAGATTCTAAAATTCCAACTTCTGCTTGTTTTCCTGCAACCATTTGTAAAGCAGCAATCTGTGTATCAGCATCTGAAAATTGAATTTATAATTCTTTTATTCATTTTTATAGTATACTGAAAATAAAAACCATGCTTTTAATGTAATATACGAACCAAGCATGTTGCCGAAAAAAGCTGGGCTTTCACCTTTCGTGTATAAGTAATTAAATAACAATGCTGCTACTCCACTATTTTTCTTTCGATCTGGGAGAGAACATCTATGACCGCGAAGATCTGTAATATCCTATAAAAACCTTTCTCAAATCAATGTACTTGTATTTTTATTTAGTTGTAACTACAATTATATATTTGAATTTGATATTTACTTGTACGTGTAGCGCGCGGTCTGTAGCTACAACAACATCAGCATAAATGCATGATGAATTGTCTTTATTAAGATGATGTTCGAAACAGAAACTCACAGGTAGAAGTTCACCATCTTCCCAGTCTGCACTTGCTGATAAGATAGCTGAAAAATATGAATTTACTCTATTATTTGATTACAACTTAATAGTTTTCACATACATTACATACGTATTTATGTAGGTAGAATGATAGGAAAGGAAAGAATTAACGGAAAGGTCGTTATACATTATTACATATGAAAATTAGATTGAGATAATAATAATAACATACCAATATCCACAACTTCTTTTGCAACTGGTCTGTCACTTCTGGGTTCATACAACAGTACTACAGGTTTTTCGGTAGCAACTTCGATTGCTTCTACAAGCACTTCGAATAAGCTAATTGGTAGCGAAGGTACAAGATGCGTGGTTAAAACAAGTGAACGTTCACTCAATAGTGGACTAGAAAGGGGAGGACATTTTCGAGGAACAGCAACATTCGAGGGTTTTTGAAAATCCTGAAAATACGTTAACAGTATTTGATTACTTAAATGACTTAGTACATATAAAATTCGTATATTATAAAAATATTACGAAAATGTTGACAAATATGATAAATACAAATCTATATAAAGGCTTAAATTTAGATTGTCTTTTACCATTCAAAAGAAAATGTCGCAATTATTAGTAAAATGATAAGTAATTATTATGATGCATTATGTATGATTGAAACTTACAAATTTATCAGCAATGGGAATCATTTTGTATTCTGGAACATTGGTTTGATGTAAAGTAATATCGCTAAAACTTTTTGACTCTTTGTCTTCTGTTTTAAGTTTTTCCACTCTGAATTCAATATTTTTTGATTCTGCGATTGAAGGCTTCATTTGCTGGTATTCTGATTTTGAAACTTTCGGACTTTCAATTTCTATTTGCGTTTTTTCTTGTTTTTCACTTTCTTTCAACTTTTTTTGTTTTGCTTTCATTTCGTAACTGTCATTCGTAATTTGACAATTTTCAAGAGAAAAAGCTGCGGTATTTATTGATTTTTTCATAATTATCGAAGTATCTTTTGATTCCAAATGAACTTCACTCTGAACTAAGTTATCCTTCGATGCTTTTGTCATAGAAAACATTTTGTCATATGATTTTATATTTTAATCTGGCAACAGGAAATTTTTAAAAACGATTAAAGCTGTAAAATACAAAATAAACAAAAATATTATGAATTAGGAAATAAAGTAAAATAAAGTACAGAAATGACAAAATAATGAGAATTTAGCGTAGCTCACAGCAACGTTGACTTCGATGAAACTTTCAGCATATACATAATTGAGATTAATCTACAAAATGTGTTTTTAAAATTTTCATTACAGGATCAGATAAAAAAGTTGTAAAAGGCGACCTTTATTATTTTCTTTGCGATTTTAAACAATTATAATTTTTTAAAAATTGTTTTTATATGTCATTTAATAAACTAATTCACCTAATTTCTAAAAAAACTCAAATCGTCTAGCCCAATTTTAAAAAAGTTATTCTGTTTTAAAGAACAGATGATCTTCAGTGTGACTGATTCATGTATATTTTATGATAACGCATAATTTAAAAGAGAAGTATATTGTCAGCAATATGAATCAAATATAAAACAAAGTTAGAAAAACATAGTGGATGTTATAAATATAATAAACATAACAATAAATCGTGATAAATAAATATGTATTAATGCTCCTTTAATAACGATCACGTAGGGGAAAATTTATAAAATATGTACATAAATTTGATAAGATTCTTGAAGAAAAATTGTCAAGAAATTATTAATATATGCCATATAAAATAATGTTTACAATTAAGAAGTCCATTTTTCGTTTTACTGTACTGTAATTAACTTGTACGGTTTCGAATTGAAACATGTTTCGATTACATGAAATCTTATCGGTATTAGTTTCTTTTCTTAATTAGTGATACAAAATAAGGCGGTGAAATTCCATGGTAATTGTTTTTATATACTTCATCAGAAGAATACATTTGTATATTTCACTTGTAAGCAATAATTATAATGATATTAGATTTGTAAATAGTGTACACATGAAGCTTTTCTGAATTACCATAAATATTTCTTTGGCAATTTTAAACGAGAACTGAAACGAAATAGGAAAAATAAAATAATCCAATTACAAAATACATATATATAATATATAATATAATATAATATAATATAATAATTAATTAATTATATGTATACATATAATAATTTACAACGAAAGAATTTTAAAAAAATTTCGGATAATAAAATTTGTATTTTTACATAAAGCATCACCTCCTGCTTGCTTATATTGTACGTATAATACAACACATAATATATTGAAACAGTTTGTCAACATTGTATCTGATATTTTCATAATCTCAAAATTATAAGTAGTGAACCATATACAGTGATGAACAGAAGTATTAGCACAGACGTGAGATAAAACTCTATGTAAATCTCTAAAGCATAATTTTTATCAAATTATTTTGAAAAATATAATTTTTGGTCTAAAGTTTAAATATATATATATATATGTATTACACCTTATTATTGTTAAGCAACTGTGTGATAGAAATAAATAACGTCTGTTGTTACAGAAAATTAGTTACTTTTAAGGTTTCAATTACTGTAAAATCGGATTGTTTTGAGAATAATTTCGTGGAAAATGAAACGTTATACGAATAAACTTCAGTCTATATTAATATCTTTTATTTTTTTTTATATAGAATTACTGTCTCTCCGATTGTATCATAAAAATACACATCGATGGTCATGCGCGTATTAATCTCGACAAAATTCAATAATTCGATTCAATATAGTAGGTATTGATCAAATTTTTTGTATTTTGATAGAAATTTACTTATACGGTATATAAATATATATATGTACTAAATGAAACTTACTCTTATTTGCGCTACTATTAAATCAGTTAAATGGAATTCACTCTGTACTGAGAGAATAGTTCAAGACGAAAACTGTGAAATGTTCGATGACAGAATAATGAGAATGTTACTTACATACTTGAAATGGTTTATGTTCATGCGACGAGTGTTCGGGGGACGTCATGCATTCGTGGATAATCTTCAGTCGATTGCCGCGTGATGGCTGCGTGTTCCAAAGAAATGATACCATTTTAGTGCAGGTTCCAGCGATACCGATGAGAGAACAAAGATATTACACAGTTCCGCACTTTGCGAATTTCTGCTGCAAACTTTTCGTCCATGTTACATCACAAACGATCTATGGTTGTATTAGATATAATAATTCATGATAAAAACCAACCAGTATGTTTTCTCAGATTTAATGCAATGTTTAACTTTCTTTCAACTATAATCTTTTTATTTAAAACAAATATATGCATGTATGTATATTTAATTTGTTTCCATTTATAAAAGGTACGTAATATTTATTATAATATAAAAAATAAGCAGTATTTTTCCATAAATTATATAATTAACAATATTTTTCAATGAAAAATGATAAGTTTCAATTTATTCATTTTCACACAAATTCGATTCTTTTAACATAACTTCTTGTAGGGATAAATGCTAACCATTTTAGCTATTAGTCATAAAAGATTAAGTATTTTTTAACATCTGCGATTATTTTTGGAATACCTTTTCTTAGATTCATCTTAATTTTTCGTAAGACTCATTGCGTATCGCGATAGTTTAACATTTTTTTTACGCTTTCCATTTTATTGGATACATGATTATCCTTTTTGTTTCTTTCAAAGAGATATTGCACCGTAATGCGATATCTATGTATGATACGATTTCACGTTGTGCTTTGCCTTGCTTATAACAGAAGATGATTAATTTACCTCCAAAAACGTACTAATGAAGAATGAAACAATGGAATTGTAATAATTTAACGCTCACTTAACGAAAAATGCTTAAAAGCAATTGAATTCTCACATTCATGTTAGGTGGAATTACAATATTATAGATGTATAATTTGTAGTCTAATCATTGGTATCATCGTATATTTTTATTGTTCATTAATACAACATACAAGTATTTTCCAAATAAACTACTTGGAGATAATGCATTTTATATCAGAAACTGGTCTATTGAATTTAAATACCGAAAGATAGTATATATACATATATACGTATGTACAGGATGATCGGAAGTGATTTGTAACGAGCATTAGAGCGTTATTCTACACCTCCGCATTGTTTTTCACACATCATGAGGGTCAAAAATCTCAAAGGAACCATAGATCGCAATTCAACCGTTCTTTTGGGGAAGAAGTTCCATTATTTCTCGACACATTTCATTCGTAACGTACAGAGAAAAATAGCATCTACCGTTGCGCGTGGATACTCCAGATCTCCCGAAGATTACGTATTGACTTTAAACGATGAAAAAGTTGGTGAATCGATCGATGATGACTTTCATGATGATGATATTTACCTTTAATTAAGTTATAAGTTATAAAGTTGTAACCGACTTTTGAAGCCTCGCATATGTACATTGTGCAAAATGCCTTTAAACTCGCTCGATCCTAGTTTATAAACGGCAGATAAGTGGCCGGCGGCGGCAACCAACACTGACGCATACGCTATAGGCATAATTCACTGTAGTGGTACTAGCAGTTTTTCGCAAATATCTCAAAGACTAAGCGAATCCATCCCTTCTGTACGTAGGAAAAAGTTATTCAAAATATCGATTTTTACAATGTATCCAAAAATCATCGAAATTGGAGAGTAGTTAATCTTTCTACAGATTCGCCCATAAAATAATTCGACTTTGAATTTTAAGCTCGAAGTCAAGTTCGCTGCTACTTTCTTTCGCAGATCTTCGCCGTTCCAGAGGTTTAGAATAACGCTATGATGCTCAAATCAGTTTCGAATATCCTGCACATTTATGTATATGCATATGCGAGAATGTCACAAAAGAGCAATCTTTACTTACTTGTAACCAATTTGTTATGTTGTTGTAACCAACTGGTGATAGTATCGAATATACATGGATTTATATAATTTTTTTTTCGTTTATTTAATCTCTTGAATACCCTATATCCAATTTAATACCAAGCTAGTGAATTAGTAAGTAATTGCTAATAAACTTGTAAATATATATATACATATACATATACATATATACATAATACATGTGTATATAATTCGTAATGAATTTGATTCCTAATAGTAGATGTTTTGAAATAATGCAAAATTATCGTTGAATTATCATTGATACGCATATCATTTTACACAAGAAATAGAAATTTATACGTGATGTACTCATCGAGTCTTGCAAACGGACGAAAGTCCCACCGACCTTATGAAATTAAATCACGGTCGACGGAGACCTCATCCGGACACACCGCTCGTGATTTGTGATTTGTCCATCTTCGGAATTTCAATTTTGATCGTTTTATCATTTCTTAGGCCATACGAAGATGATGCATTATTCTGCAAGAGAAAGAAGATAATTTTATAATTTTGTTAATCTCATGAAATAAGTTATAATGCTATAAAGTACAAATATTGATATTCCTTATGATCCTTACGATTAATATTTTAACTTGTAACAATCACACCAGACTTTTTATGTATATGTACACATGCATTTTTGTCATATATGGTTCAATTTTCACATACCACCACACATCTACATGCATTCTCTTTAGTCTCTCTCCGTTTGTTACGTTTTATCGATGTGCCATCATAAACGTTCGTCTCATCCCAGATCATGTATTCGTAACTCATCATTCGGATCGCTTACCCAACCTGTACGCGAACAGATGCACATAAGCATACATACTTAGATTCGCGATTACTTCATACATACATATATCTACGTGTATATGTATATGCATATTATAACATTATTTCAAGTAAAATTTTATATTCTAACAAGTATTATCATTTCTGCGATAAATAATTTTATTATAGTTAATGAAATTATTCGTCACATGAACTATTACCAAAAAATTCTACATATAGAAATTATATATATAGCGCTATATATATCAAGAGCATCGATTAATTAATACTTTTAATTTGATGAATTGACCAATACTTATAGTTAAAAGACCGTATTGGTCATCAAAAATTTCGTTCGATTTAATCGATGGATGAAATTAATCGTTGGTTGGTGATTACAAATTACTTTTACATTAGAAAGAGTTTTAATATTTAATCATTAATCTAATGGACTCTAATAGTTAAACCTGATAATTAATCCAGTTTTTAATACAATTGACAATTAAATATCTGTCTTGACGATTTTCGTGATTATACAATCTACTATTTACCTATATAACGAAAATTTCATCGTTAATTGTTATTAATAACAAATTTAAAATTAGGCATTATTTGAATAAAATATTTGCGCTAGTTTATTTAAGCAAGAAAATGTCTTTGCTCTGTACTATTTTCACTATCAAACATCTTATATTCTATTTAACTAGATTTTTTTTCAAATAATTCTTTAAATGATATCCTATTGATTGTAATAACGACAACAAAAGTATAAATTTCTTTACAGAAAACACATTTTACATACACGGGTTTGTACATCTATTATTCAAGGATAATCGAGGTAAGGATAGTTCTAATAAAGAGTAAATACCATTACGTTGTTAAATAATCCTGCAATATTATTTGTAACCCAAATAAATGCAAAATCAAATTAAATTTGTTTAGGTTCGATTTGTTAACGATTGTTGTTCATAAAACATGCATTTGAATTGGTAAATGTCTAATACTGCCATCGAGTAATTAAGCTTAACGAACGGTTCTTTTTAATACTTATTTCGAATTTATTTATTGCTCGAAGTCAGATATAAGCGCATCATTAATATTACATTCAGTTTTTAATTAAAATAACCATCATTTCTTGAAATAGAGTCTAATACGTTTATACGATTATAATAGATTTCGTAATACGTTTTTGTTGTGAAAGAAGTACATATTGAGAACAATACATTTACACGTATCGGTAAATATAGAATATACTTAATCTGTCGCGTAAAAAGTAGATGTTACTACGTTTAACGTGAAATATATATTTTACGTGATATACTTAAATATGTACTCTTCATTCAATATTCTGTGTCTATTTCTATTCCATACGAAAGTATTTTAAACTAAGGTCTAATTAAGGACTTAATACTAAGTCTTATTAGCTCCTTACGTTTCTGTAGATATGTACAGTTTCCTTCGCTTTTCCGTAGCTGTGTGGGAGAAGAAACGTCGTTCACGATTCTCGGAATATCGTTCGGATAAGTAATCACGAGAATAAGTAGATGGTTCCTGACGAATGTTCTTGGCGACGTTATTCGAATAATTTCTAATTCAAGAGCGACAAAGTATGATTTCGAAAATATCATTTTGATCAGTAGATTTCAAAAACTGTTCGACAACAAGAGTACGTGTTTTGTATTTTTCATAGCACTTTTCGCACTTTTTCACGCTGCTTGTGGCAATTTTTGCGTTCTTCATTTTTTCTTTAATTTTTCAACTACATTCGAAGCACACGATCGATGATAATTTTAATCACGAATGTTCTTAATTTTTAGCAAGGCGTTTCGGCTCACAACGTTGTCGTCATCGCCGGTCTCATTATCGTAACATATGAATTCACGTGTTACGTAAATTTCAGCACGATCCACGCATCTCTGACCAATTAGAGAGCATCATTTTTATCGTATCGCCACGGTTCAAGAAAAAGTCATTGACAAAAATTTGACGAAATTCTTTTTTGCTACTTTCTAACGAGTCCACTTTGTTATTTTATTTAAATGAAATATTTGAAAAATGATTATTCATTTAGGTACATAATATGTACATATATCATGTTCGGCTCCTGTAGTTACGGATATGATAGTTAAAATATTTTTATATAATTGATGTAGTTTATTTGTACAAGAAAATGATTTTTTCTTCGATTATTTGATTACTTGGTTATCCAATGAAATTGTCTTTCATTTTATCTTTCATTTGATTAAATATATTTGAATAACGAATATTTAAGAGATCGACAGTTTCGTGGATTGTTTATGCTGATAAATTCCATGTTTATGGAATTGTATTAATTATATATGTATACGTATTGCAATACATTGAGAATCTTTATTAATATTTTTATTTAAATTACGGAGAATGCATGTATGTATATGTAGCTATATTCATTTTCTATTTACTTCTTAATTTGTGTGAAGACGCTAACTATGTTCGAGCAAAGATATGTCAACTACTACATTAACGATATTGTTGTTGTACAAAATAATTAACAAACGTTTCTTTTTGCGAAATATCACTACGATGCTAAAGCAAATTAATTCACGTACCCAATACTATAGCTTTATGGTAAATTTGAATTATTAAAGTTTTGTGGTAAAAATAAAAATATAGTTTCTCAATATAGATACATACTATGTAAAAGAATATCATTCGAATAAACGAAGAAGTTTGTAACTACGGATCTTGTAGTGTCAAATTTCGAATAATTTCGCCTTTTTTCATGTGTTGCATGTTTTTTTATATTACAACAGATATTAAACAATAATCGTTGAATTGAGCATATATTTGCAAACTTCAGAAACAGAAAATATATTTGCTATAAATACGAAATAAATACGAAATGATGATGTTAGTCTTTCACTAGATCAACCGAGTTTTTTATAAATTTATTTTTTGCGATTATTTGATATGATTAATGAATTACTTTTAATATCGGAGAGTACACTATTTGAATTATCGATTAATATTCGTAACTTCTGTAGTAAAGTAAGCTAATATATTGTAGTAGCAATAGTTAGTTAAGTTAGATTACCAAATAAGCGATCTAATACAGGAATAAAAACAAAGAAATGAAAAATGAACAAGTGGACATGCAATGAATTTGAGTTTTTCAACATTACTGATATTTTTCTTTTATAATTCGGCTTTTCCATTTCTTGATTCTTCTTACATCTAGTTTCTCGTTTGTCATACCTACTTTTACTCTTTCAAAATGCTACTACCAAATAATTGTACAATATATCTACTTATTTCATAGTTTCTGCCATTCACTATTATATTTAGTATTACAGAGAGTTCAGTTCCTTTTTTCACTTCTTTTCTTTTCCTGACTCGCTTTAAATAATTCCATATATACCCCATAACGTTTAGATCAGAACTTTATTTACCGCACTATTTGAATAAAACTCGCGAATCTGGGAAATCATAAAAATATGTTTATTCGTCGTTATGAAACTTGTTAAAATAGGTGGTCTAAGTACCATATACAGTATGTATGTACTTACTGTAGTCTACACTACTGCATAAAATAGATATGCATGTATGAACTTGAAAATCTGACGTTTGAACACGTAAAATATAAGAAACAAGAAGCTGGAATGAAAATTGATTATGAATCAGAAATGAGGTTTCAAATCGTACGATATACAAGGTGCAGCACGTAATTAGTCGCCATGATTCTCAAGCATTTCCGATAATTTGACAAAACAATGTTCCGAATAAAAGTTAATCAGCTTTTAATTGCTTACAAATTGTAATATAAGAAATTTTCAGAATTTGTTTATTCGACAAAAAAGTTAAACTTACCTGTAACTTGTTTACTTTTCTACTTACTCTAACTTTTAGGCTGTAAATGACATTGCGTATTTTCGAAGTGATATTGTTGTAGCTGATGTTAAGACAAGTTCAGCGACTTACTATACTATAATCTTGACATGACCGTGAATCTTGAAATTATCCATATCAAAATTTCAAAATGGTGGGCTTCAATAACAAAAATATTAATTATATGCACATTATAAAAGGAACATAAACGGCCTTATGTAGTATATCAGTACCTTTGTGCATTCAATTATGATGAATATTCGAATTGTAGCACATAGTTTTGTAAGCACAATTTCGAACGATGTAGTAAATTTGTATTGGTTGCTATTACAATGCTACCACAACGAATTTCTTGACATATGCGGATTGATGTGCGCTGCTGTTTATGCTTCTTTTGCAATAATGTATATAACGTAACATGATATAATTGTACATAATAATGTACATAATACGCTTAACATTTTTCTTATTGAAGTTTAGCATTTTAAACTGTGTAATTTAATTGAAATAAAATAATTTTTAACGATTGCATTTGTCTTCATTAAGCCGATATTCCAACATTCATTTCAAGGTCATAATACAGTAGGTCGTTGAACTTGTCTTAATATCGGTTGTAACAGTATCAAGTCAAAAATACGTAGTGTCAAGGTATTCTTGACTTTTTAGCGAGAGAACAAATTTTGAAAATTTCTTATATCGCAATTTATAAGCGATTGAAAGTTGATTAACTTGTATTCAAAACATTTTTTTGTTAAATTACAGAGATAAATTATAGACCTAAAAAATCATGGAGACAGTTAAGCGATGCATCCTGTACACTAGTCAGAATATTCTCTTCAAAATATACATAAAACTGGCGTAAATCGCAAGATAAGCATTCAGAAGAAGGAAGGATAAAAAATAGGATGAAAATAGGGAGAGATATATATGAATATACGATATACCTACATACATATGTATCTATGTATGTGTAAGCGGTTCTCGATTGTTCAATCTTTTTGTTTTGTCGAGCAGATCGGTCTCGGAACTTTTCTTAGGAGCGGTTACTTGGAGTTTCCGCGTTCCAGGATCGCACTCAATTCTACTGCAACAGGATGAGAGAATACTCCGCATACCGACCGTGGCTGCATTCCAAACTTATTCAACTACTAACGCAGTTGTTTGTCCTCATTTCGATTCGATCTTCTCGCTCATTTCTTTCAAATTCGAGACAAATTATAGTAAAAACGACTAACAACTGTTGTAGTATTTTTAAGGGGTATGTACTCTTTGTCTATCGATATTGTATAACGATTCATTTCTTATAAAACAATAGGTATAACGTACTCAATACTGGGTTCAATATTATGTCCGATATAGAAAACAAAGTTTCACGATGAAAGATGTCGATTCGTTTCTTATAGTATAAATATCTACAGACATATATATAGGATATTATATATATATAAATAATCATTAGTCTTTATATGGGTAAACTTTTATCGAAAAAACTTTAATCGAGTAAAATATAAAAATCATTTTAAGAAATATTTATTCGAATAAAAAGTAGAATACATAAAATTATAAAATACAACTGGTACTGTCTTTCTGTTTTATTTAAAATAATGTTAAATGGTTCTCTAGTGTGATTGTTTTATATCAAGGTGCAAAAAGAGTATAACTAAAGGAAAAACGAAAAAACGGAAGTTCTGGCATTTCTAGTGTTAAAAGAATTCTATAGAGGATAATCGACTTTCATAGCCCGGTTACAGAAAGGATGTGGAAGAGCTGAAGTAGAACGTGTCGACAGAAGCAACTGGCACAAATTTCGATTACGTTGCAATCCTATATGAATTCCTGTACATTAAAAACACTCCACATACAGATTATACGAGCGACTCACTGTATAGGAACAGCATCGTTTACACGGAAAAAACAAACGTATAGCACGAAGTGATTTTAAATAACGTCAGCGTAAAAATTAGAATTACCGAGTGACGTATACTTTATTGAAACAAGTGTTCTTGCTAAATCTGGCGCGTCACGATAATAAGTCGAGTAAATTGACGCAAACGTTTTTACACCTATTTTGGATACAATAATATGTTGGGCAGATAATTTGTATTATTGCTAGTAAAGGAACCTTATCTTAAAAACGTATCACATATAGTAAATGCGAGAAGTTGTTTAAAAAAATGTAAATAAGCGTAATTTTGAAAGTGCAGCAAAATCATTGAAAATACTTATCTTGGTAGTATAAGTACATCGCAGAAGATTTAGCCATGTGAGCGCGCGGTGTCCGATTACTGATGTAGCTAAAATTTCATGCTCTTCCTTCGTTTGTTTAATCTCCGAAATAATAATTACACATAACAGAACAGGAGTCGAGTTGATCACGTAAAACAAAGATACAATCACAAGCGTGTAAATAGTTGATATATGTATAACTGTGTAAGATTGTAAATTGGAATATCCTTGACGAGTCGCGCACCTGAAACCGGCAAGTGGGTCACTGTCATTCCCTTTGAATGATTTTCAAAGAGGAAGTTGCAAGCGGATAAGGTGTCTCCATCTCTGGCACGACTGGCACGCTGCTGGTCGCGAAGTTGACGTTGCAAAGTGCTGGAAAGAACTGGCCAACCAGAAGCCAACGAAACAAGATTCCTGCTATTTCTTCCTCCTCTTGAGTCCACCGTTGCCTTCTGTTTCCTTGCCTTCTTTTAACTTTCTTCGACTTGTCTTGTGTTGCCTTGTCTTACCTTGCTTTGTCTTGTCTCGTATCGTCTTGTTTTGCTTTGCCTTGCATCGCCTTGCCTTGCATCGCCTTGCCTTGCCTTGCCTTACTTTGCCTTGCCTTGCCTTGCCTTGCCTTGCCTTGCCTTGCCTTGCCTTGCCTTACCTTGCCTTGCCTTGCCTTGCCTTGCCTTGCCTTGCCTTGCCTTGCATCGCCTTGCCTTGCCTTGCCTTGCCTTGCCTCACTTTGCTCTGTTAACGTCACCGTATTTACCTACCTACGCGATCATCGTGTCGTAGTTCGTCATCTAACTTGTGCAGCATCTGACGTCATTCGAAAACTCAAACAACGTCAGAAACACCATATCAATATATTCATTATAATATAAGAGATTAGATAAGATAGGAATTTTTAGATAAATTATATAAATTATGTTTCACTTATAATTTAATCGATGAAGAAGGTTAAGGTGTTAGATACTGTGACTTGAATGCGTTACTTGCAAAGCTATATGTATACATACTAGAAATATTTCGCTTGGGTCTAAAGTCTTTTTCTTTGTGTTTTGAGGCTTTACTATGATTAAACGCCATTAAAATTAATGATGAAATATCATACAGTAGACATTAGTTATAATGAGATCCTACTGAATATCCTACTTGTATACCTTTTATAGTTATATTTTTTTATTACATTTCATCAATATTTCAACTTCTTCTTCCTTTAGTGATCAAAATATGTATACATATACAATATAAGAAATCACGGCATAATTCGTATCTGATGTAACGTGATTGTAACGGTATATATGATTTTAAATTATTTACAATGCTTTATATACACAATGTTTTAATTCGATTAGCAAACTGAATAAATGATCAATCGCTACATGATAATAAAAATAAAATAATGTTATATGATTTTATTATTATAAATAATAGTAAGATATTGTGAAAATAACAGTAAAAGTATAAAGGTTGATTATATAAGATTCAACAAGATTATAGAAATTTACAATCAAATGTGAGATGATCAGATAATTTTGGAGATGATGACTGAAGCTTGTAATTAGTTATGCGCATCGTTTTAATTTATGTAGTTAGAGACAAAAGAAAAAGTATTTAGCCAGCTACTTTACTGATAGAGTGAAAATTTTGGGTATTCATGGTTTTGGCATAAAAGGGATGAATCTGAAAGATGACAGATCGATTAGAGAACATTTGCAATTTATTTTCAATATCGTATTTATTGAAATTAATGCATAAAAGCAGTGTATACTGTATAAGAAATTTGGCATTATATATCAAGAATGCGATAAATAAATGCGATCTTAATAAATAATAAATAAATAAATAATAAATAAATAAATAATCTCTTGTTCTCTTTACGTACGTGTTTGATGCAAAATTGTTGAATAATCCTAAATGTCGAAATAAAAGTTTAATAAACGCGTACTTAAAATTTAATTTTTCAAAATTGTAAGCAATCAAAAAGTACATATATAGTTAATATGGTAGAAGATTCTATTAAAAATCTATGAACGACTTCAAGCTTAAGCTATCATGTGATTAAAAATTCTTGAGAAATAGAAATGAAAGAAACGAAGAAAGAGTAATGAAAGAACGATATACGTAAGGGACGATTTGTGAATGGGTCGAGAACTAAATTGCGTGTACTTACTGGATTTGTTATTGGTCCGATTGTGTCCAACTGTTCGGCTATCCGGCTGCTGATATTGTACGTACATACATGTATATAATATATAGGTAAGCACATACTTGTAAATATTTGTACATATTCGTATCAAGATATGTCAACGTCACGGTTGATGATGGTATTCCGGTCGACGTTGGTAGCACTGTTAGCTCGGTTAACCTGGCCCAGAAACTAAGCCGGAACTACTGGAGGAATCAATGACCTTGGTACGAGTAACGCCAGGATATGCGAGGAAGAAAGTTCAATTCGCATTTGCTGTGCTATGGAGCGGAATCAAAAATTTCACGCGTGCAAGTGATTAAATTTTTATTTGAAATAAGGGTGATACAATATGAAAGTAGAGATTTTGAGTTATAATAGAATTTTAAATATGTGTCCAAAAATAATAGAAAATTAAGTTTTAATTAATTTGCTTCAATTTTCTATGTTGTTTTGTTAATTGGATTCTTTAAAATAAAATAATTTAAGCCAAAGGAAATATAGAATTTCTTATTCCTTGATATACATTTCTTTCGTTATACTATGGGAAACTTTTTAAAATAAAAAAATGAAATTTATTTTGTTAGTTATATTATCGCTATTAATTATATTTAGTTTTATTTTATCGAAATATTTTATTAATTGAACATCAGGACAGAAATGTACAAATTTATAAATTAAGTATTATACTAAGGTTTTCATGATCTCTGTCACCACGCAATTGTATCTTAGAATTTGCTTAGCCAAAATAATGAGAAATGTTAATTGTACAATGAATACATAAAAAATAAATAAAAATTTTAAGTACTTTAAATATAGTTTAATAATATAATTGGTTAGAATTATCTCGTTTTTTATTACAATACAATAATGCAATACATATACTTTTTATTTTATTATTCCTCATTTTTGAAAGCATCATATTAAATTACACCATACAAAGAATGAATAGATGTAAATGAAACAATTAAAAAGTGTGAAATAATAATAAGTGCAGTTAGAGATTGAGTTATACTCGGAGTTGCATAGGTTACTCAAGAATTATTGCGCGGTGTTAAAAATCTTACTTTTTACACAAGTTCTTGTAATTTGTTATACATTTCATATTTTCGAATAACAAGGTATTATTAATCGAACACTAGTAATTAATATCAATAATTAGTTGATATCAATCATAAGTAGCAACGGTGATCAGTTAATCAAAATACTATTTCTCATCTTTTTTTACTTAACAATGAATATAACGATTATTATATTTTTATTTACTATCCTTTTGGTTAAGAGTATAATAATAATATTATTATTATATACAAAATAAAGTTAAGTATGCAATAATTAAATTATTTAATAATAACATCTGTTGGTAAATTACGTAGATTTCAAGTACAGCAAAAAAGCTTGGTTTCATTTATTCTCTCGTGTCAGTATTATTACCTACTTATTTTCTATAGATTATATATTATCTGCGAATCAAATTTTGTTGTCGTTTGACGATAAATCGTCGCCATTTTAATAATTTCAATTGTTGCAATAGCGCGCGTTATCTAAATATTCGAAACGAGTGACATTCGTTTTTAATTTCTGATTTAATAATAGCAAGGCATCCCTGGTGAAGTACTCGATTAGATTAAGTGGTCATTCGAGCAAGGAAAGTTTTATGCACAAGAATGCAGCTAAAAACAATAAAAAGGGACATTTGAATATATCCTCAAAACTTATAAACTGTATAGTCCTCTTAAACGAGGACTGCGAAAAGAAAAGAATATCTTGACAAGGCTCTTCTCGACAGCGATGATTTAGGGCTACGTTACACGCAGTATTTACTTTTATACCGCTTCCCCTCGAGCCATCTACGCTGGATCACGTCACAAGCTTGGAAACCTGGAGGAAAGCGTTCGCAGCACCACAACTCACGTCGAGGTCCAATTTGAAGGGTAACTTCCTTCTTCATCGGAGTCTCTACGCGACGCCTCCCCTTCAGATTGAACCTTCTGAACCACAGAACTTCGTATTTTGCTATATCAGGAATTATAATAAAGGAGCAGAGAGAATCCTCAGAGTTACTTTGGCTTTAATACCAACCAGATACAGAGGAATCACAAAATCCATTTAGCTCTTACTTACTTCGATAAAAGTTCTCATCCTTATCTCGCATACACGGGAGTTTAATACTTCATTATTTGCGTTTGTCTCTTCCTGCGGACTTTCGTAAATTGTGGCGATCTCGCACTGCCGAAAAGACGCACTAGTTACTTTCGCGGTGGTTAATCCTAGACCTGGGGGAAACCTGTTTAGGGTACGTGGGCGCCAAGAAAAACGTCGTCTTCGTTCCCCTGAGAAAAGAGGAAAACCGTATGCAGAACACGTAGAAAGTGATCATGTGTTAAGAGTTAGCAAAATATAGTACATAATCACGTATATATGTACATAATCACAGAGTCGTTACTCAAAAGCCATTTTTCTTCTTTTTAACTCCTAAATTGGGCATAAAGTATATTTGTAGTAATTAGCGACCGATAATTAATTCTTCATCCGCGAAAAATTGAAGAAGCTACTTTACCAACACGCAATCCAGCCCGCATTCCCGCTAGAGTCGCTATAAAATTGGGACAGTGCGTGCCATCTAAGAGGCAACTAGAACATTATTAACCGGCACGAATGGAACAAACTTTTAAGTATATTTACATATGTACATGTATAGATATATATGTATGTTAAAATATGTATATTGTTTAGAATTTACAAGTGTCCAAGTAATTATTAATTATTTGTGCGTATAAATGAATATAATATCTCAATCCTTTGATCGCTTAAAATTCTTGTATATTTTAATTGCTAATGGCAAGATTTACTGAAAATCGAAAATTCGGTAGTGACCTTTATACCTCTATTAACATAATGTTGACCTTTGCCTGTAATGAAAACCAGTCAGTTGATATATTTTTGCAAAAATGTTTTTAAAGTAAATTTGCGGAACATCACAATAATAGTTTTACGTTAATTTAATTTACAGCACACATTTGTATGCTTTGGAACAAAGATATCCGTCAGTTAGATATTTTTACTAATATTAATGTTGAATGACAATATATGTACGTGTTTGAAATGTTGAAAACTCAATTATTTCGCTGCCATAAACATTTTTTCTATACTCGCTTTTAGTGTGTTATCATATTGTTCCTGACATTGACAGCTATGTTACTTCGAAAATGTTTTTTTGCCAGATTGTTCAATATATTTCGACTATAGATTAATTTTATTCTATTGTGGATATCATCGTGAAATATGGATAACGTGACAGTGAGTAATGAATTTTATTTTCAATAAAAGCACATGTGTCTCTAAACCTTTATATATTATTATTTATCTTTTTTCTTTTTTAATTATGTTTATATCTAAATTTACAGTCGAATATGCTATATACATTTTTGTTTTATATGTTTTTGATAATACAAGCTTTGTGTCCATATATACATGTATTACGCACTTGTATATTTAAGAATTAATAATTAATTTTATACTGAAATGATTTTTGATGATATTTATGTTATAACATATTGATATATATTGTTTTATAATTCTAGGGAATAATACGTGCCATATATCGAGGATTTGTAGATAGCTTAAAGGGAGCTATTGTTTTATTTTATATGGACAAACGTATTAATGAAAAATTACTTAAACAACCATCTTCTAAAGAAATTAATAGGAAAGACATAGTTGCTGCAACTCCTCCCCAAAAACATTTCAATCAGTTAAGGTATAGTTTAATTATAAAGTTATGCAAATCATACACATATACTTTAATTATAAAATACTAATGTTATGTTATATATGACACATTTTCAGAGAATCAAAAGTGTTGAAGCGAACAATTCAATGTTGTGCTTTAAATGGTGGTGTATTTTGGGCTAGCATATTAATCTTTGAATGTGGTTTACTCCCATTTCTTAAGTACTTATTGACCATTATATTTGGTCATTCACCAGGGATGGGTATGACTGTATGGTCTTGGATGAAACCATTCCTGTCATTAACTTTTGGCACTGTATGGGTACTACCACTATTTGTGCTCAGTAGGATAGTCAACAGTTTATGGTTTCAGGTATGAATTATTTGATCTCAGAACGAGAAGCTTTGGCCAGTAACCATTGAAGGTTAATATCATATGCTATATATTTGTAAACCATATAGGACATAGCAGACAGCGCTTATAGGTATAGACAAGGGAGACCATTACTTTTATCTAGTGTGAGCAAGCTTGTTGCAGACACGCTTTTCAGTATATTGGTTCAAGCATTATTTTTGGGTCAAGGAATGTTAGTATCCAGGATTCCGTTACCTCCTATAGGTGAAATCCTTGCACTTATACATATGTGCCTTTTATATGCTCTCTATGCTTTTGAATACAAATGGTTTAATATGGGTTGGGAGTTACATAGACGATTGAGTTTTATCGAGAGTAATTGGCCATATTTCGTGGGTTTTGGTCTGCCATTAGCAGTACTTACCCAACTGCCCAGTTCGTATGTAATAAGGTAATCAATCGTTTAAAATGTTTTGTCTTCCTTTTTATGTGGGAACTTTTAACGATTAAACTATCATTTATTTTAGTGGCTGTGTATTTTCTATACTATTCCCATTATTTATTGTAAGTGGAAATGAAGCAGTACCTGTGACTGGTGTATGGTACATATTTTAATATTAATAAACCATGTACATACATATAATAATTCACTTCATAATTTTAATTCTTTGTTTTAGCGATTGTCCATTAAAACTATTTTCGCCTGTAATTGCTATTGCAAATACACTTTTCAATAAAACGATTGGATCCACAAACAGGCGGTGACAGAAAAAGATATAACAAATTTATGTGGGATAATAAATATGTAGCAATAAATTGTACCTTTTTAGGTTTTCACATAAGTTTTATTATTTTTTATAAGGCATATGCTTAATTAATTTTTTTTTTGTTAACTCTTACGTTGTCTGTGGGATTGTGAATGAGGTTTATATTTTCTTAATTTTCTTTATCAATGTAAACAAAATTAACGATATAACTTATGTACTAATAACGTTATTTGTAAATAGAGATACATTCATAAACTATGTATGTAAATATGCAGATATGAATTGTAGTAAGAAAAGTCTTTGTAAATGCATTATATTGAGTAAAATGTTCAAGACATACGTTAACGGTAAAGAATTTATAAACTTGGTAACATTTAAAAAGTCATTATAAATGTTCCTTACTGTATTCCAAAGGATAAAAGTAATTTGCAATTTTATACATTTTTATTATTATCATTATTAAATGAAAAATATAATATGCTTGGGTAAAATAATTGTATAAAATTTGTAATACTGTTTATAATTTATATCACTGGAAAAATATAAATATAGTTGCTCACACATTTGTACAACAAAAAATAATTTTTTCGTTAAACATTGATTGATATATATAGTATAGTTATTTATTCATTCTTTATTTAAATTTGTGGAGATATGTTGCTTTATACAATACACAAACCTTGGCAGATAATATTAATAATAATTAATATTTAATAGTAATTTGTTTCTATATTACTATTTCTAATTCTTAAATCGTAAAATACGTAATAATATCATTAATTTAATATTAATTATAATTGTAAAATATTTAATATTAAAACTAAAGTTGATTTATTTAATCACATTCGTTAAATAGCAAAAATTATTTTTACGACAAAATCTGTTTACATTGACATGCAATTAAAATTTGTTTAAAATAACGTAGTTTCATAATAATACAATGCAATCAAAATTATAACATATCCAGTCAATATTTACAAGATAACATTCTCCAAATAACAAATTATTTATTGTAATTTTATTTATATATTATTTTAATAAGGTGAAAGTAAATTGTTTTATATACTATATGTAGCCTAATAAATAGTACAAAATAATTTTTGAAATAAACGTTGCAAATTTTAACAGATTTTATATCTTTTTATATAAAAAATTAATGTATACATAATTTAAAAATTAATATTCAAACAAATACATAAAGTAGAATGTTATTTTTTCTGAAATTAAAAATTCTTTTTATTAACAATATGAAAGTCACGAGAGAAGCTCCTGAAGAGCTAAAAGGTCACTATCAGATGGTTCTTCTTTAATTCTGTACGAATTTGCTAAAGCATAATGCCTATGTAAAGCAGCAAATCCAAGTCCTGGATCTGTTTCTTCTTCCATTATTGGACTTGTTCCTCTTTCCATTGGTTGATTCTTGCTTACCTAAGATTTGATTATAATTTCATTTATACACAGTTTTAATCATATGTAAATAAAATATTTAATTACATACTTCGAAACGTTGTTGTTTATACATAGCCAATTTACGAGTTCCAGGTGTACTTTGTATAAGATTTTGTATAGTAGGATGTGAAATCCCAAAAAAATCAGCACCTTTCGGTGCTATTGTACGAAGTGCAAGAGAAATTGCCATTAATAATTTGGAATGACACTCATCAGGAGTAGAGCCAACCAGAGGCTGATCTAGATCATTATCAGATACAATTTCAAATCTGCAAGTAATCGTAAACGTTGTATATTTATATACATAAAATTATACTGATTATTAGTGTCACTATATACCTTGGTTTTGGTCCACCATCTAATATCTTACACGTATATAAACTTTTTGTTCTTACATCCCTTAAATTAGCATATACCCTAGTACTGCAGTAACCTACTGGATAAATGAGATCCTCTGTATGATAAGCTATTCTGTCCGATACTACTTCTCCAAGGGAGTAGACAGTAAGATCACCTAAAGAAATAGGAAATATAGGTCTCCCATGGACATCCAATGGTATTAATTGGACTACTTTCCTCGCAGTTTTATTGTAACGTTTAGCCTTATTTTTTGTTTCTAAAACAAATAATAGTTTTATATTACTTATTTTTTTGAGTTGCTATACAAACAATGTCTCAATTACTTGGAATTATATTATATTATACCTGGTGAATTTAGAATACTTTCATACCTGAGCCATCAGTCGAAGCTCTTTTCTTTGCAGTTTTTTTAGGAGTAGAGCATTCTGGATTAAGCGAACTAGGATTAATACTGTTTGATTGAGATCGAGCTATCATAGTAGAAGGATCTATATCTCCCTGTTGTTGACATAATTTACGTAAAAGAAACAGTCTCTCTTCTTTTACAAGCATAAGATTTTCTTGCATTTGTGCAACTTGGTCACATAATGCTGCATTTTCCTGTAATTATACATTTATTCAACACTTTTGTAATAACCAAATTTTGTTATTGTTCTCTTTTACTCATATTTTGTTTAAAACAATAATACATCATCGCAAAAGAAATATTATCATAGTAAATAATCTTACGAATACTGTATCCTTTATGATCCTTTTTAACCTTCGGTATTTCCTTTTGTATTTTAAATTTTGTTGTAATTCTGCATTTTTTTTAAATTCATTGTAATAGTTATCATAAGTTTGAGTCATTATGAATTCATTATATTAGACACAAAATATCGAAAGAGGTTATGTTTAAGAGGTTAAAGAGTGATGTTTGTGATTATTTTTTATCATATATATTAGTTTATGTCTATAACTAAGATAATGCGATAGTTAGTATAGTAAGTACATATAGAAATGAGTAGGAAGATCGCCGATGTAATGTTTAAAAAGTCAGCGAAAATATGCGCAATAAAGGGCCTCTAGCGGTCAACAGTCGCACTATATACACATTTCTTCCCAGCTGCTCTCGGTGGAAGTACTACACGACAAAATGGGAAATGTGCATTTGTACAGGTGATTAATAAAGGGTAAGGGCGAAAAAATGTACAAATTTCTTCAAAGTGATGAAATATTCGAAATAAGTTCATTTTTTCGCATTGATTACAGAAGCGATAATTTGAATACCACAAGCTACCGACATGAACATAAACAGCAGCAGCGATATTCTCAGAAATGATTGACAAGAGAACACAATAAAAAATAACATCATTTCTTGTAAAATAATTATATAAAATGTATTTAAAAAGAGTTCCTACAAATCAGATTGTAATTTTGTAATTTTACAATAATTTCATTCTGTCGTTTGATCGATAGAACTATAACAACTCTTCTTATATGGCAATTGGAAATGACGATCAAAAACTAGTATTCATGGTGCGCGACGCGGTGGTGTGGCGCAGCGTTTTACTGATAATTTTCGAATCTTCACTCGTCAGTACATAACTTTAAACGTTTGCTTTCAGTCAACTTCGTACGGGCCGGTACGAATTCAGATTTCTCATCTCCTTGTGTATACGCATATTTCTCCCACCAAGCCAAAGCACCGGAGAAAAAAATGTGCATACAGTTCGATCCTTTGACCGCTAGGGGTTGGTAATTCGTGGAGCATATTTTTGGCTAAATTCGTAATTTCCCTATTCATCTTTGGTACTTATGTAATTTGGAAAATTTATAACCTGAATTATTAAATGTAATAATAATACAATGGTATACTTTCATTTATTTAAAATGCGTTAGCAAAAATAATTTTGTATATTAAATTATAAGAACAGTTTTTATATTTTTATATTTACCAGAGAGGAAATGAGAGAGCTCACGCCCATTGTTCTAGTTCTACACTACAGATGCTGCACCACGCGGCCAAGAACTGAAGTTCTACGCTAGATATACAAGAAACCATTTAGTTCTTCCACAAATAAGCTATACTCGCTGTGATTCTACGTTATAAGGGCCTATTTCATTATACGGTTTTATGGAAAACTATTATATTTGATATAGACAAATATGAGAATAACAAAATCGCACAATAATTAAACTTAATTGTCTTAGAAAGAGAAATTAATTGTTTAATTTTTTTTAGAGAAGAAAAGAGAACCTTTCCTTTAAAACCATAATGGATCAGTAGAATGGTCAGTAGAATTTTAGTGTATTCTTCATACACAATATCTTTGTAGCTTTAACATTAAATTTACTTTCCTAGCGGTAATGTTTCTATATTATAATAAAACTTGAATTTCATTTTAATAGTAATTTCAGTAGTTGATAGGCTGCGAATAATATTTCTGACGTGATGTATATGTTTTGCATGCGTATTCGTTTACAGAAATGATAAAAACAGAAGAACAAGTTATCTGCAGACAAGATTCGATGTCATGACTAATTTGTTCATTAGGATATTTCTCTGTAAGACAATGCTACGAGCGAGTTTAGAATAGTCGCGTTTACAGCACGTTATGATGATTTAAAAATACCGAACTTGCGTAGTTTCGCTTCGACGTTCATCTACATTGACGATTGTACAAAGAATGCCCGAATATGCTAAGCATCGCACTTGCAAAACGTTGGGGATCATTAGCCTACGACGGCGGAAGGCCTAATTTATAGCGATAATTTCCATAAGCGAGAGCACACTAACGTTTTTCCTGTGTTCGCCCTACAACCGGGTACAACAATCATCCTCTGTGTTTCTTCCTTTGCTTTCCTCTGCGGTCTTCCTTTTCCAAGGTTGCGGCTCAATCCGGCGCCCATCCTGGTCGATGTATTTGTGGTCTCTAAGTCTAATCCAGGAGCGGTTACTCTACGACCACGCTCTACTCTCGTTAATCGCTTTTCTGTATACAGAAATAAATAGATATACATACATAGATATTCGTACGATTCTCATTTCCGTACTGTTTTGATAGTCTTCTGGAGGCTATCGATTCTTGTAAGAGAAAATTTCTATTTCGAGTCACCGTGATCGTCGTACTGATCATTGTGGTTGCGATCCCGGCTTGCCTCGAGCAACAGCGGCTATCGATTGGAATCGTCTTACTCCTTCTTGTCCGTTCTCTACATCGTTGTATTTCTTGTATTTCTACATCTTGTATTTCTAAAGCAGCGATTCGTTAATCAACTGCATCAGCACCAGCTCTACCATATATAACCAAGCATTTTCTCATCTTTATTGTACCTGTGCGTACTGTTCCTTTTGCGTCTTTCGGTTTTCCGGAGCGAGTTACGCAATATTCTTCCGCAGTGCAGCCCAATCCGATCTACTTCCTCTTGCACCCTTCCTTGCGCGTTTCCTCTTGGAGTTCGACTCTCAGCCACGGTCAGTCCTTGAAGCCTACCAACGCTTGCTTTGGCGTAGTGGTGGCGGCGACATCCCCTATTGTGCATTGTATTCGATGTACTTTGCATTTTCTTCTCCTCGGGACCTCAGTCCTGCGAGCCTCTATTTACAATGATAGTGACGAGAGCGTTAACGATTGTCTTATTGTACTGTTGGTACGGTCCGTTCGCCCTTGGGTTGATCGTTGGGTGACTCTCAAATTACAGACTCCCCAAACTGTAAAACTCGTTCCCCGACCACTAATTATCCCAATTATCTCTTTCTGAGGTAAACCTTGAGGAAACTAAGTTTAATTATTGTGCGATTTTGTTACTCTCGTGCTTGCCCATATCGAACAGAATAGTTTTCCTTAGAACCGTACAATGAAATAGGCTCTTGTAACGTGGAACTACAGCGAGTACACCTTGTTTATGGAACTAAACAGGTTATTTGTATATGCTAACGTGAAACCAAACAGAGCAGCAAACCTAATTATATAGGTTCTTGTATATGCTAGCGTGGTATAGCTTCAGCGCTTCTTCGTTAGAGGCAGCACTAGTCCGGAAACAAACGGAATTATAAGCGTGGGCGCTCTCATTTTCTCTCTGTATTTATATACATACAGTGCTGGACAAAAGTATTGGCACAGCATGATTGTTATGATAGAAATGCTTATAACTATTAAACAAATTGATTTAAACAAAAAACTTTTTGACGTATTTATTTATTATCTATCCTAGTTTATTACATAACAAGAGCAACAATATAAATAAAATAATACGCAAAATAATAACAAAAATATATTTTTTGAACATTTTATGGGTGGACAAAAGTATTGGCACAGTAGAATATTTACGCTTATAACTAATTACATAATAAACTTCTAATATTTTGTTGGCAGTCCTTTTCTTTTAAGGACTTCCTTTAATCTTCTGGGCATCGAGTGGACTAATTTTTTAGTGAATTCAGGTACAATATTGCTCCATTCCTGCAGAAGAACTTTCTTCAGTTCAGACTTGCTTGTGATATTATGTTTCCTAATTCTTTTTTCCAATTCGTTCCACACGTGCTCAATGGGATTCATATCGGGACTTTGAGGTGGTGTGTTTAATGTGTGGGCAGTATTATATATTATCCACTGACGAACAATATACGCCATATGTTTAGGATCTCGATCCTGCTGAAAATAGAAATCCCTGGGGAGGTTTAATTTTTGAGTACTTTTCAAAAGATTTTGCTTGAGTATATTTAAATATACATATTTATCCATTATCTCATCAATGAATATAAGTTCTTCTACACCCGATGATGCCATACATCCCCACACCATTAAACCACCACCCCCATGTTTCATGGTGGCTTGCAGATTCAGTTCGTCCATCTCTGTGTTGGGTTTTCGCCATACTAATATTCTGCCGTCAGATTTAAAAATATTAAACTTACTTTCATCTGAAAACATGATCTTTTCCCAAAAATCAGTATCTTTCGTAACAAACTCTTTCGCGAATTCCACTCTTTTCTTTTGGTTTATTTTACTGATGTAGGGCTTTCTTCGTGCTGCACGGGCAGAATAACCGGCATCCTTCAATACCCTACGTACAGTTTTGGTACTTACTTCTTTTTCACACTCAGCTTTTAACATCGAAGCAATTTCAGTCGAATTAGTTTTTGGATCCTTCTTTACAATATTTACGATTTTCCTTTTTTCTCGAATTGTTACCTTAGAAGGGCGACCACTCCTAATTTGATTCTCTAGATTTTCTTCACTTTTAAAGCGTTTTATGACTGAACGCACAGTAAAACGACTTCTGTTTATGATTTGTGCAATTTCGTTGTAAGATTTATTCATCTTATATAAATTTAATATTATTTTTCTTTCTTCAATTGTGGTTTCTTTCGTTTTTCTAGACATTATTACTCTTTCTTGGTTTTTTGTTGTTTAATAACTGAAGTCTCCAGTTTCACTGATCGAGTGTTATAATTAAGAAGATTAAAGGAAGTCCTTAAAAGAAAAGGACTGCCAACAAAATATTAGAAGTTTATTATGTAATTAGTTATAAGCGTAAATATTCTACTGTGCCAATACTTTTGTCCACCCATAAAATGTTCAAAAAATATATTTTTGTTATTATTTTGCGTATTATTTTATTTATATTGTTGCTCTTGTTATGTAATAAACTAGGATAGATAATAAATAAATACGTCAAAAAGTTTTTTGTTTAAATCAATTTGTTTAATAGTTATAAGCATTTGTATCATAACAATCTTGCTGTGCCAATACTTTTGTCCAGCACTGTATATCATTAAAAAACTACTGAATTCCAAAACTTTTTAAATTCCATGTTTAAATATAATTTTTCTTTTTACCAATATTATTATCGCCAATATCGCATTTAATTGTTAGTTTTCTTATCTGTAACTGAATTAAAATTTTATGTTTTTAAACTTGTAGTTTATCTTTAGCGCGTTAAAGTAATTTTAAAGTAAAATATTATTATTTATATGTAATATTTTCTGATTAAAAAAGTTGAAGAAAGGTATTGCCCAAAGTTTGGGACCTATCGTTTAGAAATAAAAAATATCAAGAGTATTCGTTCAATAAAATTTGTTCGTCCTTCATATAGCAAATCATAACCGAATTTAAGTAGATTTTATAAAACGAAATCTTTTACGAAGATTGGTTCTCAGACATGGAAGGGAAGAAAAAGATTTAAAGTTTATTTCGAAAATACGATTTATTAACCTGTCGAACGTAAATTCTGTAACGCGCGCTCGCACGCACAATGTCCTTTCTGTCATGTTCATCTCTAAGTACATTCTCACGCACGCGGTATACAAAATCTATATTGTTACTATATTTAAACATCGTGACGCGTAGCTTATCCATTTAGACGTACACTATCCTAGGGATCGTGTTTTTAAGTTACTATGATGATTACAGTAACTCAGTCCGTCGAAGAATTTCCTTTATGCAATTACACGCGAATTTGCCGAGAGACACGTGCTTGGGTACATCCAAGTTATCTCCCTCGCTCTCGATTCCTTTTTTTCCTGTATGTACTCTATTAATCTTTACTCGTGTTAATTCATTACCGATATTCGTTAGAAACGATTATTCTTTTTGATAAATTTACTATACAAATGCATTTGTTGTTTTTTGCGCTTTAAAGAGAGAACGGGAATCATCGTTTGAAGTAGTTTTAAGATTAAGAAGGAAAGAAATTACGTTCACTTTAATATTCTGTCGCTATATCCTAATTTTTACGTATTTAACTCTAATTACTTTTATTTTATACTGTATTACATCATATTATTTGAAGATGGAGTCAAATTTTAAACTAAATTAAAGTATTAATTTCAATAAAAGAAAAAAAGCAATAACTTCATATTTTTTATACCTTTCTCTATTATGTTAGGGTACCTACTATATTTTTCATGAAATGAAATATAAAATCTAATTTCGATGATTCCCAATCAATAGAACCAACGAACTCATTCTTAATCGCACCTGTAATCTCCTTTACTGATTACAGCATCAAACGACTACTAACCGACTAACGCGTCAGTTATTACTAATATACGAATTACAGTTGCGATCAACAACTAACTGTTCGTCGATCTTTCTCAAAAAATGTATATTTGACAAAAGTTCAAAATACAGTAAGAGTGAGGGAGAAAAAAGTGTGTACTCGACTTCACTCAGGGCACGTAAATAAATATACATTAATATAATCGAAGGCTCAGCGACTCAGGGGAAAAGTGGTACAAGTTCATTTTTCTCAAAACGAGATAAGAACGATATATGGACCTGTTATTTGTCTGGACAATTTTGTTTCGAGATTTTGTCTTTGTGGAGTAGTATGTATATTATGTAACGTATTGTAATATTCTTCTGAAATTCAAATTTTCGTCACTTGTACTACTTTTCCTTCGAGTTCCTCGATTAATTGTTCGAACAACTGATACGACTTTGAATTGTATCCCAGAAATTTTTTCCTAATTTCCTACGATACTCGAAATAAATAAAAAAAGGAGAGAAAAATGAAAACGAATAATTCTGCTTGGAGTTTGGATTTCATTTTTGTCGGCACAGTCCATGCATGGTTTACGTAAGTACAACGGAGATCACTGTATGGAACGAATTATAGTCAGATATACATATACATACATACATCTATACGGCAGAGAGCAGTTTTCATTCTTTTCCAGATTTAACTACGTACAAAAAATATCCTTATCAGTTACATACGCTTTATGTACACAATGTACCTACGTGTTTCCTCCGATGATTGTAATAGTATAAGTGCGTGTGCGTACTGTACAACCTGTAGCCTATTTAACATCCAAACGAGAAAGATCACAATTTATGTATGTTTTATCTTTTCTTTTGTTTTTACAGAGACACGATGTCGAGTATAAGATGACACATAGTCTCTTTATACAGTGTGCCGCAAAACGACTTCGATCAAAATAGTATTAGCTTTTGTATGTCTTGAGGGTTTTTTAGAGTATATTAATGAATTTGTTGTCAGGTTTTCAAAATTTTCTATAAAATGATACGAAAGTCGTGTTTTTTTCTTTTAAGCGTAATTCAAAAGTTATATGAAAGACTTTGACACTAACTTATAAACATTGTGAGAAGATTCATATTTCATTTTGACAGTGCGAAGTATTATTATAATCAAATACATACAAAATATTTTTGTATTATGCAAATTGTACAGAGCGCATGGACAGTATAGGTAAAATATACGCAATAAAAGAAAATACGGAAATATAGTACTGTAATTAGTATAATTAGTACTAATTGAATCATTTAAATGCAATTGTTTACTTTTGCGACACACTGTATATAGACTTTTAATTTCATTTTATAGATTACACTTTTCTCTTCCGTCGTTATCTCAATTTACATTAACGAATTATGTGGATCATTCCATCTAACTCTCTTCTATCTAACTGAACGATATGACAAAAACGTACAGTAGCGGACAAAAGTTTAAGACGATGATTTGTAAACCGGATTACAAACATCTTATACGCATATTGTTCTTCTATTCGGTTTGTCTCTTTGGAATAACGTAGCTGTATGTTTGACCTTCGTAACCTCAGACAGTCAGTTGTTAAATACAAACAATGTAGGAGTTACAACAGTTAGTTACCGCCTAGCACTTGGAAACAGTGGACATTAGTTTAAGACGATCTGTGTAAAACGTGAGTACGAGTACAGTTTTTGAACATTTTGATTCTGGAATGTCAAAATCATTGTTTAGTGTACCTTTTATTGCTTAAAATTCATTTAGGTAGGAACAGACTATGGGTAAATCAAAGAATTTACTTGAAAACGAAAGGGAACAAATCGTAAGGCTGCGAAAGCAAAGTAAAACCTTCACCGAAATAGCAAATATAGTGAACAGGTCAGAAACAGCTTGTAAACAAGCTTGGTATAAATTTTTAAAGACAGGCATGTATTGCGATCAACCGAAAAACGGAAGACCACGGAAAACAACACCGAAAATGGATCGCCGGATTCATCGATTGAGCGAAAAGGATCGTTTTCGTAGTGCAAATAATATTGCTGCGGAGATAAACTATGAAAACGATACACAAATTAGTGCTAGAACTGTTAGGAGAAGATTAGAAGACTTTAACTTAAGAGGACGAAAACCCCAAAAGAAACCACTGCTGAGTTCTAGGAATCGAAAAAGACGACTTGCATTTGCTAAAGCTCATAAGCATTGGACAAGTGAAGATTGGCAAAAGGTATTGTTTTCTGACGAATCGAAATTCAATCGCGTCTGTTCTGACGGGATACGGTACGTTAGACGTCGAATTGGCGAAAGTTTGAAAACACAGTGCGTTTTAAAAACTCTTAAACATGGTGGTGGCAACGTTATGGTGTGGGCGTGTTTTTCTCGAAGCGGCCCTGGTCCGATATGTCGTATCAATGGAATTATGGACCGTTTTCAATACAAGGACATACTCAAGAACACAATGTTACCTTTTGCACGCAACAATATGAGTGATGATTTTATTTTTCAAAATGATAATGATCCGAAGCACACGGCTCGGGTTGTGAAACAGTTTTTTCAAGAAGAAAATATCACCGTGCTGCCGTGGCCGTCGCAATCACCAGACATTAACCCAATCGAGAATTTGTGAAGCATCATAAAAAAGACAGTACAAGGTTATAAACCGAAAAATTTAAATGAACTTTACTCTACGATTGAAACAGCCTGGAATAATATTACGGTAGATTAATATAAAAAATTAATAGATTCTATGCCAAGAAGATGTACCGAAGGGATAAGAAATAACGGATATTGAACAAAATATTGAATTTAAACAAAAATTGTGTATATTTTTTAACCAAAAATTAATATTTTTTGTATAGTCTTAAACTTTTGACCGACGAAATATTATACAGATTTCGTTCCTTTTTTATAACTTAGCTATTGAGCAAAATATCAAAATGAAATTTTTTTTCTAAGTGTACAAACAAATGTACAATTAGTTAATACCAAAAGTAGAACACCGTATTTATATTTTTTATGGAAAGTAAATCAATTATTTATTTCTTCCATTTCGTCTTAAACTTTTGTCCGCTACTGTATATCTTCGACTCTTGTTGTCCATAAACGCCCCTTTGGCCTTCCTATTGGCGTGTTTCGTTCGAAAATATTGCGATTCTCGCATCTTTTCTTCGATCCCTTTGTACATATTTAGAAGTCTTATTCTCTGTATATATATATAATGTTTTTTATGTATTTTGCGCGTTCTTCTCATCGATGACAATTTATATTATTGGAAATATTTATTGTATCGTTTGAATATCAAACACGCTATCAATTATATCTCTTCTGTTATTAATACTAGGGAAATATAAATTAATTTTAAGCTATCCGTACAGTGCGATTCGAATAAATTTCCACGAATCTAAAACATACATGTATCGTGTAGTGCTAACTTTTATTGCCGAATGTGAAAATCAATTAAAAATATTTTTTCTTATAAAAAATATTATTGCGATTTTACGTCAATTTTATAAAGGAGTTACACGAGCTAGTTTTAAATTTGAGAGTGATACGATAAATATTTCCAGTAGCATATTTTGAAATTACGTAGCTTTAATTATCGTAAATCGATTTCTCTCATCCTCTGTTTGGTTTCATTAAGTAAAGGGTTCAAAAGGGCGGATATACATTCTCGTCCTAGCGAAGAGCGAATTAGTTAGGCCGAACACAATGAACATTCATGAAGATAGTTATCAAAGTTGTTATTACAGCTGGATTATGTTTGACTATGTACAAAATTTATACAATGTATAAAAATCGTTCTCGCGTGGCTCGGTGGTTAGCACCACCATCATCTTTTCTTTTTCATCTGACGTTCGTTCGCCTCTGTTTCGTTGCGATTAACGTTTTATTAACTGTTCCAGCACGGTGGGTACATACATTTGAAAAGGCATGAAACCATGAATGCGAGATTTTAAAGAAATATATATATATATATATATATATATATATATGTACGTATATACATATATCAAATTTGAATTATTAATTAATTCATTCTCATCCCGAGTTTAAAATGTTTTTCCGTGTAAAAGAGTTTTTCACAAGTGAAAGATTATTCGGTAGTTATTGATATTCAATTTTTAAAATATTTTTAGTATTATGTTGTCCGAAAAGTTTCTTTCGTTTTACGAGGAAATAATAGACACACAACGATTTTTGTTTTATATTATTTTGTCGAATTACGTACGATCCATTTTGTTCTGTTGAGATAAACACCGCGACATTTCACAGACTTGCTTTCACGTTTGTATGAAGATGCACTATTGTAAATAAAACATTTGCGAAAGAAATACACTTTCCGGACAATCCAATATTTAATATTCATGAATAGACAAATAATTGAAAGGTTGATTGATGTAAAGGAATATTAGCCGTTAAAATCAACGTTTCTTAAAATTAGATTTAGAACCACTAGTTATTATGTAAAAGGTGTCAGTTTTGGTAAAATATTCACAGTATCAAATGCGTTTAAGTATTTCTGTAAATTTTTCGA
The DNA here is from genome assembly GCF_905332965.1 of Bombus pascuorum. Lineage (NCBI taxonomy): Eukaryota > Metazoa > Arthropoda > Insecta > Hymenoptera > Apidae > Bombus > Bombus pascuorum. The sequence goes on along the minus strand of NC_083491.1, from coordinate 18,032,867 downwards.
AGATCATGGACGATTGCTGGATAAGTTAATACGAACGATTCTCGTATCTCGTCGAATAGACTGAACGGATACTTCGATTCCTACCTTGAGCGTCCATCTTTTTGGATCGTTAGATTATCTTCATAACAATCCGCATTTTAGTATATTATTCAACATCACTTATTTGCATAATCAAGTACTTACACTTGAACATTCAGTTCATACAACGAAGGGGGATAATGATAACGATTAATGTAAAACTTGGTAGGAAATGCGTTCAGCCGAAATGTGATCACTAATTTCACTCGTTGTAGTATTTTTTTAACAAGTGCAACATAATGTCTAAGAGTCAAACATGTTGCAAAATTGTATCGACGGTATCGTTGCTAATCAAGTCGACGGTCTATTCGAATGTAATTTTTGTAATGTAACTTTATCGTAAATTCTTTTATAGAGAGATAGAACTGAGAAGTGTTTTGGAAACGACGACTGACAAGTAGATGGGAGTTCGAGGAATTGGTATGATGGACGGCAATAAAAGCAAAGAATAAAATTAAACCAACAAAATAAATACAATGTATTATTACTTCAACATACGCCACATGCTGATCTCCGGTATACCACAAGAAAAGGATAAATGGGAAAAGAAAAAAAAGAACATGTTTAAGATCGACGGTATTTACTTTTCCCTTATTACGTCGATCGATCATGATAGTCGGAAAATACCATTGATGCGCTAACAATAAGAAGATACAGCGAAAGAAAAAGAAAACAGAGAAAGAACAAAAATATATATATATATATATATATGCATATATACATATATATATTTATATATATATATATGTATATGTATGTATATATATAATATATAAATATAGATATTGAAACAAAAATTAAACGGAAAACAAAGAAAAAAAAATATGTAGAACTATTTTTTCTATAAACGCAAGCATTTTAAACGTAACGATGGGTGACGCGGATGATCACGTTCAACAAGAACGATTATAGCGCACGTAAAATATACATTGATTATTTGTACATGTATCTCTATACGCACATACACGAAAGAAACACACGTAATGCCCAGGCGTGATATACATATGCATATATATCTATGTGCGTGTGTGTACACATATATATACACACACACACACATATGCATATATATACATATATAGGTTGTTTGCATTACACGCGCACACACACATACGCATGATACACACGCGTGTAGAGCCTTTATAGTGCGCAGGGACAGAAAAAAGGATTTTGCTATTAGTTTGCGGTTTTGGCGGTGAAATTTGGTTTTTCTTTGATTTTATTCACGATCGTTTTCACCGTGGTGTTTCTTTCTTTCTTCTTTTTTTTGTTTTATTTCAGGCGGTTGATCGAATTTCGTCGATCTTCCACGCGAAAGCATATTCGGTTCTGTCGTGATCGAGACCTCGAATGGCGATCATCCATTTCTTTTTATTATTGAGAAATTTTGGCGCGATAGCATTTTTTCTTTTATCTTTAGAAACTTTTCGTATTACCTACGCTACGAATGAAAGGTTGAATTATTACAGAATTTGCTCAATTTAAGATACAATCTCTATCTAACTATAAGGCCGAACTATGTTCTTTTATACATAATATTGCAATTTTTATTTTTTCCTTTGCTTTATTATGTATAAATATGAAACATCAATCGATTCTCAACGCATGCTGTTTTCTTAATTTTGAACATCAAATTATCCTGGTCACTTTTGAACGATCGTCTTTCGAGTCTGTTCATAGCACATATTAACGCGCTGCATTTTTTAAAAATTCGCACACATAAGAGCACCAAGGAAAACGAACGCGGTTAGACGCACAACTCTAAAATTACAAAATAAAAATAGTAATATTAATAGTAATAGTAGAGCAAAAAATTGAAAAAAAGAAAACACGTTCTACGGAAAAGAAAAACAGCAAAATAAAGTACTATAATCTGTTAACATTGTAGGGATGAAACATATATACATATATTCGTTGAACATGATAACTGTTACGAATTATGCATACATATTTGGCATTTAAAACGAAGAAAAAAAAGAAGATAATACATAATCGAGCAGTAATTAACCAATTGCAGCGCTATTGACAGCAATGGTAGTTACGATAATGCGAAACGAAATAGGATCATACACTTTATTTTGAATTTATACACGAGCCACACAATAACCAAATTTATCGACTTCGGAGGTAATCATTTGGTTTTTAAAAAATTAGACACTAATTATATATTCTATTATTAAAATTAAGAATTTTTCAGAAGATGGACCAGTTTGGTTCTTGAGTAGCTCGTATAAATTTATATATCTCTGATATTCACTGGACATGCTGAAATTCATTAAAAAAAATAAATCATACAAAATATACAAAAAACTGACATTAAAAAATAAATATGTAGATTTCTACAATCGACAAGTACGACGATTTATTAAGTACGTTTAACGAGTGATCCTTGTTCGTTTCATTTTCTTGCGAAGCTTTCGTAAAAATCGATCCAAAAGTTTTTTATTGCACCATGATCGAAGTAATTCGCTTAGCGTCACAATTTTCATCTAACAAACAAAGCTTCTACGAATAATAATAATAATAATAATAATAATAATAATAATAATAATAATAATAATAATAATAATAATAAAATAATAATAATAATAATCTAAACACCATTCCTATAAATAATAATAACATATAAAAGTAATAATAATGATAAGAATAAAGTTTTACAATAACGATACCACCAAGAATCGTATCTATAGTAATAATTACGTCGCAATTAACATTAATAATCTACCAACAGAGTAATAGGGGTAAATTGTAATGATTCAACTAATAGTAACAATTGTAATAATAATGAGGACAACGATAATAATTGGTAAAGTGGGGTATAGCAATAATAATAAGTATAATCGTACTAATGGTGATCAACGTAGCAGCACTGTTTTTCCCAACCTTTTTCCTTCATTTTTTGTTTAACAACGAAATCAACATACGTGCTGAAGAGAATTTGGTAAATGAATGAAATATAAAAAAAAAAAAAGAAAGAAAAATATGATGCTATATTAATTCATAATGTTACTTCTGACTAGGCTCCATTTGTATTCACGTGTACAAAAAACTTAAGAAAACGTGTAACTCCACGTAAACAATTAATTAATTGTTATATATTTATGTATATCGGCTGAACGTGCTTGTGTGTGAAAGAGGAAGAGTTAGTTGTTAACACGGTGCGTAAGTACATCGATTAATTAAAGAGACGTCTTTGGTAATTGGCACGGAATATGACGCAACGAACACCTACGTTACCATCAATATGAGATGATCCATCAAAAATCGTGCAAGATACGGTCGAAAGTATCGTACAAACGAGTAGGAGAATGACTGTTTATGGATAAATAAATTAAAAGCGCAGGATAAAATATAATCAATGTTAAATAAACATGGAGTGACTGATAAGACACGAGTCTGCGGACATTATTACGAATTTTCGATTTGATAACTTATGGAAGATGGCTCCATAGCTGACTTCGATGCTCCGAAATATTTTTAGGTTCAATTTGATGAAGAGGAACATGTGATCGTGAATCGGTGGAAGCATATCGTCCGAGACGATAGAGAAGCATATGGTTCTACGTATGTAATAACCATAATGTTCGACGAGATTATGGATGAACCAAGCTTTTGAAACGGTATTTGGGCGGATTGATTTATACTGTATATGTACATATAGGTAGGTATCGTCATACCTCAGATAAACAGCTGAAATTTTGCTCACAAAGATGTCAATGGATACCGAATGAAATAGAAAAGACTGTGACGAGATGTGGTTTCATTATGGATTCGATCTCTAATTATCTTACATACTTTGAATAAAAGTTGTTTTCATTTCCACTCTATTCTGTTTCCGATCTGTTTTTAATGAATCATCTTACATATTACTTTACTCTTCTCTGCAAATATGCAAAAAGTAAATGTTCGTTGCTCCGTTCATTTGGTTTGACGCGTGCGTGTAAATCGTGTATTAGTGTCGTCGGATGACGCTTAAATTATTATACTTAAAAAGAGAATTTTCTAAGAAATCAGATTCTCTAATCGATTATAGCTATAAATTGAAAATTTCAACGGATCCTTTAATAATAAAAGGATAGGGGAAATGACGAATGGACGATTCGTGGAAATGAGCAACAGAAAGAGAGTCAGCCATGATCGCTTATGCACTTCAGCTGTTTTTCGTTCTTCGATGTATATAACGATAGATAGATTTTTTAAATCATATCCACAAGACAAATCCAGGCGATTCAACTATGTTATTTATTAGTCTCTGTGATTCTAATTACTCGTCGATCCTAGAATCCATCATCAACTTTTTCCCTCGTGCACAAGTCAATAAGTGATTCGATATAAAAAATAATTTGATTATACTTTGCAACGAAATTTGTCTTGTTGATACGGCTCAATTTATGAAATTCACGATCATTTCGTGTAAAACAAGCGATCGGATCTAGTTCAAGTCGAAGACGAAGCTTTTGCTACATCGTTCTCTTCCCTTTACGATTTTCAATATTTTCTTTTCGTTTAGAGGAAGAGCTTGCGATGTTTTATTAGCGAGCCACGATTCATTTTTCTTGATATTTAAATAATATAGTGACACTGCAGATGTAGCGACGCTATGTAAAGTCTTCGTTGAACTGACAATAAGAAAAATTTAAGGAACACGCAGACTGGATTAGCTTTACCGTAAAAAAATACCAGCTATCATTTTCGGACTCTTCGAGATCCTGTTTCTCTCTTTTTCATGTTTTTCTATGCAGGAATCGTATGCTTCTCTAGGTTTACAATGAAATTAAGTACCTTACAGTGACGCCGTTGAGTTAATCTTGCATCAGTAACGACGTAAGTGCTCTCGTATAGAAATTCTGAACCATTAAGGATCAATTAAAACTTCTAAATTCTTAACAGAATATATCCTGACCCGCATTCTACGTCGTTTTTAAAAACTTAAACACTATACAGACAAGAGACAAAGTTAACAATGTACAATGATTTCCTGTTACGTACTTCGTAAAATTATTTATATTTGTCGCATTTAACGTAACAAAAATGGTTACTGACTCAAGATTAATTCGTATACAATCACATGACTTTCCAACATGTGATCACCATGTCAACAATAGTAAACCATTTTTCGAATGTTCCCAATTTTCTTCCGTTTTCTTCTCATTGTGTACTCACACGTACAATTTTTTCTTTTACCCGTCAGTACGTATTTTGTCTACAAACTCGAACATATGTACTGGAGATCATAATTAAAAACGTGAATCGTAAGTACCTCCTTGGTACGAGTGATGAAGAGGGGAGAGAAAGAAAGAAAGAAAGAAAGAAAGAAAGAAAGAAAGAAAGAAAGAAGGAAAATTAGAATGATCGCGTGCACGCTAGTGAAGTGTCACCTGATGAACAATTTCGTTTGTTTCGCGTTTCTTTCCTTTCTTATGATTTTCTTTCACTTCAAAATCTTTGCATCATTAAGTTTCTCATACCACGCTTATTTCTATTATACATACATACGTTAAAAAGCGACCCTAGTCCAATCCTATATACGGTATAACGTTATCACAAAGTCATTAAAAAATGCTACTTATGTATTTCGTTTTTCCCTACACTTCGTTTTGTCTCCTCTGTTCCAGTTTTGTCTTTTTTTTGTTTTTGGTTCTTTTTTTGGTAATCTTTACACCATTATATTATTTTTAATTTACAACAGTAAATCGGACTCTGCCCATTTCGCTCGGACCATGGTATCTTTTTTATTTTTTCGTTCTAGCACATTTTGCTTGCATTCATCTCGTTCTATTATTCTTTTCTTCAATGGTTTTCCCATTTCCTACATACGTTATTTTCTCTATTATTTATTCAGTTAGAGTCACTAGAGTCAGCACTATAGTCACCAGTGCGCGTTTTTATCTACATATAAACAGGCGCTTCGCGATGCTGACAGCGATGCCGAAAGTGAGCCGATAAAATCGATTCTCAATCGAAGAGCGAACTCGGGCGCGGTAGTATTTTTCGTATTATACAATAAGGTATACAAGTTCCGTCTCACAGAACGAGCATTCTTGCTTTTGTCCCGTTTCCTGTTTTCCTTTTTTATTTTTTTAACGGCTAGTTAGTGATTGTACGCAAATATTTCTTACGCTAGAGGTCCACGGAGAATTCTTTGCGATCTAAAATTGATTCTTGTCTGTTTTCCTTCCATCACTCGTTTATTTCGAATCGCTCGTAAATTAAGCGACTGAAAGATCGTGGTAACTATACCCTATTTTTTCTTTCTACAGTACCTTCGTATCAGCTTTAGATCGCATGGCTCGCGCGCGCGCATACGCACATTTTCGTACATACACATGCACAGATATATGGGTTGCATACATTTGCATATGCTATGTAATATATATATATACACACACATACAGAGAAACAAAGAGATAAAGTAGCGTGTGTTACACTTCAGAGTTGTCGCCACGTACAAAGCGTTGCCGAACTATGACAGTATTATACAAAATAAAGAGTAGCCAAGCGGTGTTTCCATTGCAGTTTCGAACGAAACTAAAACGATAATAAGATGAAAGGTACAACCGATTTTTTTAAATTAAGGAATCAATATCAAAACGATTAAGCAAGTCCTATTTAATATGGAAAAAGAACCGATCAAATTTCTATCAGAATACGTATTTGGTTGAACATGTCAAGCGATGGTCGCAATAGATTTTTCGGAATAAAGGGATCTAAAGTGGTCACTGATTACTGCGTGCATCCGTTTACTGTGAATTTGTTTAATCCATAAAAACTCAAGCTTTTATTTGATCCTGCATTGTAAAATTGTAAAAATAACGGATAATATGTAATTGACTCGTTCAGTAAAATTGTTTTGGATCGCAACGTTGACTCGTGCAGTTTGACTACAGCTATCGTGGCAATGGTATCAAAATGTGCACCACCAAAACCCAAGGTATAGTTGGTAGATTGGATTAAGGTAGAGTCTACCTATACAACTAAACCTTGTTGAAATATTTGTTAGAATCACTGTTATCCCTAATTACGCACAAAGTGGCGATGTAGTAAGAGCAATGTTACTCACTAGTGAGGTTGTTACATCGCCAAAAGATACATATGTTATGGCATTTACTATAAGTAATTATAAACTGGTTTTGTGAAAAATATAATTAAATATATACACACATACAGAGAAACAGAAAGATAATGTAGCGGTGTGTTACAGCTTAGCCCAAGGAACATAAAAACATAGTGATCGATCGGTAGTGCTCCGGCTTCCGCTTAGCTACTCTTTACATGCTAGTTCGATTCTGAACGATGATATATCGTCGTTTCCCTGGTCTCTCTCGAATTTTTGTAACACGCGATCGAGCGTTTATTTTTCCCACGACGATTCCTCGTTTCCGTTTCCGCACCTCGACTAATTTCGCACCGACCTGGTCCAGAGTTTTTAAAAGCTGGCCGATGATCGTTGAGGACTCTTCTCTTTCTTTCTCTCTTTGTATCAGTTTTTTTATTTATCACGGATCAGCGCGTTCACAGATTGTAACTCGCCACAATTGACAATCACTGTGCTGCCATTGTGCTGCTATTCCCGGTTAAATGTCGTACTGACCAAGCAGTGGTGACCGTAGATGGAAACGGTGCACGCATAGGTGGATGGATTCGTTGGAGGAGGTGTTGTTTTGCTTTTCTTCCAGGGCGGTCGTGTAGGGAAAAAGAGTAGGAAGCATCGTATGATAATACAATGGTGTATATGTGGGAAGTAGAGCGGGCTGCCGCTTCTTGTAGAGGAGCGAGAGTGGACAGGTGTATACAGGTACCGACAGACACAGAATGACTGATCAAGAGGTTGACCAAGGAATCGTGACTGATCGACTAATCGATTGACTAATCGATTGACTGATCGATCGAACGATTGACCGATTCGACTGACTGAGACATGGCACGGCGACTCCGATCGAGAACACGGTCACAACGTCACAGGCCACCTGCTGGCACACAAACAAACACACGGACAGGTTAGTCACCACCACACACCAGATATGTAGGATATTACACCGCGTAAACGTGCACGGTGACGAACCAGCGCGACGATCATTCAAACTTTCTTTTTAGAACCTGCGGAACTTTTCCCTTACGACTGTCCGCGTTTCGCTGGTTTCTGCTTTTCCCAACGATCCTGATAGGTTTGCCAACTTTCTCCTTCCGTGTTCTTTCCTTGATAAGGTTGAAAAAAAGATAGCAAACATAAAATGAATATATAGGACTAGCGAGTTCACCGAGGTAGATAGTAGCGCTTTGCAACCCACCAGAATTTGCTAATGTAAATGAGTCGAATAAAAACACCGTCGCAGGATCTTGTGGATATAACGTCACCGCGCAACGTGTACACAGGTAGTTTGTCGGTACATCGTTCCTATGTAGGAGCGACAAGGATCTATTCCGTTTTATTACTTTCTAATAAAAGAAATATAATAAGGATGGTAACGTTATCATTTAATCAGTCTTAATGTTATTCGATTCTTGTTGCTTCTTTCATGTCATCGTGGTTCATCGACGCGCCCATTCTCTGCATAAGTAAGTAAATAAACGAATCAAACGATCGTTAGTGAAGACTTTATAATAGTAGAATACATATTTTAAGAAGAAGAAAATCGATGAACCACTGCTGGCAATAATGGCACCCGGCGTCCGACGACATCCCAGAAAAAAAGAACACACGGCGATGTTAGTACTAACAACTAAAGAAGCATCATAGCGTAAATTAACCATCAAACTTCGATATACGAGTATTATTGTCACGATAGAACGTTCCAAGTTCTGTGTACCCTGTATAATAAAAAAAAAAAAAAAAGAAAAAAAAGAAAAAAAGAAAGAATGACGACAACAACGGGGGACCGATCATCGCGATTACAACTGTAAAATATAGTGGCGTAATCAGAAAATTAAATTAGTATGGTAGACCGTGGCGATTGTTTTCATTGGTACCTTATGTCGGATAACGAACAAATAATTATCGGCGAAGTTACTGGAAGCGTATATGTGTGTGTGTGTGTGTGTGTGTGTGCGCGCGCGCGCGCGCGTGTGTGTATATACATATGTATATGTAGATGTAGAAGTATATAAATATAATGCATATGTAACGATTAAAAAAGGAACGATAGAAGCAGACCTTTTAAAAATAGTAAAACAAACAAGTATAAATAAGATCAACAACAACAAAAGTTTAGTTAAACGTACGAAACTAAAACGTTGCGTGAGAGAAAAAAACTTAAAGCGAACTACTTGTACTCTGATATTCTGAGGAGAAGCTACATGGTGAATTTGGTTAGTGAAACTTCACGTTTACGTAATTTCCACTTTGTGCACAAAAGTTAGCACAGAAAGCTTGATTGGCAGCCGTTTGCAACGAAATGAACTTTTGATTACACCACTGGCGCGAATTAAGAGGGCTGGTGGGGCGGTAAAGGGCTAGAATGGGCAGGCTTGCATCTTCGAATATGTACGTATATCGAGCAATGGTATTTAAGAATACTTTTAGGTTTCATTTTGATGCGGCACGATTAAGTATCATTGTCCTGCTGCGATTCGTATTTTCCTGAAATACCGTACAGCAAGAAATATACATACAATTTTGAAAGGTCCTATTAATGAGAAATGTTCTAAATAAATCCTAGAAACTACTAAATACAGTTTCGAAACATGGACAAAAGATTATTTATTTTATAGCTTTCTGGGATTTTTCATTTGGAATATATCACGTATATAATATATTCTATGAACTAAAATTATTTGCATACAAACACAACGTCTCTTACACGATCACAAAGGATACGTAAATTATACGTATTACAAAAAAGCTCTCAACGATCTACATGCTAATTGAACATGTATATACTACAATGTCTTTTCTAGTTATGCTTCGGAAAGCGTTGTAAGAGAAAGAAACAAAATTTAAATAGAAAAAAAAGAGATAGAGAAAGAAGACATACACAATAGTTATTCGTTGTATCTCATCACCGGCAAAAAAAGCAGGAACCGAAATATTCGGTGAGTTACCACTGCGTTCGACAAGAACAAAACTTCTATATCACTTGTAAGCGCCATTGAATCCTATCCATAATAAGAGATATTGATTTCGAAGAATGTTACGGTCAATAAAAATCACGTATATCATGGAAAATACAGATATACAGCGGTCAAACGAAGAAAAATAGATACAATCATCTCGATATAAGAATAATCAAAATATGCATGTTGATAATATGGACGGACTGTCATGTGGAGAGATTTGAACTCTAGAGAAAACTAGTTCTCATTTGGAGCTACTCCAAACATTTACAAGAACAAAATATACAGATATCTATATGTGTATCTATAGAACGTTCTTCCTAATTATATATTCTTCGGAACACAGTTATGACGATATAGTAAGTCTTCAATTTTATCACAGTCTCGTAAATTCCTCTTTATGGCGTCTAAAAGCAAAGAAGACTATTAAGGATTTTACTTTCACCTTCATAAAAATTGCTGCATGACTAGAGATTTTTTGCTAGCGATATCTGCTGGACACTTTGGTCGATTGAAAATACCTACTAGTCCTATCTATCTACCTACCTACCTACCTATTTATCAATTTATCTATCTATCTATCTATCTATCTATTTATCTATCCATCTATCTATCTAATTATCTATCTGTTATCTATCCAGACCGAGAAACATTCCCGATCGATGATCGACATCGCGAGATTTATGGAATGTGTCAATAGTGGTTTCTTTTTTTTGGTTTTTGATTAAGGACACCAAGGTCGTTGATTCCGAGCCGTGGTATCCGAGAAGTCCTTGGTATCTACCTACAAACGGTGGACGACGTCGGCTAGTAGGGTTTCGATGCGTCCTTGGATCGTTTAAGTTGGACCTTCAGCCGTTTCATGCCGATTTGGAAGCCATTCATCGCTTGGATCGCTGCTTGCGCGCTTGCCGCGTTGTCGTACGACACGAAGCCTGTAAATTATTTTTCGTTGTTTTGGAAGATATTACTTAAAGTATGAATTCTGTAATTTTGCACATTTTGTAGAGACATTACTGTGTTACTATTACTTTTTATAATTTTTCTTAAATATAGCTTATCGGCTAAAACTTTACATATTTAATTGGCTCATTAGTTAATCATTAACTTATATATCTTAACAGAAACGAATGGTCTATCGCTGGGTGAGGGGAGGGTTGGAGGGGAAGGGGCAGTAATAACATTCACGTATAAGTAAAGTATATACAAATTGACGAAATAAACAATAGTATGTATGTAGGTTTGACGAGAAACGATGCAAGAGTATAAAGTATCTTACCAAAACACTTGCTCAGTTGCGTTTGCTTATCGATGAAGACTTTTGCCGAGATGACGTTCCCAAATGGCAGAAATGTTGAAACCAAGTCAGTATCGCTGAACTCCTGCGGTAGATGGTAGATAAACAGATTGCATCCTTCAGGACCCTCTATCTGCTTGTCCGTGCTGGTGAATTTTGCCTTTTGGGCCGCAGCCGCAGCTGCGGCTGCCGCTGCCGTGAACGCGGGGAACCCTGCAACCACAAAATTCGTCATCACCGATTTCTTATTCCTCCATTGATATTCTGCTACGCATTGTTCCTTCTCATCCCACGAGATTCGCATTTTGACGGCTACCATCGTTCATTCGATTATGGTTTCCGATTATTGGATTGCAGATACAATATGTAGTTATTGGCTCGATTGGAGGTTTGAATTATTGGTTGATTTTTGGTCTCATTGTGGTTTTGAATTATCGAACATGTAAAACGATCAGTTATTGATAGCGATCCTTATTTGTAGTATAGGTTTCACTATAGTACATTTTCAATAATACAACGAATAAATCATTATTCTGTTGCTTGCTCTACTTTTAAATAAATTGCGTATCTTGTGAGTTGGGATTTGTATATACAGTGGCGGTCATATGCACGATGTATTTCAAATTGAATATTTTGTTTACCCCCTGCGAGAAATTCTAATTTTATATGCATGAATTTAAAGCCGTAACTCATACTATTTTTCTGTAAATTTGCATAATTTAAAAATGATAATAGGGGAAGAGGGAGAGAAAGGAGCGAGAGAGAGAGAGAGAGAGAGAGAGAGAGAACAATTTGAGGCTATGTAAAGACTTAAATTAGATACATTTGCACATTACTACCACTGCAGACTTTAACACTTGATCACGTGCAAATCGATTGCAAACAGAACGTAGTCCTGCATTACACATCGTACGTCACTAAGAAAATTCAGGCATTCCACTTCGTTTGTACGTTTAGTTACTCACTATGTAATTCTTTCTTTTCCACGGTCACCGTCGTCTTTCCAATGAGAGCTTTAAGGCGCACAGTTACTTGTTAGAACAGCACTTTTTACCAACCATTAGCGCAAGTTAAACAATACTAATTTGCCATTTAATATCAAGAATACATTCTGATTAAATAGAAACAAGCACAGATTCGATATAGCTGCTTACCTGCATACTGTTGTAAGCTGGAGTAAGCGTTGCTCAAAGAGTCCTGCAATCCATTTAGAGGTGTACCCGTAAGGGAATTGAGCGCTAGGGACGTCACAGGACTGAGACTACCTCCGGTAGACCCTTCAAAATCGAAATCGATTCGATTATTCAATTTTCCTTCGATTCTCTTCTATTCTTTCGAATTTCTACAATAGCGCCCAATCGAATAAAACAATTGTTTCACCCCTGTTTTCTTTTTTTTATCTTTTGTTTTTGGAAAAGATAATCTCCTAATTGACATGCTTCATGCTGTAATACTGACATACAAAGAATAGGAACAGAGATAGCTTTGGTAGTATTACGGATATTATCTTGTTTGTTAATTGCATAGACGCGTTTTGTATAGCTACTACAAGCAATTTCTAAAATATTGTTTACAGAACAAATTATTTACGTAAAGTGATTTTGTTTAAAGTTGTTCTTAGAGAGTACTGTATATAATACAATTCAATTTCAACGTGCAAGTTTATAAGTATGTATATAGTTAATTGCAAAAAGCGATTATATACATGGCGTATTATGCAGAGCGCGAAATAGGTGGTCAAAGTTTGGTATTCGATTCTCACGATTATCTCTCTTCATTCTTGTCGTTCCATCTTTAGGGAGGGTAGAATACGACACCAAAGTTTGATCGACCACTTATTTCTGAAGCTCCCTGTATAATTATGTTTAAAGAGAATAATACTTATGAAAATATGGTGTAATTTATGTGTTCGGCTCGTTGATCATATTTTTATCGAAAGAAAATAAAAATTCAGAGGAAAAGAGTTCAAGGGGGAAATTTCGGTATGGAGGGTTAATTCATGTAACCCGTGTTAGTGTTTATTTCCACGTGTATCATATTTAAGATTTAAACAAAACCTATAGACAATATCTTCGGTAATTGTACATGCATTATTACATTAATAATTATTGATTGCTAAACGAGATATCTTTTCTAATATGTAGACCAATATCATCGGACAATATTAACCAACTTGTTATTTAAAAATTTTTAACGGCATAAGTCTTGTAGCTCACTAAAGAAAAGGTTTTGAAATATACAAGCATCTGGCGAAGGATTATTATCTTTCGTTGCGATCTCTCTATTATATTATCGAGTATTACGAAACAAGACACACGAATTCAAAGTTTAATTGAAACATATTGGACAAATATTAGGTGATCTTCGTTCCATCAATTAAGCAGGTAACAATAATTACAAGTTTAATTAGTGAATAAAGATGTACACGAAAAAGGGAGATGATCAGATCCGTAGCTGCTTCAGAATTACATCACGATCAAGAAACGATAGATGCGAGTAATATATAAATTACTAATAAATTACAATATTAATGACCGAATACAGAATAAAAGATTAGCGATACGTTTATATTTTCCTTTCACATCCAGTTTATTCGATGCATAATTCTCTAAAACACCTTGCAGAAGAGTGAATGTAGCTAAATGATGAGAAGAAAAAACGAAGAAAATGAAAGGAAAATAACCGTAGATGAGCGAAATTGAACAAATTAATCTATAGACTTGTTATACAGTTTCAATGATCTCTTCTCACCTGTATTTCCGGTCTTTCCAAGAAGGACAGCTACGCACGAAAAAAATGTGCACATTAAAATACTGATGTGCGTTCGTATAAAAAGGAGAAGGAATTAATTAAATATAGGTCAAAGAAATAGATATGGTAGTCGTGACTAATGTTATCAGCAAATCAATCGCATGTATTTGAACGAACATGTGAAAATCGCGTGTATTTTGAACGAACCTTTTTAATTAGTCAAAATAATGTTTGATTAATTTTATTGATCATTCTTGCACGACTTTATTTAAAATTAGACAGATTCGGACGTAAGGAAATTAATTGATTTCTTCGAAAAAGGACTAAATCTCATATTTAATACGTATGTTGCAAACTTTAACGATAGTAATCATAGAGAATATAAAAGATGCGTTGTAGCAGATACGAGAAAACTGTTTATTAAGAGTATTAGGCATGGATATATGCTTGCTAATTCAATTTAGCAACGTTAATCAGTCTTAGAGATACGGTCACGATTGCCGTTCGACCAAAGTAATCAAATGTGACGGTTCCTACAATATTGAAGTCAAAATATTCTGAAAGAAAACAGTCGAAAATACGAGGGGACAGAGATATATGTGCGATGGAATCTGGTATTATTACGTCTATATGCAGGTACATATCGGCCATATATGTGTACGAAGACGAATATGTATAATCAATCGCAATGTAGCTATTGTATTCGTATATTAAAAATTACAAGAATTAGAATTTTGATTCATTAATGCAAGAGTATTTAAATATATGATAATTTCAAATAATTTGAAATTATTTCTCTATTAAATAAGGGTCGGTAAAAAATTTTTTGGAAATTCGCATCACAAAACTATCCAATAAGTCTAAAGTAAAATGTACCAACCAACCAATCGATCAACGAACACGCAACATTCATTTTAAAGAATAAAAATTTATTATCAGAGAAAGAGTACAAAATATAAAATAACCCTCATAACAATGGAAATATGAAGACAATAAAAGCGTACTGGAACAATGTAACAAAGTAGGACCGTTTTCATAGACATATGGTCAACAATGTACTCGCCATTAGGTACGAATATGCAGCACTGTCACATCACGAAGGGTTCGGTGAAAAAATGGTACACGTATATTTTTTTTCGAAAATGAAGGAACATAAGAATTATTCTCTTGCTGTTTCCTTATATCGTCATGAAATTTTCATTATACATGTATATTCAGGATGATTTCTTTAAATTTTCAAGGTAATTCTTTTAACTGATAATATAATTTTACATTAATTGTCAGTTGTATAAACTTAAATAGGATTCTGGAAAAACTATTAGAATTAGACACATACATATGTCAGTCATACATATATTGCTAACGTAGTGATCAACATGTTAGATACTTCTTAGTTGTACCATTTTTCCTTGAGTCCTGTATATAAGACTCAGTACTCATAAACGCATCTATTGCAGACGTATTCCAATTTTCTTGAAGCGAACCAAATGAGGAAATTGAGAGGTGAATAACACGAGAAAGTTAGAATGTCGAACGGCTAAGATTAATTTAGTAATTGTTAATACTATACCAGGCAATGCGACACGTACATAGCGACATACCTGCTGTCGAATTCGCCAGTCCGCTTAACGCTGAAACACAGAACACGTTCACGATATTAACAAGCGGAGTTAGTAACGTGTTTACATATTCAGCACGTGAAAAAAACTTAGCAGAAATTTACGTAACCTATACTCCGTACAAGATAAGGTATTCGTCGTGTGATATCGCCACTTTGAATCGCTACGATTGCTTGAAACGATCACGGTTAACGAAAGATGAACAGTTAAAGTACATAAATATAAGTGACAAACAGAGAAGGAATCGCATTAATATTTTAACAAATCACTGTTTTTTATTTTACGATACGTAAAGATGCCTGTTCACGTTCTTGCTATTGGAAAAGTTACTGTGAGTTTTTGATCAATTGAGTTTTATAAAAATTTTGAGAAATATAAATGTTAAATTTCGGCAGAAGCTATCCCAGATTTGTTAATAGGAACAATGAAACAAACTTCCTTTTAACTTGGCCTTTTTGTACAACGTAGATTCGACGATTTTCATGCATAGAAAAATTATATAGAAAAATCATATAGAAAAATCATATAAATAAATAAATAAATAAATATATATATATAAAATACGAACAATTTCAAATGGAACAAATTATAACGACTAATTAATAGCTATCAGAATAATCAACGTCGTACAAAATGCATATGAAATATTTCACCAATATGATTTAATCACAAGAATGGACGTTCTTGTGATTTCCATCATGCTGTTATTTCCTAAATTTAATATCATGTATCTCAAGCGTTTCTTTTTTGCGAAAGCACGGCACTTCCAGATAATCACATTCATTTTTTCTATACTAGGAACGAAAACGAACAACACAATGCACATGGTAATAGAGTATTATGTAATAAAAATAAATGATAATAAAGACTAGATTTTTCAATATTACCGGATCTGTATGTGGTATGTGTTGTATCATGATGGAAGTTTCTTGTTTTACTCACTGTTTGGCGACACCTGAAGGTTGCCGTTTCCGCCTGTCATGGCTGCCAGGGTGACCAGGTTCTGCATACTCATCGGTGATACTCCTGCATTCGCTGCAACGTATATAACCGAACACACACGAAATGATTAGATTGTAAATCATACACTTGTACCACACAACACGTTAACGTGACTCGATATTTCGTTATATAATTCTTGTAATTAGTATAATTGACTGGATTTGTTTAGGAAGTCTTGTATATTCTTCTTGGCTTTTCCCATCAAAATTACGAAAGAATTCGTGGCAATGAAATATTAAGTCACGTTTTTTTCACAAGATTGCATCCATTAGAAATATGTATACCTGAATCTAGAAAAAATCGATAAAAATGTACGATAAATAGAGTATCCTTAAGACTGCATAGAATTCTCATATTTCCCACTTTACCATCCCCACCATTCACAAAAAAGGAAGGCACAAAAAAAGAGTACACTGTATCGTTTTGCATATGTTTGTTCGATAATACGCTTACGTAAGTTCTGGTATGTCATCGAATAACCACACGTTTCTTAGCAATAAACAGTAAACATGTGATTTCACATGGACGCTAATAGCAGGTATCTACGACGATGTATCATTATACTGGCATGCTTCCCAACCCCGTTAAATGAATCATTTCATTATCGCGAAGACAACTCAGGGAAAATATACGGGACGGTTATATACCATACGTGAAACTTACGAAACGGAACATCGGGACAAACAAAGACTCGATAATGTACTGAAGGAGGACGAATGCGTGTCGAATGTTTATCGAACGATGAAGTGCAACTTTCAACGTTGCACAAAGAATAATGAATGTTGATTTAGTATTAAGCATGCGGTAAGACGGATAAATGGCATAAAGTATGACTGTAATTTGTTTGCAAGCTGGCAAAATTTGCGGGAGTTGTGGAAGAACAGAGCAGTCACAGACGTATACTGGCGTATAGATGTCTTTATTTGCTGTTATCCGATGAAGTTTGGTGAAGTTAATTTCAAAACTGATAACGCTGACGAGCATCGAAATTCGTACGTAAACGTAGATATCAAAATATTATTTCTAATTATCAAATTAAAATGTAAAGACAAATTTAAAGAGTTAATTTGATCGATATGTATAACTCTTCTGCTACTCTGACCCAGTTTCTTTTCTCGTTCTTGTTAGTAACTTGTTTTAAGAATTTCATTAAAGAAAATCATAAGAAGATTATAAAAATAATATAGATTGGGAATAACGTGGACAAATGAAAAGTAAAACAAAAGAAAAAATAGATTCATGTAAATAACATAAATTAGTAAATGTAAAGCAAAGAAGCAATGAATGAAAATAAAATAGAAAATAAAAATGGACACCAACCATACTCACCGGCGGTATTGCTCAAGGACGCGAGCGTCGCCAGGCCTTGGAGGTTCGCAGGGTTAATTTCTGGCGGGCTTGGTACGGCGGGGGCAGCCGCATGCGCAGGAGTCGCCGCGCCGAGGCCAAGGTGTTGTTGCAGTAACAATTGATGCTGTACGCTCGACAACGCGCTTGCACCAGCACCTGCCGCGACCGGAGTCGCCGCGCTCGTTGTCGCCTGAAGTTGTTGCAACAGTTGCAACGAGGCTGGCGCCAAAGCAGGCGTGTCGTTCTGCAAACAAACGTAGCATCCGATAAATACCTACTTTTTTATAAGTCATATGTTTCTGAGTAGCGGTGTTGTTGTAAAAGTAGTATGAAACAACTGCGAAGAAGGAAACTTTGCGTGTTCTTGCGAAGTTTCACGACGCGGTGTATCGAGCTTGATTTGGATTTAGTTTAACGCGTTCCATGTTGTGCCTTTCCGCGCGAGTTTCTATATACACTGAAAATCTTAAAGAAAACTTTTGTGCATAAAACGTATCACGTAATACATAACATATTAAGCATACATAACTAACCGACAGTGAATGATCAAAACATTATATTGGAAGAATCAGGATAAAACCGGGACTTTGACTCTTCCATTTTTATAGCCACATGTTGGTACCATCATTTACTTATTCTAACAATTCGACATAAGCAAATCGATAGCTAGTAGTAATTTCTAATGCATTCTAGCGATTAGTTTAGAATCTACTTCGATATGTTAATTTATAGTTACTGTCTGGCAGTCTTTAGGCAGTCTTTATTCTCGTGGAATAAAATGCATAGAAAATAACGAATTAAAAACGCGACAGTAATAATTCCATTTTGAAATAAATTGTCTCGTAAAATAATTCTTAATAACCAGGTACTTTAAGTACAGATGGAGACTAATTACTATACATTATTTCGTTTGTTTTCACGTAGCGAATTACTCTAATGATTTTATGTATCTGTGAATAATCAATCTTTTCTTTTATGTCAGTCAATTAATACGCTAATAAAAATATATTTGCACTGTTTTCGCGATGTTTAAAATCTCTTGTATTTTCGCGAAAAAATATTTCCGAATCAAATGTCAACGATCGATCAAATTAAAACCTTTTAATCGAACCATCGAGGGATTAAAATTTCCATCGAAAAAAAAAATTTTATAAATCAGATACGTTTCAAAGATATCATCTTCTAGTATCGTATAAATTTCATTCTCTTTTGTTCATTCACAAAAAATACTTTGATTCGCAATATGCACATGTAACTTTAAAGGTTCTAGGAAAATAACTTTACGAGAAAGTATTTCATTCTCGATGCAAATGGGCTCTTTGATATCGGGTAAAAAGGTTGGGTATGAAATATTAAAGGTACAGACAGTCAGGTAATGCGGCGCCATGTTGACTCCTGCTATATTCCAAAGATTCGTCTGGAGCTGTTGCATCCTCTTCTGATCTTTTTCCTTCTGCGTGTCTGCAAATTTCACAACCAGCGGCGACGAACATCCCTGAAAAAATATATATAAGATATACGTTAAATATGCCTTTAAAATGCAGATCGTATAGTCTTGACATTAATCCTATAAAATGCTACATAACTTCGAACTTATATACTCAAATCAATACTTAAAAAATTAGCTACTTTATGAGTCAGAACTCATAAAGCTATAAACAAAGATTTTACAAATACTAACCATCTGGTATAATATAAATTTCTTTGTGATCACGATTATGTCAAAAGTAGCGTTATTACTAGCGATTAGCTTACTGATTTCCAACGTAACTCACTTATTTCCACTATTATGCAAGGTAAGAATGTTAGGCTTTAAATATGAGACTAATTGCCCCCAATTTTTGGGATTAGGTTGATAGAAGTCACTAACCACAGGAGTATTGGCTAAGAAGAAAAAAGGAAAAAGAGAGGAAAATTTGAAATTAGAAAATCTATAACCAAAATACCGAGGTGTGAGAACGGATCCTAAATCGAAGATATGTAATGAAATAGTGCTAGCTTTTTATTTAAACTTTTCGTATTTGAAATTTCATATTAAAATCCTCTGTTTTAAGAAAGTTGCACAAGTAATACTTATTAAATTATTAAAAAATCAGTCGTGACTTCTTGTAAAAGAATGTAAACTGAGGCGATCTTTGCTGATTGAAGGAGATCGCGAATGTACAAGTGGTGTGTTTTCAATGACCCAGTATACGATGGTTAATAAGTTTTGAATAAAGAAAAATCACGGAGCATTGCTTTTTCATGAATCCATGATAATTAATAACAACTACAAAATATATGTATAAGTTCTTTGAATTGCTGGTTATAAAGGAGAATACGAAATGCGAGACTCTTTACGTATGTAATAAGAAGCACGAAATCGTGCCAGTTAAGTCGACCACGACAAGTAAAAGCTCGAGGAATCTGCAACTGGAAATATTCATGATATCAAAATGGAATTGCTGTTGTAGCCGCGTGCCTTGGCACGATTTTCTTTCACCGGTCGAAACCAGGCATCGTATACATAGGTTGTAAGTATACCATTAGAGGAGGGAAAGGGAAGACACAATTCCATAGAGTGTGTAAATGTTGCTTCGAAGTGTCTACCGCCATTATCTTTTCATCAAATTGACCGATACTTTTGTTGAAACTTTTATCAAGTTCGTGTGAAACGAAAAGAAAGAGCGATTAAGTATTGATTGATAAATATAGTGTTGTTTGAAAAGTTCAAGTTTGGAAGATGATTATTGGGGATGATTATCTTGTTTCAAAGTACTATTTCAATATAATTACAAATAGTTGCAAAATTTATACTTTTATTTATGAGAATTTGCTTATACTTTTAATTCCAATTAATCTTGTACCGTTGGCGACGTTTAAATATTAATTAATGATTAACTATACTAACTTTCGGATATTATCTTTTGGAAGTATCGCGTTGCTCTATTTATTACGTCTTTAGCATGTCTTTACTAAGAAGGGTGTGTAATATAACTAAGTAGGGCCTGTCTTTACTTACAAGATGTCCTATGTTAGATGATGGATGGAACTTTTGCAAGTTTCTTTTGGGATTTACGTTATCAGACACATCAGTTTTAACAAAATTAATCCCCGATAGGAATTAGCCGCGGGAAATTACATCAATTAGAAATTAAATTGGAATAAAATCTGTATGACGCTATTGCAGGAAATTCAACTTTAGTAATATAATTCCCTTTGTACGAACAATATAGTTTATAAACTGCATGTAATTAAAGAAATGGAAATATAAAAGAGAAGTTTTATAAACGTCATCGCAAACTATTTCATCTTGAATGGAAGAAGTAATGTTTGGTAAAAAAGTGTATCTTTGTTATCAAACATATTCGTTTCAAAGATGATTAGAACGAGGGATACATCGTGCGACGAAGGTTAAGTAGCAAAGATAGAGGAAACAATTGTGTTTTAATTTCTCTCACCTCCATCGTTTGTGAATGATGAAGAGCTTTAATGGCGTTGATAGCGTATTGTTTACTAGCGAAGGTAACGAAGGCACAGGCTTTACTTTTTCCGGTGCTGTCTCTCAGCACCGAACATTCTTCGATGGTTCCATAAATGCTAAACATGTTCCTAACATCGTTTTCGCTGAACTTCTTCGACAGCATGCCAACAAACAGTTTACGTTCTGAAAGCAAAGAAGGTGAAATAAAATGAGTGTGTTCGTTGGTTAATTTTTCTAAAAAATATTCAAACGAGTAAAATGTTAAATTACTTAATCCGTTGATTAACCATTATCGTCATGATTATGATAGTTGTGTCTCGTTAGAGAGCTAACGAAATTTCGATGAGTTTCATATAATATACATAATATATTTATAAAAGTTCTGTATAGATAATGTTCATATATTTCCTTGTCTTACTGTATGTAAAATAATAGCAGATCATTTATCTTTAGCAATTAGCTTTAAGGTGTACTTCTACCGTTAAGATGAAAGGAAGTGGAATGAAATTTACACTTGGATCACTTGGAACAGTCAATCGTTTCTACGCGTACTGTACTCTAAACAACGCTCGAATACACAAGTAACGTTAGCTGTTTTCTATTTATCGTGTCATAATAAGCATTCAGGTATCACGCGGTCAGTCAACCACGCACCATTTGAGAATGACAGGTGGCGAGGAGAGGCGGAAGTGGCCCAGTCAATATTTGTTTAGGACCAAGAGAAAAGCTCCGCCCGAAGAAAAGCCGCTTATGTAAATTCAGCGTCGCATAGGGTTTCGCGCAGTGATGCAAGGTAGCCGACTGCATCTCTGAATATCTCGATCCACGCCTCTCTTACTCTTCTACATTTGTCAACCCTTCGATTCACCATTCTTTCTCCTTTACTTGATTCGCTCTCTAGTCACATATACGTATCTCTGCGAATTTTCTATCAACGAAATCACGTCCACAATGAGACTTTTCCCTTTATTTTATAGGATAAGTCACATAAATCGACCGGTTGGAATATTTTCTAGCGAAATAATTTGAATCAGATTTCGCGTCTCTGGAATTATGCAATTTGCAGATCCATAATGACTTTATTTTCATTATTCTTCAATGCATAGCGAAATAAGAATTTCTTTAATTAGGCAGAATAAAAGTGATAATACATACGCAGTCGGTTATGACTAAGTCAAATGAATTTTTTTTTAAATCTAATTCGTATTACAATACAAAAGACGGTCAATAACCTTCATGGTTACTGTCTGGTTGAATTCAATTGATTCAATTTGAATAGGAAGAGTTAACCTCTTTGCATGTTTCTTCGTTATTCATGCATGCGCAAAGAATACAGTACCGTACAGTTCATCGTATATCTGAACGTAATAAGTTTATCGCTACGTATAAAATTTTCTAATTCTTATCTTTATCGGTACATTATCGATAATCACAGAATTTCTTATACAATTTTCCACCAAATTAAAAATCTAGAATTTTTTCATTCAAATCTCTTATCTTGTCCGAGAATAAACAGTTCGCGTAGCTTCAAAAAATCACATTTCCCGTCCTCAACCTTCAAACCTAAAATAATATCGGGTATCTTCATATTTCCTAGTTCATAAAAGTAAAACATTTCTGTTCGATAGGTGTCTCAAGACTTTTGCACGATATGAGTTCAAGGAATTCACGGGAATCCTTTCTCCGCAGAATTCAATCAAGAAATCATTCGACTAATTTTTTGAACGGTTAGTCGCAATCCTATTGTAGTTACAGACGATTGGTAAGATATTAACGATTCGCAAGAATTCTCACATCCGATCGATTTCTGTTTCTCTCTCTCTCTCTCTCCCTCTCTCTCTCTCTGTGAGAGGAAGGGAGGAGATGCTTGGCGTACTTAAATCGATCACAGGTCGCCTCAAACCGAATTCAACTCGTTAACAGTTTCTCCGTTCCTTGATCGCGTAACGAGCCGTGTTTCATCGAGGCTACCCCTTCCCATAGTCAAAGGCTTCCACGGCAAAAGAAATAATAAAATTGAAAATCAAGGGAAACGGTCAGCGAAAGAGCAGAGGGGGGAGAGCGGGAAGGGGGAGGGAGATGGGGAAAGGGGGAGGGAGAGAGAAAGAAGAGAGATGGGAAAGGATGGAAACGGGAAAGGGGTGGGGTTGTGGAAACCCCGCACATATTCGTCGATTGCGCCGCAAACTCGTCCCCTGTTAACGATTTAATTACTTTGGTAACCTAACCGGATACCAGAGCAGCTAGCCGCCACGCTTGCCCCCATACATCGTATCAGATTTTCCACGACGGAGCTTCATGGAGATTGAAACTGGTCTCCTTCTCCTCTGGCTATTCACCTCGCCGCTATATCCAGCCACGAATTATTTTCCACGAAAAAATTTCAAGCCCCGAGCTAGTCCGTTTCTCCCCCTCGTACCCTTTTGTCCGGTGGCATCAGTCTGCAGCAAAACTGCGGGCTTCACTGGAATGTTTATTAAATACCGAAGACGTTGGTCTGCCGCGAGGATCTTGCTCGTTTTCGGCTTTCCACCGAAATTGCAAGGTAGAGGGGGCGGATTGCTTGATGGTCGAGCTTTATCTTTAAGCGGAGAGGGTGGAAGAATGTATTGAATACTTGCAGATAGATTGGAGGGTAAGATCGAGGATAGGGGTTTCGTTGAAGTTGGGAAATAGGAGAACAGAAGGGATATACCGGAGGAACGCGTTGGATATCGTTGATTTAATTCAGTTTGCGGTAGCGCGAGTACCGGGTAACAATGTACGAATACCCAATTTCCAGGTACTAAATATTCAATCCTTTTACTTTTATTTTCCCTTTATTTTTCTCTTTTATTATTTTTAATTTTGTTTTCTGGTGGTAGTTGATGTTCATATTACAATCGAAGATCATACAGCAAAATACGACCAGTTCATTTTTGTTCCTTATTTCACGACAATAGCGTCCCATATGGCGGTCGTGTTCCGTTGTAAATCATATCAACGTGCGTGTTTGCATACCGCATATAGAGCATCGATTTAATTTTCCTTTCATTGTTCATCGGATTCTTGAACGGCTGTTTTCTTCACGTCCAATCCATTCATTCTCCAATTAATTCGCGATTCGACGTACGCTTGCGACCGAAAGCCGTATACCTCGACACAGTTCGGTGTTTTTTTGTTTTCCCTCATGGTTTTGCGCTTTTCTCGCAGCCACCGCTGAGCGTCCGAGCACGAAACCGCGCAAATGTTTGTAAATCAATTTTACGTACTATGTACACGGTGTTTGTTCTCCTAATTAAATCGCGAATCTCGTTCGTGGAAACGGTTCCCGGTTCTCTGTCGAATAAATTGGTAAAGACGGGTCACGCAGTGATAGACCGCACGCGCGAAAAATTACTATAACCAACCTAACTCCAATTCCGCGCACGGTACCAATTGACGTTAATTTCTCGTATTACATGGAAAATATTAAGAACATCTCTGTTTGATTCGAGCGTTTTATGGAACTTGTAACTTCTGCTATAGCGACGTTTCTGGTATATTTCATCTTTTTATGTCTACATCGATGATATCGAATAGAAAATGTTTATCTTAGTAGTACGAGATATTTTGTATTTTTCACTTATTTATCTTACGACTTTTCTACTAAACTAGAAACCTAGAAGTTTCTTGGATAAGGTGATGTCCTAAGATATTCTAATATTATGGTTGACCGTGAGTCAATAAGAATCAAAGGAACGATTTAAACGTTCTCCAGACGAAACTACGAGTTTCCGGGGAATGTTAGGAAAGATTAGATTTGCGTCACTCCTTGTTTCGTATTCGGTAAACTGACAGCAGGGCTCGCGCAGGAATATTCTTGGTCTCTTACGGCCTCACTTCCGGGACATTCGCGGTCCTTTGCCAGAATGAGAATTAACTTTGTTAATTTAATTCCCGGCTTGGCCACGTTCAAACTAACTGAATTTCAACCAGGCTGAACTACCGTGTTGCTAAGCAGACCGCCTTCTTGTCTATGTGTAATATATCTCTATATCGCGTTTGCACCGGATGACCAATTATAGTCGGCAATTATACATTGATTCACTTGCTGGGACAACTAGCAGAAATTGTTTCGATAAATGAAATACGCGAGTCTAAGCAAAATTCCGCAAATATTTCAAAATCGAGATAGAATTATAACGGGATCTTGCTAGTAAGATTATGGCAGTGAACACCAAAGGCAATCCTAAAAAGTATCAACCCTTTATGTAATTCAAGAATTACCTTATATCCCTGTCACTTTGTTTCTTGGAGATATGCAAACCGTTAAATTAACAACGAAATTACGAATATCCATTTGTTTGCATTTATTTATTAGAAAGGAACAAAATTGGATTTTTTTTTTGTAAAAATATTTTTTGTACATCTTTTACACGAGCTTAAACGAGCTTACATGTTCTCATATGAGGGAGTCACACTTGTAAACTCTCACTCTTTTATTCTCTCTCGAGCCGCAATAAACAGTCGGTACGTTGAAAGAAATTCGTGTCGAAATGTGCACAGGACGAGGGCAAAGGCCTGAGTGAAACTTACCATTAACGCGGCAACTGTGTAATTGCCTCGCGTTAGTTGAATATCTTTAACCTTGTTTGATTTACTGGTATTAAGTTTGCAGTTTTTTCTTTCTTTTGATAAAATTTTTAAATAGTAGAATCCCATTTATCTGAACGTGTCGAAAGACAAACAGTTTTATATAATTGAAGTTCATATAATGGAGCGAATAACGGAAAGAATAAAGGAGCCCGCCAATTTTCCTTACATTTAAGTAAGTAAATTCAAGAAACGGAAGTTCAATTAATCGGGCATTAACGACAATTTCGTTAAATGATATCAAGTAAATGATGTTTTGCTGCAAATTAGTTGAACGTTGATTGACATCGAACGAGTAACGATTTAAATCGATTGCGATTAAATATAATAGACGAAGCCTTTCTTTGGATCTCTTTAATTTTTACATAAACATCTTCTTTCTGTTTTATGTTAATAACTGTAATAAAGTTCCTGTATGATAAATTCAGACATGAATTATGCGCGAACATTTTTTGCCATGTTCACGAGAATAATATGAGGCGTCGTTCGATAAAACAAAACCACGTAGAGGTTGATTCGCTTTGGACACAGGTATGCGACTCGTCATTAGTATGTCGCCGACAGAACGCGCAGGAAGTGACGTCAAAAAGAGGCAACGATTTATAGAGAGCCACGAATTCCGATTAGTGAAACGTTTCAGCTGCACGCCGACGGCGTGACTGTAAATTTTCTTTTCATAAAGCCCAACGTGAACGGAATTCCTTCCCTTTCGATCTATCCTGGTAGTTTCTCTTTTCATAAATTCAACACGAAGGGAATTGTGGTTTTTCCCGCGATAATCTCGAAACGATCTCAAAAACTTCGTGTTGTCACATGACATGTTTCACGTAGTCGTAGATATTAGAAAGTTTTGTAAAAAAAAAAAATCGTTTTATCGAATGTTTGGAAAAACAACTTTTCTGTATTCGTATCTCGTTATCATGCTAAAGCACGCGACCGAGTCGTGTACGTAGAAATTGATTTTTCGTCACCATGTACACTGTTTTTTCAAAAAGGAACGATACGGATAGCGGAATCCTACTTCAGAAGCGTATCGGTGGTCCCGCAGTTTTGTAAAATCGCTTTAAAGGTAGCACAAGGCTGAACAACGTATTTCCTCGATTCCCCGCCGTTAGTAGCCCGTATATTTCGCGAAAGCTCTCGTGGTCGCGTCGATTCACGAATATCTTCCTCGCGACAAAGATTACGCGGCCCACCCGTAGAAATGGGACCATAAATTTTGGATTGTGACGAGCGACTGGGAGGATCGTTCGCCATTTGCGAACGCTACTCGCAATGTACCTCATTCCAGGGATAAGCCTCGTTCGGATTAGTCAAGTTCAATTTGAATCGTTTAATGAATAATTTGACTATGGAAAAATACCTAATATCCAAACAAGTCAACTACTATACTGATTGCAACTATGACTGAACATAAAATTTAGGACATGTCGAGTTGTAAACCTGTCTTCTAGGAAAGATATTGGCAAGTATGAAACAGAGATCAAAATTAATACGCAGGAGCACAAAGAATCTTTTTAAATGAATTCCAAAAAAGGCATCGAATCATGCAGAATAAAACTGAGAACGAAACAATGCAGGAAACGTCGACGGACTTCGCCAACCGGATGCAAGTCGAAGGTACCGCATCCCATACAAATATCCAATTAACACACCGTACATCGCCTACGACTATTCTCCGGAGGAGAGAAAGGTGCATCTATGTTTATTCCTCGTCTCCACGTCGATATTTCCAAAAGCAACTTTTCAGGTGGTTTACCGTATACTGTGTTGTACAATAAGTACGAGTCGTTACACTAAAACTAAAAATGTTTATCTACTAAAACACTTGTTCTAAATTATAACTAGTATTACATCATAATTACATTATGAACATCACAAACTACGCTGATCGTGACTGACTTGTTCGCGCTTAGCGAATTGCTTAACTGGACTGTCTGTTGGACTGGATGACGAGGCTGTCGATCTTACGACGCTCGGCAGTCCACTATCTTTTTGTTCTGATTTCGGGAGGTATTTATGGTGTTGGATAGAGGTTAGCATGGCTTTGTCTGTGGGTGTTGTGACATCGCGGGCGCAGAAAAATCCGCTTTTGTTTCTGGAAATCACAGCACCTTTGCCCACCACACTTCTACTAACTTGCAAATTTATAATGTTTATGTGTTTTTTATGTGAATAATTCGAACAATTGTCAAACTGTCTAATGTATGAATCGCGTTGGTTTGATCAGCCTAATGGCCAAACAGTCAACAAGAACGATATCGATAACCACGTAATTGCTCGCGTACTTATAATTATACCTAATCGCTGCATGGTTAACGTAACAGACCTGCTAATACGCAGAATATCGCGAAACTTCGTGGCACGCGAATAAGAGCTGTGGAATTGCAAGGTTTGTGCCATTGAAATTGTCGAAGCAAAATGGCCAAAAGCATTATATAAGCTTTCATAACACGGTTGTTTGCCAATGGTGCAACACACGTTTATGTTCCGACTCTATATAATCATTCGGCCAGTGCGCTCGAAATTAGCATAAAGGACACGTTTCAGATGATAGTCGAATATTGTTCCTCGTGATTTCTGTATTTTGAAAGAATAAAGTAATGTTAAAATTAAAGAAATAAACAAATTTTATAGAATTTTGTTAAAAGAGGAAGGGAATTTTTTCAATTCAATCGACGATGACGAACGATAGACAATAAAAACACGAGTTGGTCGAAGAATCGTGATTTTCCAACAAATCCAACATTTTTCCATTCCGTTCACCTAGATTTATCGAGAACATAACCGTGTTCCACGATTTCATATTTATTTATGTCTCGCTTGCAACAACCCACCGATTTATGTATGCATTACTCACGCAGCGATACACCCCCGTTCCTAGATGTTAAATCACCTACGGAAAATGACGCATAACTGTAAGATCATTCAAATATTATAATGATATTAAATGCTTTATTACAAACTCCTTTCTTATAAAACATTTCAATTGTTTTTCCGATTATTCCAAAACTTATTGGGATCCAGGATATTTCGGCATATTAAAACGAAAACCTTGGAACAAGGAAAAGTTAAATTATTTGTCCGTATAATACGAAACGTCGACTAACAATTTCTCTGATATATTAACGAATCAACGTACGATACAACGAACCATCGTTTTTATTTTTTCCGAAAGAAAATAAAATTATAAAGAAAACTAAGTAACAAAAAAAGGGAGTAGTGAAGAGTAAAAGACATAAAACATAAACAGCAATAGGGTCGAACGAGATCTCTGTTTGTTCAAAAGCTTCTTTGTGCCATGACATAACAAGAAAGCGTGACAGGTAGAAATACGACGGTTTTAATTAAACTTTTAATTGCCACAGTTCAGACTACTCGTATTACAATTATTTCACTGCGACTTCTATTAATTACGACATCTGCTCGCCTGCTCCGATATCTAAATGCAATACCCTTTTGGCCATGTTATATTTACCGAATTTCTGTAGTGTTTTGCGTGCTGGCATTTTGCGATTGTTTGCTATTTGTAATTCATAGTGATCAATGTCAGGTAAATTTCAACGAAAACGATATAACATATATTTTATAAAATGATTGCTGCTAAAATTTTGTATTTCTATATCCCAGTATTGCTATGTACATGTATATAATAAATATATTTCTAACGCTTTAAGAAATATTTTTATAAAATCAAGATCATGCAGGGTTAAACATCTCTCGAGATTCTTAACAGCAATATACAACTACGTTAAAGAACTTGGATAATAGACTATACATCTGAAAAACAACGAAGAAGCTATGAGACTACTATGTTAGAATTGCTGCACGTAACGATTCTCGATAGATTTTTCATTAAACGAACGGAACATTCGCGAGATCGATGGGCAATGAACGCTCGTCGAAGTCTCGTCTTCTGGTATTCTTTTGCGAGACCGGTGCGCGATACCAGTTGGAAGATAACGACAAGACTGTAGGTGCAGTTTATACCGTGTTGGGAAATAGGTTGCCATGGCCAACTCCTCTGTATGTCATCTACAACACCGCGGGTTTTAGGAAATTTTATTTTAGATAAAGATATATAATAACAATTTACAACAAGATAAAAAGTAACGAATCATTTCAACTTACATAAACTATTATTTTTTATTTTAGAAATAACATAAGAACAAATTTATGCTATAATTATCAAATATAGCGAAGCATGCGACTTGGAAATAATCGTTTTAATATCTCTGATTCTCAACTCCAAACACTAGTCTGTGATTTCCTTGTTCATGATCGATGATTACTGAAATCACGTGTGTTTACGATATATCGATTGTCATTGAGAACAGTGCGAAACACTTTCTAGAGAAAGTTGGTTGACATTTTCTAGCTATAGCCTTGGAAACGTAAATCAACAGGTGGAATGCTGCGAGGATCCTGGATGACCCACGATAATCATTGAAAAATGAATATTTTTTCATTCAATTTATTTCTTTTTATTTTGTTTTAATTTCGTTTGATTTTGTTTTAAAATAGAAGTGAAGGGTATTATGATGAAATATATAATACTTTTTTATTTTATAGTGCAATCGAATAATGTACTATTATACTATGATACGATTTCATTTTGTTTTATATCATAATAGGATAGTACGATCTATCATACGTCTACGCTATACTGGAATGTAGCACACGCTATTGGAACATCAGCTACTTTTCTACGCGTTGTACTTCACCAAATACCAAACCCACAGTACAAATAATATTACGCAAGATGTTTGAAGATTTTAATACTCATAGTGGAAATACGATTTCTTTAAACAGTCCAAACATCTATAACATTAAAACATTGCTTAACAAATACGGTATTCGATATCGAATAAGCGTAGACCCAGGAGTTCTTGTGTAAATCGTTGTGAATTTCCGAAAATTTTGATTATTTACAATAGTGTTGGCATAGCGTTGTCTAAATATACTTCACCTGTCCTAACTGTGATAATGAAACGTTTGAGAACGTTCGTTACAAGTTCTTTAACCATGCGATTTATACAGCTCTCTCGAGTTGTATTCGCGCGAGGTAGGGAGTGTCAAAAAGGAGAAGATGCAGTTCGAAGACGAATGCGCATTCCGGTTTTGAAATGCATCGTATACAAATCACATTAAACCTCGAAATGAGTGCCTGAACGTGTGAATCCCATGAATTAGAAATTACATTTTCTTGATTCATATTGTAAAACGATTATAGTGTACATTGTAACTACGCTTCATTTCTGTCCAAGGAATCGGGAAATCCACAAGGAATGAGATTTGAGATCAAAGTTTTGAAGCTTTAATTTTTACTAACAAGAAACTGATACCTAATTTCATTAGTACGATGAATTCGCTGCTATCCATACATCAAACTAAGGGTTTTATATAATTTAAATTGTGCGAAGAGCTAAAAATTAATAATCTTTTATAAATCTTTCCTTCACAATAACAAATTTTCATTTAGTTTTATATGAAAGCCTTGGAAATGTCAAAACGATCCATTTATTCGACTGAGGTACTAGCCAGAAGCACTCTAAAAACATCAGATACTTTGAGACTGACAATTCTAACCAAAGACGTCAGAAAGTCAAAATAAAAAGAAAAGTTGCCGATCCACGCCATCCACGAGGATGAAACATGACAGAAGGGGGTCCTCCATAAATATGACACGATGAGAACACTTTCGAGTACCTACTACGAAAAGAAATAGCGGGAATGGTGGAGTGGCAATGGACGTCTTTGCGTTCCGTGACTTGACATGACACACCTGCTCGTTCGAGTACGTACAGTTGCTAGAAGAGACACAGGAAGATTATAAATTACAGTATTAAGTAGGGACAACGATTGTTCTACCGTATAGATCTCGAAAGTTGTCTAGAGTAAAGAATGCTCTTGCATACAATCAGTATGCATAGATGCGTAGATCCTATTACTTTGTATGACGAGCATTTTTTAAATAAGCTGCAAAGGAAAAGCTAGTTACAAAATCTCAAGCTTTTTACTTTCCATAAAATGTCTCAAAACATCCAATGCTCGAAACACTTAAAGTTTAACTCCTGACCGATTTACGATTTTGTACATTTCTTCCAGCAACTGTACGTAAGTTGGAGCGAAAAGGTTCGCGGTATGACTGGTCTTCCTCTCGTCTCTCATTCCCTTTTCTTGCTTTGTCCAGGAGAAACCGACTTTGGAAGAAGGATGAGCGATGCGTGATGCAACGAGAGGAGAACCGGTTGGACACGTGGTTTTCTCGTGCCTCTCAATTTGTCTGCTTGAGGAACGAAGAGGCGCGAGGCAAACACATTTGACGTGACTTCACGAGAAACGAACCGTTTTACGATTGAATAGTAAATAGCATAATGTGTAGTTTGTTTAGAGGTTATTTTAATTTCTTCCTCTCCATGTTGGGCTGGTTTGCGATGATCAATTAGTTTGTAGAAGTAGAACAGTGAATCAAATAATTACTACTCACAATAAAACCAATTTTCTTCTCTTTACACTAATCACCAAACTGAAACCAAAACAATCTTGTACGAAGAACATAAAATCACAATATTTTAGTATTCATTTTTGTGTCCCTTTTCATACGTAGTAGGTGCTGCGTATAAACGTAAAAATAAAAAAAAAAAAAGAAAAAATAGATAAAAGAGAATAAAAAGGAAATAAAATATCGATCATACACACATAGAACTGTGAAATTTATTTTTCGATTTATTTGTCAGTAATATCGCGAAGCTCGCGCCATATATAGTTAGAGATTGACGGAAATAGAAAGAATAAATTGTTTTTCAACGAAGGTATTGTTGTATACTGACAAGAATCGAGTTTCAGCCAGAAATAAAAAGAGGGTCGATTGTGTCTGCCTGTTCGATCTTGAGACGTATCTTTCAACGTAATAATACAGATCTACGAAAAGGACAGAGGAGGAAGGACTCGATACGTAAGTACATGACTACCTGTTTACGTTAAGATTCTGTTGCATAACAACGTATCAAGAATTGTGTTTTGCACGTTGAAATCAGTCAGTTCGAACAGATGTTCAAGGATATCTGTTGATTTTATTTTTCTCACTAACCATAGCAAATGCTAGTATATTTTAAATACAAAAATAGAAACTTTAAATGCTTCGAATTTAATGTATTTAGTTTTACTTCTGATAAAATGTTGAGTCAACGATTAGCCTGCATTTTGTCGTAAAGTAGGAATACCTGGATTTCAAGTTAGATTGAATTAACTTTAGGATTTCTTGTGCAACTTTAAAACTCCGATTCCTTATATACCCGAAAATTCTGCAAAATGTTCAAAAGTCCTTTTGTTTATCGAAACAGGAGCGAAGTTGCAGCGCAAATAAAATAACGATTCCAGAGCCACAACGACATTAAAAATATTTAAACGGATATATATAAGTCAATGAATATACAGACGAAAATAAGAGACTGTTCTAAGTTGACTGCCCGAAATGGTGAAGAAAGACAAAGAATCCAGGTAAGAAACACGTAACACCCATTGTCCGAGCAAAGAGAGAATAGAGAAAGATCGAGGTGTTAGTTCGTTCCAGTCGAATCCAGCCACTACTTCATTCAGTCCTATCGGCCACAGACGTCTATCTCTCGCAATAACGGCCTCCATTGATGAAATTCTGAGGTCGATAAACGACCAGCGGACCACGCAGCAAAACAACGATCACAAGGAGCCACGCGTCGTACCCCGATTTATGGCGTTCAACAGTGCCTGAGGGAAGGAGTTGCCTCTACGTCATTTTTTTTTTGCTCTTTATGGACAGCTGTTGCTTCTGGTTATGAGTGAATTGCGTATATCTAACTATCACAATGTTTATGAATGAATTAAATTGATGTTGTGACTCGAATTAAACTCTTGTTCTCTCAAAGTAGCGTAATAGCGAATTTTCGATAATACGTACTCTAATTTCTAAGTTTGTTGAGGAAGCAATATATAACGAATATATATAGATCTATGTATATCGTTATTACCGTATTGTAATACTACTGAAATAAAAAGTTATTACGTAATATACGTTACAAAACCTGTTTGTTTCGTTTAAGAATAGTATCATGATTTACGAACAGTAAATAAATTACGAATTTTAATCAGAACCTGAGAAATCGATGATATCATAAATTAATGCGAATGTTGAACTTCGAACAAAGGCTATAGGAGTATGAACTGGTTTCCCAAGTCAAGGACATGAACAACGCCCAAGTATTGCATAGATGTATGCATCACACGTTTATGTGTAGGGTATTTACAAACTTTAAGGACGTTTTTAAATTGCGGAGCAAATGAGAAAATTAATAATAATTTTTGTATTTACCTTAAGACAAGAATCTTGATCAATGTATGCTTGTAGTAAGAAATTTTTCTATTTGCATTTTGTTATTCTTAGAAAAAATATTTTATTTCTTACGGATCTCAAACTAGTACTCATCGACATTGGAAAAATTATAGTTATGACGAATCTTTAATCACTGCCCCTTACAGCTAAAGGAACATCTGCAGAGAATCATTAGTCATTTTTTACTGATACTAAACAAACGAATTTGTTATACAAATTTCCATTATCTTGTTTTGTTAAAACATTGTATTGTTCCAAATAGTAGTTCTGTTATCTATTTTGTATATAGAATAATCTTATCTGAATATTTATCGTTAGAATAGGACGACGTGTTTCCACTTACTCCTCAAACCTGATTACGATATAAATTCTATTTTTAAAATTATATCATATGGGATTAATCACCTGAAAGAAAATGATTAAATGACTTTAGCATAAAAATATAAAAATATATAAATTTGCCTAAATAGCGGCATTCTAATCGTAATTTAAATATTAACGATTTCTTAACGTCTATTGCCAAGATGCACGCAGGAAACGCGAATTATTTGAAAAGGAACGAAGCGACAGTGACAGGTGGAAGGCACCGCCTTTTCTCCCGATTTGCATGTGACCCAGTCCCGGCTAATCGTGAATGGTAGTCGGCCTCCGGATCGTTCGACTCGCTGTTCACGAACAACGCTTCACGTTAACTCATACAGGTTGTTCCACTATGAGCGAACGAAGATTTATCAGTGGATTGTTAGCGTGATTACAAATAAAACATTTCACTCGCATAGCCAGAAATTCAATATTTAAAAAGATATCGTTTGCCGTCATCGGTTAGTAAGTTTCATCGATTTTCACGTATCTTATCGACCAAAATGTATTTTTATCCTTGAAATTACTAATCGTTAGGATAAGATGTTCTTTATCTTATTCGGAAAAATTTTAGTATTTCAAGCAATGTCTTTCGTTTAACGCAAAGAGCTTATTTTTACTACTGAAAGAGTGTGGAAACACGTCATAAACGACGTAATCATTCTGAAACTCAATAG
The DNA here is from genome assembly GCF_905332965.1 of Bombus pascuorum. Taxonomy (NCBI): domain Eukaryota; kingdom Metazoa; phylum Arthropoda; class Insecta; order Hymenoptera; family Apidae; genus Bombus; species Bombus pascuorum. Next base: position 17,997,232 of record NC_083491.1, on the reverse strand, counting down.
TCAATTGTTGAAAGTTGGCTAATGGACGGAACGCAGATTTGATTAATTTATAGCGTGACAAGACCACCTTGTGTGGCACAATCTTGAAAATAGAACAGACATATTTTCGTTTTTGCGTCTATAAATCAGTCATTTACATGTACCAGGGGAAAGTACGCTCTTTGCTCCTTTTCAATAACGCGTATCGTATCCTATGGTGATACAACCTGTATAACAACAGTATCAGCCCACTATGGTTAGGATAGATACGATGACAACGATGCCGCAAACGCGAGGATACGCCTCGTCGGTCTCGCGGTTGGACAATAGAAAATAACGTGTAATGCAATCGACGGCTTCGTTCCTATCGCCCACTGGCCGGGAATAATGGGCTACACCGTGGTTATAGTACAAGTAGAGCCGCGAACAATGGCCACGAGGGCCAGCGGGCGTGACGCAAGGAGTTCGCTTCTCGACCTCGCTCGTGGAATGCGTTTCTCGATGACAATAAGCTATTAGTCACTGCTGCACCACCAGCGAAATAACATCCTGAGCATGGGTGACGTAACTCGGTGAACTTGGCTGATGGAACTGTTGCAGGGAAGAAGGCTACTATTGACACTGGACGTGAATTACCAAGAGGAGTAGCGATGGACGTTTGCATTTCATTTTCCAAGCGATACCACGTTTTGGATACCGTAAAAATTCGAATCGTTTCGAACATGATTCGATTGCAATTCAATTGAATACGTATACGTAAATGATGTATATATATATATATATACACACACACACACACACACACATATATATATACATATATATTATATATACATATACATTCACATATATATATATATATAGGAACCGTGAACCGATATATTCCTATTCTCGGTTCCTATTCTCATCGTGTTCGGATGTGACAACACGTATCTAATATATTTCCAGCTGACCGAGCTTTGCGGTTATATTAATTTACGAATTTCTTATTCGAAACAGGAACTTGGCTTTCTTAACAGGATAGAACATATGGTTCGCGATATAGGCTAGTGGCAAACTCGAGCTACACTGTGCTATAAAAAATATCCCAGTGCCTGACATCTTGATTATTACGTACTGTGACGCAAAATCTTAACGGAGCGACCACTTTTCAATCTCGTATACGAAATGCCAAGCACCGGTGTGGAACGAGTCGCCCGATTTTTCGACGATATATTCCAGTTTTGTGGGGCATATGTAGATGCCCATTGAGCGTGACAAGTTACCCGACTTTTCTGCAACGACCTGCATATGCGGGACGATAACAGAGAGAAGAGAAAGCAGAACGGTGGCTCGCTCACGTGCGCACGTGATGAAGGTATCAATTAACGAGGGGACTTTCAGTGCTCCGGAGAACTAAAAAACGGAACAATGTCGCACGTTCTGTCTTGTTAAGGAAGGAAACTTGCCGTTACCCGGCTAGAATTCATCATCATTTCATCCGCGAACGCAATCTGCAAGTCCGTCTCCCGCGACTCGGCTCCATACTTTGTAGCGGGAGTTTATTTTCGTCCACGGATGTACGGCTATAAACTTCGTTTAGATGGAAAGTTCGAATAAGCTTCGTTCAGATTAGTCAGGTTGAATTCAAACAAACTGAGACCTCCTGACGTATTGATAACATATATTTTGGGAGAGAAAGTATCTACGTTTACTTATTTTAAATTATCAATATCTTATAGGATGGGTATTTTCAATCAAATTTCTTAATACGTATCGTTTGAAAAAATATATATAGGAATAAAACAAAGAACTTTGTATTGAATCCGTTTAAAAAGAAAAATGTATGCGTTAAACATTGACAGATTTCTAATTTTTTATGCGTCAGTGTACCCATTTATAAAACTCCTATTCAACGTAATCTATCGCAATGACGAAAAATGGAAGACTAACAATAACGATACCGACAAAAGAATTAAAAGATTACTTTGCAATCTACAAATCACAAAATTAATATGTACTCGATGATTCAGTCTTTGAGAAGCCAGTGTTTTTACTAGAATTCCTCGAACGACCCTGAGGACCGCTATCCACAGACAAGTTCTACGTTCTCGTCATTCGCCCATCCTTCTTTCTGCGTTAATAAGACAGTTAGTCGTCAACTATATGCGTGTTCGAATCTCCACAGAGAAAACACGTTTAGAAGCCAACGACCACTTACGATCAGCTGAGACTGGGTCAGATGTAAATTAAGACAAGACAGCTTAGACGGCACATTCTCCTCCTCGTCGATTCATTCTCCCTACAAATTGACTTCTGAACGATACTTCGTGAAATGGAGATCGAGCTTTTCAAAATAGCAGATTTCCAAATAGAATGCATAATACATACATTGCAGTGTGACTCGTTATCGTGAGTATTTCTGTGCATTCTTAATTATCATAAGTGAACGTTTCTCGCGTTCCAGAATGACGGTAATGTTTGTTAGCGACAGTATCTTGTAAAGACCTATGAAGGCAATTAACCCGACGTTATTTTATTTCTGACCGGAAGGATGTTTATGAGATGGACTGTAAGTCACTCAAGTATTAAATGTCAATGGTCTGTTTAATCGAGATAGGTATGGCACTGTTTAAAGAATAGCTTTGGCTCGTGAAGGTTCTGACCATGAAATAAGACTGACTGTAAGAGACGGTACAGTACTCTTACAGTCTATCGTAGGATGCAATGCTAGTAGCATTTGTTTCTAACATGTAGAATATGTATAATGATATAGCGATTTTAAGAATCGTTTTCTTTGAATGGTAGAAATTTTGCGTGGGAATATTACTAGCAATTCAGGGAGGACGATCGTTTGTTTCGGAAGTAATTTTCTTGTTTGTTGTGCATACAAAAGAGCGTGGAGGAAGTTAATTAATTGAAAATATCGAAGATTGACGAGTATTAATTATCTAATGAAGCGATATAGTAAATAGTTTCCAAGAATTCAATCAGCTTCCATTTTGAAATGTAACTTAGCAATTTTACAACAATTTATCGGCTACCGCACTCATCCAACGAATAGTCTTCTTGTTACTCTAGACTCTGGAACACAATGTTTTACGTGGGAAGCGTTCAAAAGCCAACAACGTCGACCATTCACAATCAGCTGAGCGCAACGTTACGTGTAAATCAAGATTCGACCGCGCTTCGACATCGTTAATTTGCTTCTCGGCCGCGTTATATTGCAACGGGTTTGCAAAAGTCGGTCGTTGAAACCGGCGTTGCAGCATTGACCTCGGTCCTTGGCATTCGAGGCTACACTCTCGATGCCGACGATTCGCGCCGCGGGTCATCGTGTTCGCAGACTTTTTAGTTCGTTTCTCGAGAATACGTTTCTGTTAAAGCGGACGCTATGATATGTAGCTGTTTAAAGAGCACCGTTTCTTCAAACGATAAGCTTCAAACCTTCGTAATTAGAATTGTGATTGCTTATGGTAGTAAAGGAAAAGAGCTAGACAAAATGGAATAGAGTTTTATAATTTAATTGGAAATATGAGAATTAGTAATTGTTACACAAAAGTTGTTCACTTTCAGTGTACTAAAGTATAGTGGTAAAATGAAAGAGAAAGAAATTTAACAAAATTGAAATAATGTAGATACATAGGTATGTAGGTACATATGTGTGTAATTTCAAAGTCACGGCATCGTAGAATTCAAACGTTGGTAAGGTTTGTGGTTCCGATATTGATTTTCTATTAATTCCGGGATTAAAATTTTTTATTTTTCTTCTTCTTCTTTTAGAGGAACAAAGAATCCGAAGCGATACTCGTCACTCGTACGTCGACTAGCAATTTCAATCGCGAACACTACATACGAGATCGTGCGGAATTCCATCGAAGGGCAATGGTGTCTGACTTTTCGGTACCAATAAATGTCACTTATAAAACTCGTTCTCCAGCCGGTCCACTAATACACTGACATGGCCAGTACCGCCTTTCCCGAAGCTTTTTAACTTTCTCGCGCTCGTAAAGTCGCATTTCTTCCGAAAAAATATTTCCTGCGACAATCAGTGTTTCGGAATAAGCAAACAGTCTACTTACACGAGAACTAGCTAACTAGTCGCAACGATATCTTTTTTCTACTCTCCGTGTTTCTTTCATATTTCTCTTTTTTTATACGATGAAAAATACCGAGCAATAACTTTCCGACTCCGAATGTTTTATATAATGCACCATTGCTATCGGAAAGCTTTACGACCAGTTTCTTTGCAAACAAAACTTATTCGAATCTTTATCGAGATGGTGGATTGAGGTCGTGTAAATTATTGCTGAGTAATGCTAATTTTTTTAGAGCAATTAACATGTTGCAATGACGCGATCCGTCGCCGACGTTTATACGCGATTAGTAATATTGGTAAATTGAATCAAATTAGTTTATGAAGCTTAAATGACGTGATTTGTAGAGGTTTCATATATAAATTCTGGGATAATGTGGTAAGTATATTTGGATAGTATAAAGCGAATGTTATACTCAACGATTATTCTTACTTGACAATTTCCAAAAAATTAACATTAAAAAACTAGCAATGAAAATATATTTTCAACTATTCACTCCTACAGATTAAAAACTTGCAAATAACTGAAATCTCTCAGTCGTCTGGTTATACAAATTTTCGAACATCTAAAATCTAAGAACAGCCAATTATTATTCTCGTGTTATTCTTGATAGGCAAATCACGAACGGAATTATTTCAAAGAAGATACTGCGCTCCATTAACGAAGTGAAGTTAAAAGAATTATTCCGTGATCGTTTGCAAATGTGACCGAGAACACTGGAGGCATGCAGTTTGTCCGGTATCGACGTGCAACCGCGACTCGGCTTGCGCAATCCATTAACACGTCACCTGACTTAACTCTATTCGACATTTTCTGTCGTTTTACGAATCTTCGTCCAGTTCTTATGACGAACGATCTCCTGCATGCTAATGTCCTTAATATGCGGAAATGAAAATCTTCTCGAAAGCCGTTGACGAATTTTTTTTCAGGAATAAAATCACTCGATTGTCAATAATTATGAAAACGAAAAATTTTAGTCGATAATCCTTCAATGTACATATTCAAGCGATATTTCAGTTAATATCCGACGTATCATCGAAGGTAAAACAATCAAAGGATCGTCGAACAGAGAAATCTATTAATTCTTTATTACTTCTACCGAGAAACGTAATAACCGAAATAGACATAAAAATCGTGCCGATAAATCTGCATATCCTCTCTCGATTCTTTCTGTTGTTCTGTGTATCGTTTTTACTTGTCTATCCGCTTAGCAGCTTAGACTCAAAGGCTCATTATGTAACTTCCCGCGTGCCAGCTTATAAGGAAGTCAAGGATGTTTGAAAGTGTAGTCGTTACAATATACTCTTCCCTTGGCATTCTTTGCGATTTTATCCTCGATGCCCACTCTCCTTCTTGTCATCAATTGTTTGTCTTTTCCGACTGAAGGAGTGTCCTACGAACAGTGCGTTTCTTTATCGAATATTGTTCAACGTTTGTGCATAGTCTATTCTTTCTGTTTTACGATATTGCCTATCTCCTTCAACTGTGTGTTAAAAATTAAAATTTTGTGATAGCATTTAAAGGGAAAGAGTATGACACAAAGGTAGATATCAAATTGTTAAAGTGGTAAAGAGAAACAGTTGCGTATTTACGAGAATTCATATTTTACCGCTCGAAAGTTGGTATTTATGAAATTGACGCTGAAGATAAGTTGTACTTATAGCCTAGGGTAATTATAATAATTATATAGAAGGCTTTAAATAGATGACTCATTCACTTCATAATGTGGCAATATATTCGGTTTTTAATATATATATATATATATATACATACATACATAGTTGTTCATACTTGGTTCTTGAACAATACGGCGGTTAAGAGAATGGAAAAGAAAATTCTAGATTTCCTAGAAAACTTCAATAATATTGAAAAAAATATGCATAGACCTTCCGCCTATGCTGACGTAACATTTGAAGGATTGGAAACGATGATTTAAATATTGTCGAGTTCAAAGTGTGGTACGAGTATCTTTAGAACTGAACAAGTTTAAAACAATTGTTACGACACATACCTGCTGTATCTCCAGTTTCTTCGTAACTTATATTTGAAGACTGTTTTTTTTTCAAATTTAATATTTTTATGAATAATGCCATATATATATATTATTCATAAAAATATTAAATTTTATATATATATAACATATATATATATTATATATATATGTATATATGTTATATATATATATATATATATATATATATATATATATATTATATATGTATATATGTTATATATATATATGTTATAATATTATGTATATATAACAATATACATATGTTAATAATTCCCCGAATTGATTTGTATATTATGCCATCAACCTTTTGAATGATTTAAAAAATCTTCAATGTACAAGTTTTGAATTATGATTTCATAATTTCTACATTCACTATTTCGAAAACCATTTGTGCCAGTTGCCAGTTGCTTCATATCGTCTTAAGGTGTCATAAATTTGAAATATCGCAGAAGTATGCCACTGCATTTCAAACGCCTTCGCAAATAAATCGTGTCATCGTAGTAAAGGGTTCATTGAAGAAATTCTTCATATCGCTGTAGTATAAATTATATGATATGAACACTGTCGATATAATATAATCTGTACCGTTATTTGTCTTTCATTATAATTTATTATCTTCGCATAAATAGTTGGTTGAAGGTAAAACAAGTCTCTATTCACAACACAGATATTTTTTTGTTTGTGTTCATAAAAATATGAATTTGCATAAATATTAGCAGTCTGTAATAATACATTATTGCATAATAAATTATTTTAAAAAGAACTTGTTACAAATATAGACGATACGTATCATATAACTATGAACCTAAAACGTTACTCACAATCGAGTAAAGTACTTCCTTGCTTTTTAAATAATTGACTAAACATCGATGGCAGTATACGGACAATGCGTTGTTTAATTACTCCTGGCTGAGAATGATATTTCCTGATGATGAGTCATCCGACGTTAGTAAAGTTCTGAGAGCTGATTAACTGTAATAAATCATCTCACGTTGCGTCGTAATTCGATGCTCTTCGTCTCTACATAGGTACGTACGATAGCAGTCAGTCAATGTTTGCTCATGATAATATGTCCATATTCGCGATTCTCTTTTGTCTATGCGAAATAAGCTTTATATCGTACGAAAAGTAGCTAACTTATTTGCCATTTTCCTTGAATCAACATCATGTAGAATGTAGAATACTTTGTTAGTAGAAACAATGCTGCATAAGATACTCCATGCCTTTTTTATCTGTCATAAGGAGTTAATAATTCTAATGATAGTACATTAACTTTACCACTCAGTAGTTTGGTGTATAATATCTTAAGCTTTAAATCTTTTCTGTTAATACGTATATTTATAGATACATTCGTTATCCTTCGTTAATTTCTCATTCTCTGCTTATTTATCATCCATCTTCTGCTATCTCAATCTGCCATCTATCTATACACGCACGTATCTGCAACGTATATCATCCACAGAATGTTTTAATAAGAAGATTTAATAATCATCCGCATTGGTGAATTCACGCACTGTTCGTTTTACGACCTTGGTACGTTGCCTTTGTTATACCTCATCGTTTAAAGATACGGCGCGTTTGCAATAATAATATGTAGGCATACCTATATGACGCATCGCTCGTCGTTCGTTTGACGACTAACAGGACACGTTGCACAGAAATTAAACAAAACGTAAAACGACCAAAGCGTTACGCGATATCGGATCTCCCACAATTTATTTAATATGCCATTGTATTAACTTTCGAAAGGTTCATAATTAATTAAGAAATAATTCGAGGCAATTCATAAGAATTATTCATAAATGATAGATTAATAACAATCGTGCGTTCGGTTTTATGTTCCATGGATGGAATTGACTCGTTTGCGACTAAACGTTGGGATTTAATCTTTAAATTTGGTTTGTATTAAGCGCGCAATTAATGTTAATTGTATGCAAAATTGAGGAATGGGTTTACAGATAATACAAGTACATTTCACATTATTTATGTAGAGTATTAAATTGTCTGAAAATGAATTTATTACTACAAGGTAATATAGTATATTCTCTAGGAATTTGTTGATTATTGTAACGCATAATCTGTAAGAATCGAAAGTCTTTTGCAGAGACTTTGTAAGAAAGAAATAAAAATTGTAAAATTTTGAAATTGTATCTACTCCGAGTTAAAGATTGACTAAGGTATGCCGTCCATTTTGAAATATGAAAAGAAAAAAAATGAGGAAAACGCGCAAGGAGCTTTAAAACCGTATATTTTTTCTACTGTACCGTTACGAGTAGCTCGAAATATCAGAAAATAAATCAACGGAACAATGAACGCGTACAGAGGCGAATCGAATCGATGCCTCGCTTGCTGATATTCTTCGTTGAGACTCTGTTCTAACATTATGGCCATTGTTGTGATTATTTTACGCGCGTGAAAAGACCATTTTTTACCAATCCAGTGACACTTGGTTTTGACGCGATTATTAAGCACTAAACTTCGGTTTTCTCTTTTGATTAATGCTATTTCAATAAATATCAATGTCAGAAAGGAAACCCGTGACAATTATATTCCTATACATAATCTTATAATTCGCGAAAATTAGCGAATATTCGTTAAATCACGCGTGAAACTGGCATAATGTGATAAAACGGACCTGTTTAGCCTTCAAAATCGTTCAGCAAGATTGACGTGGCATCCTCGCGACAGTCCTATTTGGAGCTATAGTGGTACCAATAGCATATTCAGTTAGTAACTTGTGAAGCGGCTCTGAAACGGTACTACCTCATGGCTAGACGTGCGCGAAATGAGAACTGGTTGGGTAGTAATTAACCATACTATAATTAACACGATGCTTACGTGGTATTTTTAATCCTTTTGCTTTTATTTTTGGCTTTGGATCCTTGCGAAGAGAATAGAAACATGCAATTTATTCCACGAAAGTATTCGACAGCATCCGTATGTAATTTAGTGGAACAGGATGTGTGAGTTAGAGCGATTAGATTTTGGCATATTTGACAAATACACCTGATTGTTGGCGAGAAGAAAATCATAAGTAGATATTTGTCCATTCATTATTTTTCTGGAAGAGATACAGCGAGGTAAACACGTGCTGGAATCATTGACCGATGGTACCAAAATCTTCTTGGAATGCAAAGAAGTATTTCTTCGTCTTCGGCATTTGAACCATTAAACATTTATTTAGACTCTTTAATTAAACGAATCGTGTAAAAAAAAAAAAATTTGTTTCTAGTATGTATTCGAAGACTAAAATGTCCAATTTTATTACACGAGTGTTCCTTTAAACGCAAACAAAATTATTCAATAGCTTATAACGTCCAAACATCGGTTTGTTCGGTTCGATGTATGTAGTAGTACCAATTCGACAATCAGCATTAAAATTTCACTTGTTGTAATAGGGAACACGAAACAATAATTACAATTTTAAGTAATCGGTCACGCGCTCGAGCGAAATCGATTTCTACGGAGCAAACACGAACAAAGCAAGATGTTTGTTCACTGTGTAGTTAATTAACTGTGAGGTTATTCGCGAGTTGCAGTACGTGATAATAATCAGCATATTGTCGATAACAATTGAATCAAAAATTCATTTATTGTTGACGATAAGTTTGTTCAAAATTGTTTTATTAATTCATGTTAAGTACACAAACATATTCTTCAATCGATAATTTTGAAATTTTCAATGTTCGATTCTTATAGAAAGTATTATCGAATGCATGCAAAAGTAATACGTTATATAAATTTGACGTATAAGAAGCTTAGTTTTATCGTTCTAATAATCATTACGTTCCGTTCCTTTAATTAACATACATTCTATATCTCCACGCAAAATTATTACGTCTGCTGCGTTTTATTACCTCTTTAATTGCTATATGTAGAATTTTTTGTATCATATAAGATTAAGACCTTTATACCGTATCAAATAGTGCATTTGTGGAAGAGTTTGAAGCAATATCTAAATGGTATTAAGTTTACCTTGACTCGGACAATTGTGCCTGTGACTGATCTGTGGCCTAGATTACGTAAATTCCGAACACCATAAGTAAACGTAATACCTTAATTAGTTCTAACGTGATATCATTGATAAAGTATGGTCGATTTCTTAATCCCAAGTAATTAAGATTATCATTAAGATGGCATTACGGTAGAACAGTGGTTCTTAATTCTTTTATCTAAAAAATTTTAATATATTTTTCATACAAATAGAAATTCAAGACGATGAATTCAATATGAGGAAAGCAATGAGCAAATTCACTGCGAATAAATGAGCAAATGAACAATGCCACGGCAAAAGCTTGTGGATAATTATACATACTTGTTAATGAAAACCAATAACTTCTGCCAGCTCGTTAATGGATGACCTGACTGAATTTTCTAGCATTAAGCGGACAAATGAATTATCCTTTCGAGTTGGATATACGTTATAGCAGCTACAAGCTCGAGAGTGGCTACGTTTATGGCTTTATTTCAGAGCAGAGTATTACCATTTAACTGCATCTGTTTGCAAGTAATTACCATTTATCTAGTGGAAGAGTAGCGTGTTAACGATTATTTTACGTCATTAACCTTTTCTCTACTGGACTAATGTCTTAACGACCTATGGATTAATTTTTAACAGTGGATCGAGGAGAAATTTCTTCTGGAAACGAGTTACGGATATACACGTATGCATACACCTCTTTCTTGATAGTAATTTAGCGTGCATCAAACTACGATGCGAGATTAATCACATTGTTTGCAAATGTTTCAGAGAAATTTTTTACTCATTTACCGGGCGATTTTAGGGTAAAAATGTGCGTTTTAACATTTTAAAATTAGGATTACACGTTAAATGTTGAAGTTGCCTCGGAACGTTTTGATATTTTAATTAAAAAACACACGGATACCTGGAACGGAATAAGGTGTATTTTGTGGTTGTGGTGCCCAGTAAGCTTGACTGATCGCAGGATAATGACTTTTCGATCCAAGGCTGGGCCCAGAATACTGCTTTCTGCTCTTCATTGCCATCGTCGCCTTTTCCTCCACGTGCACCGTGTGCGGGAAATTTGAAATAAGTCGTGCACGCAAACTCGATGCTAACTCGCTTTTCAACAAACTCAGACTTCACGAATATTAAACTCCACAAATATCACTGTATAAACATTCACCAAGGACGACAAAACAAAACAATCAATGTTTCGCGACGATAATATTTTGTTTTCCAGTCTACACGACACTTATTTCAGCATGCCGAGAGGTGATTACAAAGGAAACTTCTGTACAAATGAAATTACATACGACCGTTAATCGACCGAAGAATAATTCATACAGCAGCGATTTACGATTTATTTTTAATAGATTATATACGTTTTTATCTAGATTGTTACGCGTTCCGACGCAACACGTGTTTTGTGTCCAATGTTCCGATTATTTGCCGCAAACGGACCTTGCTCTTACATAATCACACCAACGATGTTCGTGAAACGTGGAACAATCGTGACAACAACGATCGTCGATAGCAACGGTGCGAGGCTTGTTTCTGACACCGTCGACGTATCGACTTGTCCGATCGGCTTGATCGCCAATCAAAATAAAACGGCCTCTGTCCGCCAGCCGAAACAACGCTTCTTCCATCGATTCTAGCAGAATTTACTGTAACGATCGATTATCCATGGCCCCGATGTATACACTTGGATTTACTGTTGGCCGATTACGTGCATTTCAGTCTAGAACAAATACGTCGGAATAATGCTGGTGGACAAGCTGTCGGAGCGATGATACTCTGACTCGAGTACTCGAAAATAGATGCTGTCTGCCGTTCCAGGAACTTTTGCTTGGCGTGCCTGTGACCGACGATGATAAGGCACGCGACTCGCGACAACGATCCTTCTGTATCGTGTAATTCACCTTTCTACGTAAAACTTTTCGTCGCTAATCAAAGTTATAACAGCGATTCACTAACTGACTACAATTCGCTTATTTGGCCAGTTATCAAGGAAGATGTATTTCTAGAAATTCTCTCTTCTGCGTTGAGCATGAGCGAGACACGGATACCTGACACATTTGTTTATTTTATTGCGTTATTCGTGACGAAATCGAAGAAAAATTTCCAGGTAACACAGTAAATTGATATGATTTTGTTTTTTCAAATAATCCACGATAAGACAAAATGTAGTCCATGGTATTGGTTCGTCAAATTCAAATTTCGGAACAACGACGTTTCATACGTATCGACGTCGACTTATTGTTAAAAACTCACTTCACAAAGTCAGTTTCAACAACCGATAGGATAGCGACGGCCATTTAACGAAGCAAAATCTTAGCCAGTTAACGCGACATTACCTATCGACGGCACTATCGATTAATCGAATCACCATCACAAGAGACAACGTCCAATAGCAACGCGAGCTTTTACGATTTCACCCGCGCACACGGTCGTTGGAAATGTCGAACACGCGCACGCCTATCCTCGCGTGCAACTTGTGTGTTCACGAGCGAGTGCACGTTGTATATATATATGTGTGTGTGTATGTGTGTATCGCGCACGAGAAAACACGCGACCGTTGTCTCTACCGGTGCCGTATAGACGAAACGGTAGGACTCAGTTCGTCGCTCGACACTCAACAAGTGAGAGAACCGGCGTTCGCCTCAAGCTTCCACCGCCACTCGTCACTTCGTACTTCTTCGTGCGCTCACGACTGTTTTATTCACCTCCCCTGACACCTCTCGTCCACAAACGTCCCTTCTCCTCTTTTCGCACGAGTTCGTCCTATCCTTGTCGCTCTCACTCTTCTCTTCCTACCTTTGCGTCTTCGCACCTCCTTCTTTCGTCTTACCGCCGTTTAACCCTATCCCTACCCATTCTTCCTGGTTTCAAGCATCAGCGCATCAAACGTTCAATTTCCGCTTCTGAGCTTTACGCGAGCGTGCAAGTCGAATATTTAATTTCCTCTTTAATTTTGAATAATTTCACTGGCAGGTATAAAAAACTTTATTGAATAATGTATTGTCTACTTTTTTTTTTAAACAATCTTTTGCTATCTTCCAAGCAGTTTCATTATTCCCCTTTTAAAAAGCTTTGCTTTCGCATATAACGATAAAAATACCACAATAAAGAAGGAACGAATAAACTTCCCAGGCAGTCGTATACGTATATAAATAATGAAGTATTAATTTTGTCTTGGTTAAAAAAAAAAAAAAAAAAAAAGGAGGTTTCACTTATGGATATAGATACGATAGCCATAACGTATGTCGTCCGATATAATAGCTATACATGTAATATAAACTTAATTATCAAATTATACCGTTTTATGAATAAATATTGTAACACCACTTAACAAATCTTAACTGCATTTTTCTCTTTTAAATATTTCAATATGGTATTTAACGATGTAATAAACATTAAAATCAGATTTCTTTGCACTCAGTCGTCGTTATTATTTTATTAAAAAGTAGTCCTTGAAAAAAAAAGAAAAAGGGGGAAAAGAAAAAGAAAAAGAAGACTAGGTAGTTTTTCTCTTTTTCTTTTTACTTCAAGTTTTATGATAATTCTATTCTAATTCTATTCTAATTCTATTCCAATTCTATTATAATTTTCATTGGAAAATTACGAAGTTTCTTTGTAGCACGTAAGGTTGTTTTAATAATTAAAATGTTGACGCAGAATATATACACTGTACATTAAATCTTTTTTGTATTTTCAAGTTATACAATAAAGTATAGAGTATATAGAATGATATTGTATCACTTCTTTAAGGGTATAGAACCAATAGCATCGCTCGTACTAATAAATTACAAATTTCACGTGAATATCTAGAAGCTTCTTATCGTTAAACGAGTGTCGTGGCAAATAAAAAATGGCAAGGAATTTTATGCTTTTATTTTACGTCTTTTATGCTTACAAGATAATATTGCTCATTAAATAGGATTAACATGCTTCGATTGTCAATGTAATTGTTCTAGATTCCTGTTAATATTGCCAGGGAAAAAAAAGACCAGTGTCAATCCTTATGCTTTTCCTTCAAACCTTTTTACTCGTCGTAACTTATTATCCTACTCTCATAATGCAGTAAATTCACTTATCAATAAAATTTAAAATAACCACAATCAAACAAATTTTACGGCGAACGATTTGCTTTGGCGCATTCCATTCACGTACCTTTAACGTTGTTTTGGCTGCCCTTCCTTCCCCTTCTCTTGCGCGACGATTTACGAGATTAGATCATATCGTGTTCTAACTTAATATGCTCCCCGTATTAAGATCACACACCATCATCCGGAGAAAACAGAGCAACCGATTGCGAGCCAACAGAAAATCGTACGACCGGCCAGAGGTTCGCACACGGCACATGTGACCTGCTTCGAGCGTAAAACATTAAAACACAAGTTGGATTCTCTTCGACAAGGAAAAAAGGGGGGATGCCTCTTCGGTTGAAGTTACACATAAGCGTAGAACGACGAGGTACAGTATCAAGTGATTGTCATCGCAAGACACACATTGATCGCAGAATATTGTACCACGGTACAAACTCGAAGTAGCATGCTGTGCGTTACAAAACTCAATTTCTGTTTCAGTTGTTTTGGACGTAGTTTTGAACTTCGGTGTTCTATAGCTATAGAATATGGCTCTGTTTTAATAACAGTGTTATTACGTGTATGATATAATAATATATCACAGTAGCCATTGTAACTAAGCACGGCAGCTAAATCTGGGATCTGAATCTGATTCAGATATAACAGAACCAATTGTGTACGTATATCGTCCATCTAAATTCGAATATAAAATAGATATAAAAGTTACGACATTTTAATAACAAACAAGAACCTGTTATCACGAGAAAGAAAAAAGAATTTTCATTAACACACAAGCATGTCGAATAACGTAAATACAGATGCAACAATGTGATACCATTTAATTTAAAGCTTATAAAAAAGGTTCTCGAAACATTCGTGCTGCTGATATGAAATAGCCAGTGATAACATCAGTGACACGGCTTGTATCCGGTGTATGTCACGTTACTGGAATCTGACGAATTACAGGAACGTGCAATCACGATCCTACCGTGTTCTCATCTTCTCTTTATCCCATGCACGAACTTCCTGTTTTCATTGGTCCAGATTTTTGGCTGCAGCGCAAACACAGAATGCTCGCGGAAAAATAAAAACTCCTGCTGCACAACAATGCGTTTGCATTGTTTCACGCTCGTTACGCGCTTTCCAACAATCGTGACATAAATTTGGGATTATTGCTTTACTTTTTAACTGGTGAAGCGAAAGGCTCGTTACTGCCAGTGATAATCTGGCTTATGGAAAAAATAGATAGAATCGCGTTCGGTAAAATTGAATTGTATGTAGTGAAATAAAAGAAAAGGTAGGAAATGTTAAATTAAATAGTTGAAGGAAAGTTGTGTTTATACAATAACTTGCCTTAACTTCTTCGAAGGAAAATGCAATTATTCGTTTGTTTCATTTTTACTTAATTAATAGGTGTATCGTCAGAAGATAAGACATTCAATAGATTTGTAGTTTTTAATTGTAAAAAGTATCGCGACTTTTTCTCAGAGAATACTTCCGCAAAAGAAGTTCCCTTCATTGCATCCTCCAAAGATGAGTAATTCTATTTTGACACTTGCAATTGAGTTAGAATGGTAGGCTTCAACGTTGATGAATGGTAATTGATATTTGTGGTACGAGCGACACTAACCCGGCATGGAAAATATGTAAACGGACACGAGGGCCAGAAATATAATTGCGCTTGTTTACGAGAAAGATTCGGTGCCAACAGTCACCGAGTTGATGAATTACGGTTGGTTATCATTTCAACGTGAACACACATTAATTTAGACCGAGTGGTTGATGAAAATCTAAAAGAAATCTTTATTTGAAAAATTTCAATGGGCGAATACTATACAATGTATGAACGTAATATACATATATGGTATATTTTGTAATTTTTAAAAGTTATATTCTTTACATGCTATTACGTAATATGTAGGACAAAAGACTAAGAATTCTATAGTGCGGAAAAATATCTACAAAAATTTTAAAGACATTTTTATGCATATTCTTTCCGATTTCTCATGCTTATCAACTTCGGTCATTTTCAAGTTTATCTTGAATAATGTACATCGCGAAAGAACGCGTGATATAATAGAAAAATAACGGAACCCATCGTTACCAATTCTTCTATTTGTTTCTTTTCAATGACGCATTTTGTACGAACCAACTGTTTAGAATAACCAAACTGCGTGTCGATCTTCTACGGAACTGCTGAATTATTTAAAAGTAACACAAAACGGTTATCTCATACAATGCAAATAATTTTGCAGTCATCGTTCTAGTTCTATTCTAGATATTGCATGCAGCTTATGGGAATATCCCCATTTTTGGTAAATGTATATAGTTCTTAACACTTTTGTATATATTAAATATAGATAAGAACTGTTGTTAACTGACATAAAAGTTTCATTAAACGAATTATCAATTAAACTACAACGCATACTTAATTTTTCTTTGTTATTTGAAACGCAAATTTTTTATACAACTATTAAATACTTTTTTGTTTTTGTATCTCTATAGTTGGAACCATGTACAAGTAGTCAAAATCACTGTATATAGGTATAAATTACATTATTTGATAAATTACAAATATTTCAGGAACAAAGTGCTTTAGTGGTATATTTTATCACTCGTATTTTGACCCATTTTCTATGAATAATCGCATCATTTTTAGTTACACCACATCAGTTATTAAATCATCTTACATAGGTATCTTGTAAGGGAAATTTAATTTTGGCGTAAAAGCTAAGGCAAATAAAACATGTTCCACGTTCGATGCGTTAAATATACGCTGAACCAAACATCGTGGTGTGTATCTACGTTGGTCTTTGTGTACATCGGTTTCACGGCGAAAACATCGATAAATCGATCATCGTTTCTGTTTTTAGTTCCGTGCATAGTCGGTTAGTTTGCAAATCAATTTCCCTTGGAGAGAAATTTGCTGTTGAAACATAATGCGCACAGCTGCCCGCTAAACTCATATTCATTAATAAATTATCAAACCACGTCGAGACGTGAAAACGGAGACTTCAAGAGCTGTCATCATGACAGGCTTCTAATGTCAAAAAATCAAGTTTTCTTAAAACCGCTATTTTCAAACGTTTCGTTCGGAAAATATTTGAAATTTCGTGTTTGTCAAGTAAATTATGTCTTAAAATTCAGGATTATCTTAGATATAAGTGGTCTGTAATTAAGATTTAATTAAGACATAATTTATTTGACAAATAATTCTTCATGACTACTGCTTAGTTGAAAATTTTAGAAACTCCAACACTTGAGCATATTCGATTATAAATTATTTAACAAATAAATTTGGATGCTATGTAAATAGTATATATCATATATTTTATAAAATAGCATTTATCTTTAGAACCGTCCTACAACGACGATGATTTTAATTCACTTTTCTCAATTGATCTATTACTATTTTCTATTCTCAATTTATTTTCACCTCGCTTCGATAAAAAAAAGTTACAACAAATAATCCTCGATACTTCACTGTCCAACTACCCGTGGATCTCACCAAGTCCCTATATACAATTCAAAACACTCAAACACAATGGTCGGTTTCACTAACCGAACTCTCGATCGCGTGTTTACAAAGAGACCTCCATTCCTCTCTTTTACATTTTAATTTCGTGCAAGAGGAGCAAAAGCAGTAGACACAGATAGTATAGTCAATAGAAGAGATACAGCGATATCATACAATCGGTTCGGAACTTGTGTCGATATGTTTCATTTTGGAGGAGGTTCCTTTTGCATAATGATCTACTGATCGATAATAATAGCGGCAAACTGTAGATTATAGATTTCTATGCAAATAGCTTTTACACGTTTATCTCATTTTTCTCAGATATTTCAAAGTGTTAGTTAGGATACTTGAAGCAAAGTATCTTGATTTTCGACCTCGCTATTGTTATTCAAGCAACTATACAGGACCGCGCCGATGACTATTGGTCGGTTCACGGAGGGCACGAGGTTATCGTTGGCATCGGAGTTTCATGGATATTTGTGGCCTGTCCCTACTCGAACGACGTCGATGATGCATTATTTATACGCGGTCGGTTGTATCGCATACATCGTCATCATCGAAGTGACGCATTATCGATGAGAATCCACGCGTCGACGCTGCTGTAGGAACTTCCTTGAGACGTCTCAGCCACCGGATATCGCCGTTAGAGACAATTTTTATTCGAATTTCCGACCACGATTCCACCGTATCTATCCATTCTTCTGTGTATCTCGAATCGTGCCGCCTCGTAGATCGAATAAATTTGATCGTTTCGTGGATCCCGATTGGATCTGACTCCATTGTGAAATTGTCTCTGGTCGATTCTTTTTTGTTTCAACCTTAGATGATTATGGAAATATGTGGAAATTGGTTAAAAATATACCTATATATATCTATGAATTACGTACTCACGTAATGAATGATGATTTAAAGTAATTATCGATAGAATGAAATAGAATATTAAAGTTGAATTTACCAATTACTGATTATACAAGAATTGAGGGATTCGTACAAAGATAGGAAAAACCTCTGTTGCCGAAGAATAACATGTTCGTGTTAACAAGATTGTTATTTTATTAGGGTATCACAATCACTGTTTTCTTAGAGGGTGATTTACATATAGATATGACTCAGTCTAATAACAACAGTAGAGGCGAAGAATATGATATCTTCTAGTACTTCGTTGTTTGTATCTCTTTTGTACTTGTATACGTTACATGTATGGTTGATTATACCAACTTAATTTGACGATTGTTTAGATATTGATCGAAATGGATACAAAGATCACGACTGATGATGATTGGCGATCCATCGTGTCGTTTAGCTGCAAAACACCGATAAATAATGAGTCAAGGGCATAGATGCAGGCGAAGGAAGCGAAAGACAATGTGCGTGTTCCATTATTCATGGCTGCATTTGCTTTCTTAGTAGGATCTCTTTTCAAGAGGCTCTTTAACATAGAAATAGTACAGCTATTCCTCGAGTAGAAACAGTAATATCCTTTTAGGTAGATTTTTATCGAATCTTCAAAGTTCATCTAGACGACGAAGGTTTTTCAAGGTATAGACGATCGCTAGCAAATGAATTCATTTGAAATGTCTGCTGTTCCATTGTGCGACTGTTTTACTTAAAATTGTTTTCTGCCGTGTTTACGTGTTTATGTTTGCTGTCTCGTTTCTTAGACACACTGAAAATGAAAGTTATAATTTGTTATATCTTGAAAATGAAATTAGAAGCTTATAATTGGATATCATCCTTTTCTTTTGTAAAAACTCATTGGTTGTTCAAATGTCCTGTATATTTTAATATATAATCATTTTTGTTATTTTATAAAATCTGTATTGTATAGTTTCGTAAACTAGCTTCATTCTTCCACTGAAATATAGGTAGTACGACATAAGCTAACGAAAATCGATCAGCTCTTCAAACAAAATAACGAATAGAGCAAGCAAGAGGCGATAATAGGCAAGTAATTTGCGTGAATCGCCGCCGCAATATATTATTCTTTGTCCGAATTACACCTTTTGACTAATTACTATAACTAATGCGCTCGACACAATTATTTGATTCGTTCGTTTTGACACTCCGGCTGTTGTATTTGGCTGAATTTCCAACTAATGGTCCTAAACTACTATAAATCGACCTATCAACGGATGCTGCGATTTCGTGCATAGCTTGAGTCATCTTTCCCTTTTGGCCGACATTTCTCCTATTAAATCTCCCGCTTATATTGTTGCAGGATAGAATTCCTGGACAAAACTCACGGTTTTCGTGCCAACTGTTACATTAATTCCCGCCCACGTCGTGTTTCTTCTACTATCTAGAAGTTGAAGCAGTTTGTCGTTGAATTCATTAAATTGCAATCTCCTCTCCGTCCAGGTATAACAATAAATTTATTGCTATATTACAAATGTTTATGCAACTGTGGAAGATTAAAAAAGCGACGAAACATACG
Organism: Bombus pascuorum; assembly: GCF_905332965.1. Lineage (NCBI taxonomy): Eukaryota > Metazoa > Arthropoda > Insecta > Hymenoptera > Apidae > Bombus > Bombus pascuorum. The sequence continues at coordinate 17,977,160 of NC_083491.1, read as the reverse complement.
GAATGGATACAGCATACAAAAATATCGATATCACGAATAAAAAGATTTCGTATATAATTATATATCACTCGAAGAATCGATATTTATATCTGAAGTGGGATGGTCAAGAACCACATTGCACTTGGAGATTATTTTTGTTACAACGATAGGAAAACGTGGAACATAGTGAAGTATTACTCTCTTGAAAAAGCAACATACTATGTCTTATACTAGTAATTATTTGCGTTTTGATAGATTATCATACGGTGTAATAGTATGATAACGCTTAATAATTAACAATTAATAAAGTATCATAATAATTAATAATAAACTTGATAATTATAAAATATCAATGCACATGGTAAAACAGAATATGAGATGACGAAATAATTCAAAAGTTGTTAGGTATGTCATATGTGATAACGGGAATAATTTGTGACAATATGAAAGTACATTAATAATCAGTAAAACAATAGTAATGACAGCGAACGACCGCTATTTTCAGCGAGTACGACCAAGTTATATAATTTTGAAGTTTGTTTTCATCTGTACATTTTATAGGCAGTATTTTTCTTCCCTGTATATTTTCTTGAATGTTTACAATTTCACCGTTATACAGATTTTTGATATTTACATGCAGCCTTTAAGCTTCTTTAAACTCTGAAAATCGTGGAAACTGTGCAACTATTAAAAGCTTTAAATATTGAGAATAACACGATATATTTAGCCGTACGGTTTTGATAACTGAATATTGCGTAATTTCTTTGAAGAAAATAATCGTAAAAAGGCAAATTCACTTTTAGGAATGAGAGGAAGAAACTTAATTTCACTGAATTTTATTGACAGTATAGTGTTTTAGGAGAAAATTAATAGAATAAAATTATGTGAATGGTAAGGGAAATGTGAAAAGAACAGAGAGGTTTTACTAATTTTACGTACATAATTTTTTAAACTTCATTTTAGCTTATATGTCCTGTATTTTGTATATTTATACAAGAATTATAGCAATTTACTTTGATTCTAGCGTTGAATGCGATCCATTTTGAACAGCTTATCGCTGCGCTTCTAGATTATCCAACTTATTCGAGACAAAGAAACTGATTGAAATCATTAACAACCTGTCGCGAATAAAATCGAGATAGATGACTATGAATGAGTCTGTTAGGATCGTATGCATTCATGATTAGCTGACCTTCCAGTTCTGTTACGCGAAATGGATTTTCCACGCATGAAATAATTGATGACGCTTGAAAGGCTTTCCTTGTGACCGAATGTAACGGAGAATAATGCATTCGAATTCGCAGCACCTGGTGTAAATTAAAAATACGTCGGCAATAACATGTTTCCGTGTAGTTGTTTCGGGTATGTGTAAAGTGTAACGTGTTAACCAGAAATGGACATCTCTATCAAAAGGATTCAAAAAATTGTACGTTGATCAAAGCAAAATCGCAAACATTAAAAAATAAATGGACTTATGGATAAACGTGAATTACTCTTCGCGTAACGATACTTTGCTTTTTGGTAAACATCGATTATTTTCTTACTTCATACGATATACGTATACACGTGTAAACACATCATACTAAAAGTTTAGAAGCGTATCGTAGTTTCGTAGTTTACCTGGAGGAAACTAAAGATAAATAAAAAACAAATGGGAAGAGAATTCTACGCGGAAGAACAAATATTGTAAAACATTTTTCTCGTATGAAACTTTGTTTTCAACATAGGCTCGTAAGATTAAACGTAGGCTTTTGGTAATAATTGTGAAATTGTATACTGGATTTTTTCAGAACTGTCAGATTTTCTTTGGTCACCGTGGTATTAAATATAAGTCTTTGCTAGTAATTTTACTTTTTAAATAAACATTAAAAACTTGCCATTGATCATTTCAGATTGGCCATTGTTAACAACATGCACCAATCATACAATTACTCAACCTCAGTCAATTTCATACAACCAAAATAAACCACGTCCAATTCCATTAGAATTCCTGAGAAGACTTCCTCTTCCAACATCTCACACACATCACATGCAGAAATAACATCTAGTTCGCTTTCGCGTTCTACAAGATCAATGAATGGCTGGCGTATTAGGTATTTAGGATACACAAATCCGTCCATTCCGAATTCTCTTCGACGTATAATAGGATTTGGCAACCTGCAGCTTCTCAGTTCCGGTTGCGGTACGTTTTGCGAATCGGTTCTTTTCGGGCACGATACTAAACGGTCGAGCGCGATACTTACTGGTTCGACGAGCGACGATTTTATTATGCGGCATCCGTTAAATATTAGCTGTAATACAATATAATATGTGTACGTGTGTGTGTGACGAAGCAACAGTGTACGCGGTGTCGAGCAGCGTTGTGTATAAATATTTGGCCGAGTTCCAATTTGCTTCACCATTCCGCATTGGTCGCGAGATTCGTACATTTGCTTTTCCAACGCCAAAGCCACTTGTAAAGACCACGATGACGTGTTTCATTTCTGAATGCGCCGCTTCCTACCGGACCAAAACGTACAAGGGAACCATAATGACGAAAGAAGATGCACGGCTGCTTACGCACACGATCGTTCTTGTCACGTTTTACTTCTGGATGTTGATTTTTCCTTGATATTTGTGTTTCAATGTTGCTTGTGGTTGCTGTTTTATTCATGGCTATCGATATTTCTTTGATGTTTCATTTACAGATGTTTATTTGCCTATTAGTGTTGCTGATCGTTGGTGTTCCGTGTATCGATGCTAATTTTTACTATGTTTTCTATTCGTGGATGTTATTCGTTGTTACACGAATGTTGTTTGTCATTGGTATTTCGTTCCATTAATAAAGAATAGGCTAATTTTTCTTCGTTCAATGAGGTAACTCGCCGCCACATCGAGAGCTATAAATTTTTCATCAGAAACCGTATCAATTAAAATCACGATTCAACGTTTTTTAATCTCAGCTCGGAAATGCTTGGCGAGATTTAAACGGGAAATACTTTTAGTTGCATTTAATTTGAGAAGAGTATGCGTTTGTCATTTACATCTTAACGAAGGGAATGCATTTCGAAATCCGATGTACATATCCTGTTTCTAAAGGTACATATTTTCAGGATCGATTTACTTTACTTTTTCATAAATGAAAAACACGTAAATACGATTAAATTCTGATAATTTGAAGTAAACAGGTCCGAAATGAATTCGATTTAACGAGAATTCGAATTAAAACCAATGAGATAGCAGTTAACAATTTCTCATTTCATAATTACTTTTTCCTGTTACGATGATTTAATGAAATATGCGCACAAAGCTTTACTTTCAATTCAAAACATAATGGTAAACGAATTCTTTTTTAATGTGGTTAATGATCGGTGATACGATAAAAGATGGGTGGTGGCATTAGCCTGTTGTATTTAAATTTCGGGGCAATGACATTTCGTATACGTTAACTTAATACTGAAATGTAATTCACGTATGATAGTTGATCATTGTCAATAAATGTTTACTACGAATATTGTTATATCCGAATCTGTCGCCAATTAATTTAACAATAACGATGAAAATGATAAAGGGCAATGAAATTTCCAAGAACGTCAAGAGAGAGATCGCCAGTAGAATCTTTAACGCGAGCAAGATCATACCGATGTTCGTCGATATCGAATCGGTAGCCAATTCTCGTATTCCAGCCCGTGGAAGTATCTGCGTGGTTTCTTGGTATTCCGTCTCGAACGAGTGCCAAGTGCATTCGAATCAAATCCGCGAAGCCGTGTATCTTCGTTCACGCGTTCGTTTGCCAGGAGAACGTAGAAATGCGGGGTCGCATCACGTCGTTAATGTTATTCATTGCCGCCAGGAGAGACGGAAACGCGTGTTACATACTTCCGTTACAGGCCCATAGGCCTCTGTTTCGGTAATGCACCGTAATATGTTTCTAATTCAATAATTAATCCGACTAAATTAAAGAACGTGTCAACTTGCCTTATTCTCCTTTACTTTTACCTTTACAATTATTCGCTAGAGCGAAAACAGCAGACATTGATTATGCAGCAAGATTCCAACGAAAATGGACGATTATGTTGTGAGATGTCAGGATTATATCGTAGTAAGTAGTTTACAAAAGTTTCCACAATCTTCATTATTTTACATGGGTTCAAAAACCTTAATGGCCCATACATCAGTATTCTGTGCCCTGCTATTACCATCCATCTCGTCGATGCAATATCGATGCTCATACTACAACGATATTTCTCAGTAAATTAATGAAATAAAATCCTATTCGTTGATACTTTTGTTAAAATTCATTTTCACGTCACCTGGACGTTTTCCAATCGCTCATACTTCTTCAAATCGTACCGCTATTCATGCGTTTTTCCTACAATGGAAGAAATTAATAATGCGTGTTGCGTTTCGTTCGAAACTCGAAGAGAGAAAGGTATCGGATTTCAGATTATTTAAAAGCAAACGCTGCCATTTTATAGAATGACGCACACAAGAAATCCTAGTAAGCGTGGCGTGTAAAAGGTAATCAGGTCGAGTAATTAAAATCGCCGATCGTATTGAACACTCTGACCTATTGCGAGCGACGATTCGTGTCGCCGTATTTATTAGTTTCACGTACCGTTTTCGATTCGCATGGAAAAATACTTGTTCGTCAACGTACACGGTTCACACAATTCATCACAACGATATTATCATATTCCACTGTTATAAACACGGTATTTACACGGAATGTGTTTTTATGCAGACCCCTCGTACCTGGAAACTTATTTTTCACCGAATGGTGTTTGGTTTTTATTGCAACCAGGAGTTCCGCGTTATATGGATTATTGCCGATAAATGAAGCTAAGTTAATAAAAAATAATTCTATAATCGAATTAAAATACCTTTCTTTAAATGTTTAAACAACGACTCACGAGTAAGTTCCCTTCGACCGTTGTTTACACACGGATAAAATATATCTTTGTTTAAGCGTGCAATTAAGCGATTTCTTGGAGAGGAAGCCAGATCTAAAATAGCTTGCCTTTAATGCAAGCGAATAAAGTTAATTTCCAAGTGCCATATTATTCCGTGGGTAAACTTTCAATGGACGGTAACGTCGATTTCTTCGCCGGAACAATTTAGAACGGCATGGCGGCGAGCTTGCGAGAAAGTTGGTTCTATTTACCCGTTGATCCTTGTGATCCACTTTTCTGCGGACGGTGCTTGCTCGATGCATATTCAAGCCGGGACGAAACACCGAATAAAGTCTCGTTAATGACAAATCTACCGAGAATAGCGGGATGTGCGTGTTGTTTTAAGAATGTGTTTTAAGAATTCCCAAGCGATTCTACGCGCGCGATGATCTTGGAAACTGGGACGAAGTTTTCAAATAAAAATATAGAAAGTCGTTTGGGGGATGATATCGAACGATGCCTAATGAAAAATGTCCGTTCGTGGAAAAAATTGAACATGCCATATATAATAGTTTTTATCAGTTTGTTTGAGGACATTACACAGGAAGTTGCCGAAGAGGAAATGGAATCGCGCGAAGAGGATAGGACTTAGGGAGTTGCTTGAAGTCGGTGCATGTTCACTTTAAGCGGAGTGTTTGCCAAGTCATGTTTCATTGATGGGGTTTGGAGATTCTTGGAGGGCGCTTCGCGACGAAGAAGCCGAGGCGAAAAATCAGCGTGTGTTTTGCATTATAAATTCGGTGGTGAAGATATGCCGACATATCATTTGTTATTCATCAGGTTCCCTATGCTTCGCAAATAAAACGTATTAATACCTTGGACTCTTTTTCTAATTATAATTCTTTTAATCTTAGTCTTCCTTTTATCAAAGTGGCGTTCAGCGACGTTTGGTCGGGCTAACACTGGGGTATTTGTTAAACTAATGTGTCTTAATTCAAAAATTAAAATTGAAAAAAGATGAAATTATACGAATATGAGTATTGAAACTGAAATTTAAACGTTGACTTTTAACAGGGTTTTAAACTGGCCCAGTTTGTGGTTTCTCGAATATGATTGCATATATGTATGTATTCACTGCGGCGTAAAGTAAGCTAAAATACGAAGAGTAAGAAGAAATACATGTGAAGCAAGAGAAATGGATCTCGGCACCTATGTAGCGAGTAGAAAATGAGCCAAATGAAATGAAAGTACCTGCGTTGAAGAATACGGTATATTAAAGGTATAGTTTTCGTAATTTTTTAATCAAACAGATGAAGAAAAGCGATTCGTACTTTACTTTTACTCAATTTTATAAAATTCTTCCTACCATACCACTATTTAGAATTTGAATGATAAAAATTTAAAATTTAAACATTTTTAAACTACACCGAGCAATACCGTACAATTTGGTGTAATCCTTTCAAGAATAAAATTTGTTAAATGTTATAATGTTGAAGCGAAAGAACTCAGTCGTAACATTATCAGCTAGTAACTCGTAAACTGAAACTTCAGTTGCTTCTTTTGAAATGGGTCTCTTTTTTCATTAACAACTGAAGCCTTTCAACGGAATTTTAATCAATTATCTCAACTAAAATTATATTTATATTTATTGCTACAGAAAGGTACGTTTCAAGATACTATTTTCAAGAAAAATATTTACTTTCTTATTAAATAAACGGTATTTTGTCATATTTTTCCTATTATAAACAATATTTCACTACCTGTTTTATTAAGCTGAGAAACAAACATCCTTTAGATCAAAACGTAAGTGAAATCGCGTCTAAGCGTTCATGTTTATATAAAAAAAAGGCTTCAAAGATAAAAAGGAAGTATTATTCCGTACGTTTGTTCCATTTCAGCATGCAGAATCGTCCCTTTTCGGATTACGTCTGTATAGTTTAATTGTTGAAGTGGTCGACACTTCTAAGAAAACTCTACCACTGGTCTTTAGTTTTCTCAAGCACTGAAGTCATCGATAGCGCATAGACAAAAGACTGCGTCGAAGGCAAACCATAAACGGTACACATGCAACGTTGGCTTCAGGGCTTTTCAGTCATGGGGTAACGCTGCTAGCATGCGGATCTGGATCAGCTCATATTGTATTCCAAACTTTGTACTTACATTTTAATATTCAACATATAAATATATATATTTTCCACTTTACAATTTATCCACGCGTTCCTTTGTATTCACATACATCCAATAACATTAATGATATCTCATTAATGCATATTCATTTTCTTTTGTTTCGTTTTGGTAACCATGCGAGAGCAGCACCTTTTCCTAAGCATATTATATTAAATACCGTGTCAGAATTCAATATGCTTCTTTTATTGCTTATCAGTTGCTTGAGAAGAATCGTAAATCTGTATAGAACACACCGACAAACCGATTAAATCCAATTTATCAGAAACGAGTTTGACGATTGAACGATCTAACTGGCTTAGAAACTGCAATCCTAGCATGCGTGTTTCCGACAGGCCTGTGAACCTTGCGTACAGTTAGCGAGATCATAAAATCGGTCAAACGATAAAGTTTATATTTCGATTCCCGAAAAAGCAATTGATGTAATGAACTCGAATGAGAATTGTGGGTTGCTTTGCAGTATATTTACAGAGAATAGGAATAGCATGTAATAGATTCGAAAAGGGGGTAATGATTCTGGGTGAAAAAATAAAACGAAACAAAAGAGTAAAATTCGTTCATCCAAGGCTTAGTTTCCGAGAAAATCGAGTTTGTAAATTTGTCAAGTATAGTAGATCATCGCTCGATATTTTAATTTACGACCTTGGCATATCGTTTGTACCGATTGTACAAGCAATTCTGTTCGAGTTCGAAGTCGTTTGGTTTTCGCTCGATAAGATAAGACTTATCGGACTCGCACGTTTGACCACGAACGGTAGGTTTCTTCGTGTTTCCTGATCTTATAACGATGAGAAACATTTCACGATATAGCGTGCTTACTGTCCACGTTCCGATTATGCTTGCAGTAAAATCGATTCTCTCTCGTGATTTATTTCGACGTGATTGGCTACGTCGATGGCCGATAGCGATATTTCATGAAGCTGCAATCGTGAAATTAGAGCTCGATAAACGGTAAGAGTTATTGGCGTTTAATCGACCAGCACTTTTAAATATTTTAATTATTTTTTTATGAAAATATCGAACATTACTATATTGTTTCATTACGCAAACACTTTGTTATCTAAACACTTTTTTCTCCCGATAAGTTCAGATAACGGAGGTACTTACCAGTATATTTGAAAGATAAATGTAATATTAATACGATAAATACACTCCGAAATAAGCAAATGCAATTAACATATTAACCTTTTTTGCACTATACTAGTATTTTTGATTGCAACAATACTATGTTAACATCGACGAAAATGTTGGCACGAATAAGATGAAACCGTGTTTCTGTGACGCCTGGTGAAACAGGTTATATTAGGCACATTTCCATAATACTTAATCTCCGTGAGTTGTGAGTAATGCAATCCTTGACGTTGCACAGGAATGACGTAATTACGATTACCTCCGTGAAACGAGTCTGACTGCAATTTACGTCAGTACTTCTCTCCTTTGTTTCAATAGACGAGATGCTTTTCGAGTTTCATTTTCTTGAAGGCAATTGCGATAGGTTCTGTTAGTTAATAATTAATCATTCAAGTTGTGGATGCTAGTAGAGCTTACGATTTGCCTGACAACCGTTTCTCTCAAATTTGTTAACAAAAATTTGCAAATTTTAATTCGATCTAATGTCGCTATCCTTTGTTTTCTATATTCTAATTACTATAGAAGTTGCGTTTGTGTTAAATTTCTCTCTCATATCACACGCATTTTATGAAAGTACTCAAATCTGAACTGCACGCAGTGAAAGTGTTGAGCGGATTTTAATAATCCTCTTAATACTCCCAATGTATATTCTCAAATTAGCTATTGTTTATATATCTTATTAAATTTAACATAATTCGCAATTCTCATAATGCTCTATATGCTCAAACAAACAAATTTTTCCATCCAAGGAACTAACTATGACATATAGTTAGAAAATTCAAAAGACAAAGAACGACAAATCACCGTAACACTTTTATGTCCTCATCAACGAAATCTCACTAAATGGTCCGACCAAAACTAAAAAGAATTAAAGGCTTCGCAAAAAAAAAGAACAAAAAAAAAATAGTTTCTGTGCTTTACCGAAAAAAAAGATATTTAGCAGTTTTAATAGTTGTTTAAAATAGATTTCACGTTGTTCGTTATACATACATATTACGCAATTGTTGTGAATGTTATTTGCAATTATATCACAAAAGTTTTTTTCACGAAAATATAACTGAATTTCTCAAACAAGGTCGACTCTAAAGATTCAGCAGAATTTCAAAGAATTTTACGCAAAATCGACAAAATGGAGTACATGAGGAGATGACGTAATCTACGCGGAACGATCTTGAGAATGGATGGAACGTGGATGAAGCGTAACACGTGACCGAGTGTGTCGTTACTTACGGGAGACACAGTGTCAGCCAAAATAAACAGAATGTCACGGGTATAAATAAAGCTTTCACTCTCATCGTGCACTTCTTTGCAAGCTTCTCTTTCTTCTTTCTCCTTCTTTTCATCTTTCGTGTCTCTTTTTTGTCGATTTGACGTAGTTAGACGTATCGGAGGTCGCTTGTTGATCAACGTGCTTCCTGTCGGAACAACCTTAAAAAACGTCCATCGTGTGTGCCATTAACGTGAATAATTATAGCTGCAGCGACAATTTGGTGGATTTTTCTCAAAGTAATTCCTTGTCATAGACATAAAAGTTATAAAACAATTAAAATTATGATTGCTTGAAAATTGTTATTTCCTTTCTGATTACTATCTCTAATTTTAGGACCTTTTTGTAGTTTCCTTTTTTCACTTGTTCGTGAGAATTTGATTGCATGTTTTACATGCATGCTGACAATAATTGGATCTCGAAGTTTTACATGTAATCTGCATTTACGAGAGGACCATGGTGTCTTCTGCCAAGAAAAATCAAGCTGCATAATCGCGTATGATTATATACATTTACATTCATCGAAATATGCCTTTCGCTTAACAAGAGAATGTTATTTAAAATGTTAATTAAGATCAATTTAATAAAGGGAAATATATCGTGTAAATTCTTTAGAAAAAAAAAGCTACGTTTAATTTCCTGAAATCATTTTTCAACACTTTTGACGGACGTTTGATTCCTGTACACTCTACGTGGTTGGATTGGCGCATCAATTCTCGTGATTCTCTTCTCGTGATTCCCCGTCACGTGTACCTGTTATAGCCGCGGTTTCTGGATTGTGTTGTAAAAAGAAAAAGAGACAAAAAAGCATTGAAAAAATGAGCGCAATCTCTGATCCAGCTGGGGTCGCAGCACGTGACGGGTGTCGTTAATATTTCATTAGCATTCGTTTTTCGTCGTCCATCCCGATCTGCCGTGGACAATTTTTATTTTGTGCACCCTGCTCGAACTACGATGGCCAGCTTTTCAATGTATGCATTTACGCCACGATTGCTTCGAAAAACTCGTCTACATTTACGGAATTCTTTCCTCTCTTTATGCTACAGTTAGTGTTAGAAGGTTCCGAGTTATTTAACCTCGCAATATGACATTACGCAATTCTATTGACACTATACTGAGAAATTATATAAGCAAGCATGTAAATAAGAAAAAGTAGAAGGAAAAATAGTTGAACAATATGATTTTATAAACATTTTTATGCTATGTTATATCAGCTTCGAATAAGTTTATAATATCTATTTCATTTTTTCAAACAATAAGCCGTAAATTTTCTTTGTATTCGGAAAGGGATATCTGGTTACGAATGATTCAAAAATCATAATTCTTTCGGAATTTGTGACGATCAAAGTTACGAATCAAATCATTGGATAAATCAAGACAAGTATAAGATATGATCATGGGATGGAGTTCTCATCCCTCCTTGTTTTCGGTATTCCGTCTTAGTTTCTCGCTGTCTACGTTACTGCGACGACGGAGAATGTGGTTTCAAAGCTTGTTCATTAAGTAGTAATTAATTGGCTGAATTGAGAGGTTGTGGAGATTGCGTAGTCAAAGAAGATATAATCGAGTCGCGGAGCAACGAATAAGGAAACGACGAGCACTTTTAGGGAAAGGGAGGAAGAAAAGTGTGGCTTGAAGACAATGCTCGAGAAACATCGCACAGATAATAAACGAGAGGCGGGTCTATCGCGTCTTTCTTACTCGTGTCCTTTACTCTTTTCTCTATTTGCCATCAGACTATCCGAGCTTTGACGATTGCAAATTCTTATTCTCGAGGCTCGAGCAGTAAGACAAAATATATAACGTTGCTTATATATAAAAATATGAATTGTATATGGTGGCTACGTTAGATAGAAGGAGATTTAACCCTTTATGATCAGACGGTACTGTCATTTATATTAAAATGCAAGAAAATACGCTTAGAATCTAAGGCTTGTAAATATTACCTTCCTTCGAGATCTTTGTAGTAGAAAAAAAGCTTACAAAGAAGCTCATATTTAAACAAAGAATAAAATGGAAGAGAATAGCATAGAGTTTGAAGTTTCTTCGAAACGAGATATTGAATTTTTACTCACCGTTTCTGTTTTCGCTGTCCGCAGGTTTCATCTGGATCGGATGGCGCATCTGCAAGAAAATAGAGAAAACGATTCGATTATTTATGCACGAATTCGTAATGTCTTTGCACGTAACACGAACAGAAATGTTTAACTTCGCGTAGCAACAATAGTTTATTATTAAATAAGGTCTAGAGAGATCGTGTTAGTCTTATTCTCGAGATAAGCGTGTGCAGATCTTTAGTTACTTTAGTTATTAACTTTTGGAGTTTTATTTGCTATACTTTGTACATCTTCTGTATGCAAACGATCGTCGATAGAAATGGAATTTTGTTATTTTCATCAGTTTACGATAAACGATATCGACCATTCGTAGTTATAATGAAGTAAAATTATGTTTTTTGCCATCCATTTGCAGACATTACTGACTTAATTTGTATAATATTAGTTATTATACATATAATCTAAGACATCTAATCTGCTGGTAGAAAAAAGTTGCAGAAAGCTGCAAACAAAAAGGTGAGAATGATAAACTATTCCAGCAATTCGACATTTAACCAAGCCGCGGTTTTCATAAATTTCCTAGCCTGGGAAGTCGCTTATTATTAAAAACAACCCCATCTTCCGTGCATGAACAACAAGACCAGCGACGGACAATAATTTGCACGCAATAGCATGGATTCTTTCGAGGACAAACGCGGATTCCCTATCGAGAACCGGGGCGCGGGATGGGTGTCGTTGTTTCGCATCGATTTGCTTTTGTAAAATTCCTGAGGCTCGCACACGGCCAAGTCTCCTGCGGTGCACGCAGACAAAGGGAATGCACGCGGAAAATTAAATTTCCGTTTCGAACCTGCGCGCTCCCGGCTCTGCACGTTGCTTCTTCCGATTTTCCTTCTTTTTTTCTTTGTCTCTTTTCTTTCTATCTTGTGTACTACAATCAAAGCCTCATGAACACGGCTCACGCAGAACTCTAATATTCAGCCGAGACGCGATCAGAAACGCAGATTCATGGTGAAGAATTTTGATTTTTCTTCAGCACGTTTCGTTTACGTAATTTCCAAATGTCATTACAATTTCTACAATATTTTTACATTTTTAATTTTAATAAAAGAGGAACAAGAATCCAAGTAAGCTACTTTTCTCAAAAATACAATCTCGCATAAAAAAATTTTTATCGCTAAACGATACAAAATGTTATTCCATTTCTGTCTCTGGTTACCGTGCAAATTGTACTGAAAATTTAATTCGTAACGATGTATAGTAAAGTTAGATTAATCGATATTATATTCCAGGTTTGAAGCTGGTAATGTCAAATTAATGAAACTTTGGTGAACTCCTCTTTCGATTCTACGAGTATAAAACAATAAGTGAGCACTTCCGCATGAACAATGAGATTTTCCTATATTTAAACTGCTTTTAGCCGATTACAATATCCATTGAAAGTAATACTCGTTAAATTATTGAATTTACTTAATGTACTAAAGGAGCTGAAAATACAGTCGTCTTTGCAACATGACTTTCAGTCATATTACCGCTAGAATTAGCTGCACAGTAACATTATTATTACCATCAGGAAGAAGTGACATGTATGATATTATACATATGAATATATATAATTATATAAATAAAATATTAAATATTTGAGTAATGATCAATTTCTTGAAAAAGTCGTCTTTACGATCACCTTCCTTCCATTTTTCGTCGAAACATATCAAAACCTATGTTCTTCCCTTTGCAACATCTTTCTGCTCTCTAATATCGTATGATTAATCACAGTATGAAAAACGCTATCTTGAAATTACTCCGGTCGAACGAGCGTTCAAAGTATTAAAATAAAAACGATGAAAAAATTTTCATCCGGACGGACGATAACATTTTATTGATCATGCGGCTCTTTATACATTTCAATATATCCTCTATGAAGTTCGTTCGTTTCATCTGGCCGTATTTCCGGGACTCTATACTTTGAGGCAAAAGAGATAAGAGAAAAAGAGACGGACAGAAAGATATTTAATACGACGTGAAAAGAATAAAACACCGTATCTGTATCGTTCCAGATTGAATACTCGTTAACGATAATTAAAAGTTGAACACGGCCAGTGAAAAGAGGAGGTCGAAGCTTCAATACGAGGCGGAGGCGTAAGTTAATCCACCGGGCAGCAATATCGAGCAGAGTTGATAATGAGAGAGATCCTCCATTGACGTACGATGTTGTCGATCATTACACTTGTCTAGAGATATCTATCCATGATCCCGTCCTAACTAGCCAGCTTGATGGTACCTAAAGCACATGTTTCATTTCCCATTTATTCACGAAAATGGATTAGGTACCAACTGTAGCGATTGCTACAGTTTTTATTCTGTTTAGGGACATGCAGTTTAGAAAAGGATATATATATATAAATAAAATACTATAATAATAACTAATGATAACTAATTCGTGAGTAGTGTGATTTGTACGAGGATAAATTATTAAATTTATCCAGAATACAAGATTCTAAGGACCTTTGATGGGAGAATCGGTGATTCTTTAATTCGAAAATAGAGAGAGAAAAAGAGAAATGACAGTTTCCATTATTCGGCGAGTACTTTAGAATACTGAATAAAGTATATGTAAAATAGTTAAATCTTCATTTCTTCAAGTATAAAATAGAAAATAATATTGCACTTTCCAGCTTTTATCATACTCTATGAATAGCGAATGCTATTGTATAATAATGGTAGAATGGTATAACGATTACACGTGTTGCTTGGATAGCTGCCTGATAGCTTGAATTCAGCCTACTCTCTAAATCACCGGTCTGATCCCTCGCTACATGGAAATCCGTTGCGTTAATATACCCACGGTAAATTAATCACAAACTGGTGCCACTGTCCGTGTACCATAAGTCTCGCGAATTTATTTAGCGTGCGATGCGTCGTGGCCTCCTAGAGATTTTCGACGACATTGTTACACTGGTGGAGGCAATTGTTGAAATTTTACTATTTTACAGCACCGCTGCATTATGCCGTCCTTTAATAATAGATGCCTCTGTTGCTGCGCGCGTCTTCATTTCGCTTACATCGTTTCATTGTCATCGCGAATATTTCTTTTGAATTGACTCGTTTTAGAGATGAAACGCAGTGCATCTCACTTTTCATAATATCTTCAGATTACTTTTGCTTGCAGGGAAAGCAATAGCGCGGAGTTTGAAGCATGTAAAATTTCAAACACGACCATCGATAAGAATCGATTAATCAAAGTTGTTCGCGAGAAATCGGTTCGTTTCAATGTGCAAGAAGATGCCCTTAGAAAACTACAATATTCCGCGGCAAAAGTTCAAGATATTCTATTTGCGAATCTTCTCGATCTTCCAGACACGAAGGAATTTCTCGTATCGCGGTGCGAGTGCCACGAGTATGAAATTCATATCTATGCTAAGCGCGACCCTCGCGTTTGGCTTTAGTGGTTTCTGCATCGTACCTTTATATTGCGCCCGATTCCATGATTTTGTACACACTCTGCTCGCCTCCGAGTCGAACCTCTGTGATATCGATTCGTCGAAAAATAAACTTACCTAGATATTTCGACTTTTCGATTCGCAGCGAGCTTTTCGTCATATTTTCATTTGCCCTTCAATATTTTGCTCGTACGTATTACGGCTGTAAATTAGGTAGATACTTGTTTCGTTTAAGCAAAATCCAACGATATCACTGGATAATTAACAAAATAGGAAGCTATGTTTAACATTTTCAATTCGCTTAATAAACGATTAACTCTAGTTACAACAGATAAGTTATCTTTGAACATTCTTTGCCCTCCAAAAGAGACAAATTACCGCTGAATCTCTCGATTCGATGTATAAAACTAAGTAAATAGTCGAAACGTAAGATAATAACATCTTTCCTTCGACTCGTGTAACTTCCTTAAGCATTCGATGAGATCAACAGGTTCCACTTCGTACGATGCGAATCAGTTCTCCAGCGAGTAGCAGAAGCACCGCAACATCCGGTCACCGGTAGTTTCCTTAATCCTCAATCTCGTTTCGTTGGTAACACCATACGAAGGTGTCTCGAAATTCATTTGAACCCTGTCTAATTTCGTTCTCTTGGCTGCAATTTCCAGTACACGCAGCCCAAGCATCGTAATTCCACTGACCTTCCGGACAAAGCATCCTCTTCCTGAATCGTCAGTCTGCCGCCGACTCCGACCCTGCTCCTCTTCGTTTCCGTCGATCTCACGGCCACGAAACAGACACAGACGCGGGTAGCAGAGACGTGGATAGCGCAGTGCAATTCGATTTAAAGTTACACCCGCTGCTTACGTATTCTCGTTTTCCGCTCGTTTCCGCGGCTTCTTTATCCTCCTTAGCCGCTCGCGTCCAGACTGCTAAAGCAGCAATTCCGCTTCCTCGCGTCCTGCGCGGCTCGTGACTTTTAATCTCGACCCCATTTCGAATGGCTGCGAGAGGGTAATTTTTATAATCTTCAAGGGAAAGAGGAGGAACGGGCGCGTGACAGAGAGATAAAAAAACAGCGAATTTAAAGTTGCACTACTGCTGGGCTTGGTGGTCGCTTTAAATAGACACGAGACGCCAGATATTCTTCTCTTCGCCTTTCTTCGTTTTTTCTTTTTTTTTTTTTTTTATTCTTTTCTTCGCATTTTTTTTCTTTCATCTTCTTGATTTCTTCCTTTTTTCTTCCAACTCGCGTTCTCGTAGAACTCTTCAATTTCCCCAGTCACCCCCAATGGCGGCGAGTACGCCCTCCGGGCCGTGCAACTACAAAAGTGCTACTTCTCACTTTCACCGTCTGCTGACTCCGACTCCGCGACTTTTAATCTCCGCCACCCGCGCCTTTCGTCCACGGGATATACGTACTTTTATGATATTCCAGCGGGCAAGTCGGGGAAAAGGCGCGAATAAAGGGAACGGATAAAGGACGACTTGGACCATGGGTGGAGGATGGGGACGGGATTTAAAAGTTACGTCGACGATGGCAATACCGGACGAGGACCACTAGCTTGCAGGAATGCGACGTCATACTTTGCTACGTCGAGAACGAGGGAAAGCCAATGTGAGTTGGAGAGGATTGAAATTGATGGATCAAGTTCCAGGGAATTCGTTTTCATCGAGCTGCTGATATTTATGTATTTATAGGAAATTTAAATGTACACAAGGTACAGCATGTATATAACGTGCAAAAATATCCAAATATTCAAAAGAAAGTTATACATAGTATTATATTAAAAAAGACGGTCATTTAGCATAGCCGAGTAACTCGATGTTAGGAACTTACGAAAGAATACCGGGGGAATATTGCCAGACTGCAAGCAAAAAGATTTAATTTACTTATTCAACATTTAAATTATTATAAGAGCCATTATCTTATAACTTTTCTCGACTTTCCACATCTGGACATAGAGAGGCGAGATAAATTTAATTAGCGAGGAGATTAAAACGACAATTAGCATGCGAACGCAAAGTTTAAGCCGTGGATTTTTTGAATTTAAGGAAAATTTCCCGGTAGAGGTTGTTCCGATGTGAATTTAAAGGGTTTTTTAAATCGAAATTATTCCTTGTCCAAAGTAAAGCCTTCTATGCAACGGCTAGAATAAACACTTTTCCCGTTGAATGTATCTCTACGAAATGTTTTAACTGCGGAATATAAGCATGAAATGTAATGATAAGACAACCAAGAATCTGTTTCTCTTATTTTATTAATTAAGGACGGAAGGAAGAAATCAAATCTCAACTAAATCGACACGGATCGACAGGGCGAATTTTGAAAAGTCAAATAATTTCCGTTTTGCTTTATTTTTTATCAATAGAACGCAACAAAGGAAACAGAGATTCGTTCCGAAAGTATTAGTCTTGGCCGACGTAAAACGACGATTCGGTGCGACGTGGCGGCGTACGGATGTCATATTCTATCGGGCCCTTCATTGAGAATGCTGGTTCCGACGTTTCGTATCGTTCGATTCGCGTGGATGCACGTGACGCCCGTATCCCCCTAACCACTACCTGGTATGCAGATTTTTCACGATACTTCGATGACGACGTTCGTCCCGCGATGGCAAAGAAGAGAAGAAAAGCAAAAACGAAACAGAAAGAAAAGGAGGAGAAAAGGAAGGGCGGAGAATCAATCCCCTCTTCCGCTTTTTTCATCGCGTCGACGTGGCGGAACGCGAAACGAATTTATAACTAGCGATACGCGACGATCGTGGCAGAGCCCTTGAGCCGAATTCGTCAATTTTAATATTCGCCCCTTCGACCACCTTCGTCGCGCACCCCTGTTTCGGTCGCCCTCGATGCCTCGCGGCTTGCACCCTCGATCCATCGAGCTTCGACCACCGTCACGATCCTTTTTAGGATGAAATATAGTAGAATTTATGAGCCGACGCGGTATCCTCGATCTGTGGAGGGCGTCGGGCCTGGCTAGGGGTGAAATGTAAAAGAAGCGCGATAGATATTAAAGAGTTGAATATGTCAAATTAGTTGAAATATTAGTTTTGGTTTTGTAAAGATTTTTTTAGACTTTTCATAGGGTAAAGTGGTAAGGATGGTGATTTAGGTGATTGTCTGAGTTTCAAGTCCGTTTTATTAGGGTAACGCATACCAGATGTCGATTATTCGAACAAGACTTTAACGCGTTGACGCATCTTCGCGTACATCTTCGAAACATCATAGTATATATGAAAAGTTTCTTCGGGAAATTTAAAAGGCAAGTACTACGAGAAAACGCTATAATTTTACAATACTTGTTACTAACGTGGTATGATACACGACGTTATGGAGAGTTGTATCGAAGAAGCAAGTTAGCCAGAATAGCAATCGTCTCGACAGGAATTCCAAGGAGCTCACATAAATTTCAATCGCGTAGAACCGATCGCTGTCGTTGTTATCGCGGCCGGAAACGCTCGCAAACATTCACGGTTTCCGGCGAAATCAGTAAACGCGACGACGTTATTCAATTTCCGCGTCGCTCGCGGGCTCCCTTTCGAAAAGGAGTTCTTTTTCAGTTATTGATGTAGGAACGAGTTTTCGAGGGTTTTTGCCGGCTTATCCGCCGTACGATCTCGTCTTCATTTCCGCCATGTCGACGGTCTTCCACCCTCGCGCTCGCGTGCGCGTTCTCGTCTTCGCTGCTTTCTCGTTCGAAACTTTGTACGTTTACGTTTGCGAAATATTCGAGTCCTTTCTTTTCTCTTCTCTTACTTTCTATACGTTCCATTTTCTATGGTATACCGTGAGTACACTTCGACGACGTTATCGAGCCTCGAGTAACGTAGAAGATTTTCATCGTGATGCACGAATTGCACGAATCTTTTTACAATAACGTTGGTCGAAAGACTATTATGTGGGTGTGAGTATTAAACATTAAAGGACAGGATGATTTAAGTATTGCAGATTTGAATTTTTATAAATTATTTCTATATTTTACTTAATAGGAAAATATTATTTAAAATGGAAGTCCAATAAGTCATCATTTCTCTTGGCTGAACATATTTTTCCTACTAACAAATATAATAACTAACAAATAACAAAGATAATTTTTCATTTTTCCAATTACAGTATACTTCTTGGACAAGTTTAAAATATGAATAAAACGTATGATAATTTTTTCCTCGTCAAAGAAAGAGCAGGAATGAAGTTTCCCCCTTTATATATACCATCTTTTTCCCTCTTTTCCCCCTTTTTTCTACCGAAATTACTATGCCATACCTTATTGCTTCCCTGTATCGTTTATATCCCTTCGTTACAGAGTAATTAAAATTCAATGGCGTCCGACGCTAAAATGAAGAAAAAACTGCCGCGAAAACACCAATATCTATGCGAATAGTTATGAACTATAATTTCGCGTACAGCGATTGGCGAACACGAGAGATGGCCATTGGGATCGATTTTAATCGAATTCTCTCAAATGTACACGCGCGTTGAAGAGGGAAACGAAACGGTTCCATTGCACCGAAAACGAAATTGTTTGCAAAGTAAACTGTAATCGTTCAATGATCATGAATTTCAGCAATTTCGTTATCGTTTCTAAAAATCTATAATACGATCGAAAGATTAGCTGCGCGTTTTTGTAACTTTGCTGCTTCTATTTGAATCTATCATGTACGCTATTATATCATTTAAAATAACGTACTTTTCAAAAATTTTGTTTATCGTTGTATTTATTTTCTATTTCCATTGCTACGAAATATTATTTATTCGTTCGATAATTACCATTAACGTTCAAATTGATGTCCGATATACAGACTTTAAAAAATATTCGACGGTAGAAAACTAACCAAAGGATGAAATGGAAATTGTACGATCTTTTGAAAATTCGATTTAAAGACTTAAAAATGGTCAACGATCGTTGACTTTCGCCGGGAACAACGACGATAACAATTACGAGTGATAATTTAATCGAGCAACTAGCACCGACTGTTAGATGCGATCGGATCGGTTGCAGTCGATTGGCCGGATTTCCCGAAATACCAATGAGGCACTAAAAGTGATTAAATTACTTGGCAAGCCAGCACTCGGTAAACTACGCGTGATTGATAAACGTATGCGCGCTCATCTGACCGAATATGCGTTGCGATCATTTATGCGTGACTGACATCTGTTTATTTCCTATAGATTTAGTCCAGCTTCGCAACCGATCGAACAGTTCGTATCAGGAGCCGATCCATCCTCCGTACTATGTTCGATATCTTTGCTAAACAGACGGAAATAAATTAACTTTCTTTGCTTGAAATGCGAAGACGCGGTTATTCGTATTAATTGGGAACTAGTAATTTTGGCAAACGAATCTATTGGAACGAAACAGAAAGTAATCTTGCAATAGCCAGTGTTGCAAGTGATACAACGTAACTTGTATTGAATCGTGAGCTTATTAAGGATGACAGTAATTTCGATCATAGATTATAGATTATGATCAACGCCATAAGCAAGGAACACGTAATCTTGGCGACGAAGTAGTTTGGATGAAAAGAGAATTAATTAAATTCTAAGTGATACAAATGTATGTGCATACATTGCAATTGAAATTTATCCGATCACGTG
This sequence comes from Bombus pascuorum, assembly GCF_905332965.1. Classification (NCBI taxonomy): domain Eukaryota; kingdom Metazoa; phylum Arthropoda; class Insecta; order Hymenoptera; family Apidae; genus Bombus; species Bombus pascuorum. Next base: position 17,956,636 of record NC_083491.1, on the reverse strand, counting down.
ATTATACCAGTAATTTTACTTCTTACACAACTTTTTTTTACAGAGAGAAATAGATGATGTAATCTTGATATTATATTCCATTACTGTCTTGCCTATCGATTCAATTTCGCTCTATCTGCCAAAATAATTCCCTTAATCCGAAAAAGAAGACAGAGTTCTATGGAAGGAGAGGCAATCTCAGTTTATAAAGGCAATTATCTCCAATGATCCAGCGGTTCGTTTTAGCGGAAACGGTGGCTCAGTCGTTTCGTGAAAGGACGCGTCCTCGCGATCCATTTCCATTTCGCGCTTCTATTCGACTGGGGGGCGGACGGTTCCTCTGGCGTGGCACATTTCTCAGGGAAATGGGAATCGATTTGAAGAATGCCGTTGCGAAACTACAGTTGGCAACACGCCCTCTGCCTGTTCCTCTCTGAGCCTTCTATCGGGTCATCCCTCTGATGTCCTGCTCTCACAGCCCATCTTCATCTTTCTTCCGTTTTCGTTCGTTTCCGATCCGAGTTCTCTCCACTTCTGTCTATCTATTTCTGCGCGTTTTTCTTTTCATTTTTCTTTCCTTTTGCATTATATTCTACTCGTTTGATATTTTCGCAATGTATTGTGTTGTGCCGTTACTTTTTTTTATTATTCAAGGAGCTAAGAAGTACAAATTAAACTAAATACTCAATTTGAGATTAAACAAATAAACAGAATGAACAGTTTTGGATTTTAGTATTTGATACTATATTTCGTGAATAACAGAAGCAAATAATGTGATTTTCTAAATAATTAAATAAATTCTCCAAACAATGGTAACCTACATATCCTACGCAGCGTGTAATTATATGAAATAAACGTTCTACATTTGTAGGTACCTACATACGTATGAATATTGCTATTGCATATGTATTTTGTAATTAAAATGAGACTACCATGAATTTATTATTCGTAACGTAATACAATGAAGTAAGAATAACAGTAATAAGAATAATAAAAATAATAAAAGTAGAAAAATATTTAACATAAGTTTCTTTTCTTTATACATTTATAAAATATGTTATTTCAATTATCGTATAATTTACGTATGTCGTAAAAAAAAAAAACGTAAGGGAGGATGTTTTATTAAGAATTACTACAACTAAAATAACTTCTCGCAAAGAATAATATAAACATTTAATGCATCGGTTCGTTCATCTTTTGTACAAATATTCCAATTTTCTTCCACTTTATCAAATGTTATCCTTACTATTCTCCTTCGATCACGGTACTTGCTCAGAAATCAAAGTAAAACGTTCTACAGATATGTATAACACAGGAGCAGAAGTTACTCCATCGGTGAGAATCTAGAAGCGATATGTGCGGAAATTGAAAGTTTCCTGTGTGGATAGAAGCAAGGCACCGAATGCAGGATAGGCATGGAAAGGATTTGTCTCACAGAGCTCCACGAAAAATCAGTATTTCTTTATTTGGTCGAGAATCGAGTAAAATCGTTTTTCGTACTGGTCGATATGCGACGAAGACGAATGTTGTAAGAAATCAGGGATACGTTCCGATGTGCAATATACTCTCGCCGAATTGGATCGTGATCGCGTAATCTTTTCGGTATATTTGTCGTAGTAAAAAAAGATTTTCAGAAAATACCACGCTTTTTGCTTTGTACTATCGCAGATAAAAACAGCTAACATTAAAAATCGAATATAAGCAGGACAAATTAAAATTTGATCGAAAATATTATCCAAGAACGTAGTAATCCTCGGTAAAAAATTTTACCAGAAAAATTTGTTAATTTTTTAGTAACTATATTGAAAAATATTACACTTTGAACAGAAACCCAAAAAAGCAGTTTATTGCTTGTGAATATTATAAATCGAGCACAGTGATACAAATGTTATTTTACTTTCACTCCCAAGGAATTTATATGATACATATCGGTCAAATTATGCATATTTATCAAACAATTTTAACTATACAGAATATTTTAAACAATATACGAATGAAAAGATAGAGCCACGATTTTCATAATATTGTTTGGCACATGTATGTAGCTGTCAGCGCACTATCCAAATCTCTTTTTCCTCTTTCGTCTTGTAGTCCATTTTATTGTTCTCTATTTCCTCGTACTACAACGGTATAAGTCAATCATACTTTTCTATGCATTAGCGTATTTCAATATTCGTGTTATTTTCGAAAGCATTACGTCCGAAAGATGCAGGAATTAATAAAATCTTTGTGAATAGCAAGTAAAATTGTGAATAGTACTTAAAGGCTATAACTCTTCACGAATATTCACGTAAATTTATTATTCCAATCCGCTCGCTGTTGTTTCAAAAATTCTTCCATTTCGTTTATTTATTATTTCCAGTCTTTATTTGGAAGATTTAATAGAAATCACGTACATGTGTTTTCCACGATATAAAACCATACGCTCCCTCCTATTCGGTGTTGCTGTCAGGTCTTTCATTCAGTTCTTTGTTGGTAAATGTTTTTTCGCGGGAAAAAATTTATCCGAGAAATTCCACTGTCTTCGTCATGCTTTCAGATTGCCGGACGAAGAACGTGGAGTTAATGGCGTTGCCCTCTTCAGTTTATGAAAAGAGATCTCCTGCAGACCAGAGCAATTCGGGGACGTGGAAGTAAAGTATGAACGCTTTGTTGTGAAAAGATCCCTCGGCTAGTAACCCGTATTTCAGGAATTTCAGTCTCCGAAATGAAAATTGGATTGCTATTTAGGCAAACACGAGATTTTGCGAGGATCTCGGATCGATGAGACTTCCAGTAGTCGCTATATTCATAAATTGGATCAAATCGAACAAACTTTGGAAAGAAGTTTTTATTTCTCTTTTTATTTTCCGCGATAAGTCTCGTCACGTACTACGAAAGTCTTTAGAACAGCAAAGCATATGGCAAGAATAGCAGACCGTCACTCGTTGTTCACGACGACGACGACGACGACGACGACGACGACGACGGCGCGGCGTGCGACTGGAAAAGTCATTTTACTCGGTAATTAGTTGGCCAGGTCGCGACAAATTGAAAAAGTTAGTGAGAAATGGAACGCAATTTAATCCGCGGCCATCGCTGCCGGTTGCGGCCTCCTGCAGCCGCAATAATCAAGACTAGCAAATCGAATACCTTTTCTGCTTGCAGTTGCTGCTTTTCCTTGTTTCTTCTATCGGGCGCCGATCGAAACTTCGATGCAACGTTCGTAGGTTTCGTAATTTCCGGCAAGTAATTCGTAAGAACGCGTGAAAACTGGGAAACTTGAGCGCGTGTACACTTTTTGTTCTTATTCATCGTCGTCGTTATTTATAGTCGGCATTCTTACACTAGACAAACGAGCAAAGTTTCCTAAATATTCGCAATATCGAATAATAAAATTCGAATCATGGTCTAATATAAATCGTTAGATTATAAATCGTTAGCCACCGGTATTGTTCAATTTATCAAACATTTACGATAAACATTACGCACGAAAGAAAAATCAGGCGACCGTTTGGGCACACAATGGCAGTTGAGAAATGAAGAGCGTCCTTAAATGGGAAGGTTCTCTCCTCAAAACTGCTGAACTCGCCGTTTCGTTGATCACGTTTTCAACCCCGCGTCTCTACATCTACAGTCATTATCCAGCCGCGGTAACGACAATCATTATTTTTTGTTAGTGCACCGCGTACCGTAATGGCGGGTGAAAGGACGTGAGGGAAGTTTCTTGACGTTAAGGAAGATCATACTATGCATTTAGGGTTTCCTCTCTATCTACGTACGTTCTTCGTCTTTTATTAGGCTATATATACAGCATTAGGGTAAATGCACTTCGTTCGCATCGTCATAATTCTTAATTATATACTTTCAATTGTTTGGCTGAAAGGACGTGAAAATGGGTTAGGTTGTTATTAAACTTCTGTCGAGTTGTGTGGTTTCGAAATACACGTGTATCCAAATTTCATACATTTTACTCGTTTAATCATCGCTAGACCGCGGATGTTATGCATTAATGAAAAATTCATAAGTGTTAAAAAATGTTCAGAACACATATAATATTAAACGTTAAATTTAATATCAGTGGTCTTTTTGGGCATATTCATATTTAGATGACTATGAAAAAGAGGTTAATCTGCATGTACAATTTAGAAAAAGGCACGCGTTTTATAAAAAATATTTAAGTTAAAAGAGCCCGGGATTTTTGCCACACGTTTTTAATATACACGTACTCAAAGCAGACCGCTATCATACTCTCAGCGTTAGTATTTTCTATGCAAATAAGATTTGAAGTATGCAGGACACGAGACATAATACACTTTTATGCTAAAGTGTAGTTAAATGTGTTAAAATTCTTGTTTAGCGACACAACGCTTCAGTTTTATTTAAATTTGGTTAGTTGATTGAAAATAATTTTTTTAATTCTCAAACGTTGATAAATTAGAATTCGAAAAAGGGTTAAGATTAAATATATAGAGTGTACGGCAGAAATTAAGAACAAATAAAAGAACATTTCTGATCTCCACGCGATATCATGTACGTGAAAGATATAAACGTAAGTATAGAACGCAAAAAGTTTAAACATATATATCTCATCGTGTACAAAGCAGAGTACAGAGTATAAACATATTGAAAAGAAAAATTCGATTCTTTGGAAGATTTTCACGTACAAATGTCCTTAGGTCACTGAGAAAAGTTTCGAACTGGAGTTTGTTTGAAATACCCTAGATTTATGCCCATGTGAAAGTTCGAGTAGTTCTCTCCAATCACAATGCCAGACAGTTGTAAGATTTACTTTCTTTTCGATTTTTCATAAAGATGTTCTACGAAGTCAATTTTATTTACATCGATCTAAATCGTTTTATCTATTACATACGATATAAACGCGATTCCCAGTTAGTCTCATTCATATTTCCTTCTTTTCCTGTATTAAGTTTGCTATTATAGTTGGGCGAGATATCGTAAAATATCGTTCGATAAAATACAGGGTGCTCGCCGACGGATGATAGAAAATTTGAGGGATTCTTTCGCATATTAAAATAAGATAGCAATAGTTTATTGTTTAAAAATCTTCGAAAATGTGCTTCTTTCTTTATCGTCGCGCTAGAAGCATCTTTTAAGTTATCGCTTCGACGATTCAAACATTTGTAGTTGTTTAATCGAGCGATTTGGAAGATCTCGGTATGTCGTTGAATCAACTATACGTAGTATCACGTAGGCGAGCCCTGTCCGAAGAACAAACGAGCTGGCGTTATTTAAAACGGAAATGTGGGTCAGACATCCCGTGTCCGCGTACTTGCACACCTCCTCCAACCGCTATATCCCTGTTTCCCTTCCTCACTGGCGTACGAAAAAAAACCAAGACAACAGGGTAGAAGCCTAGGAACAAGCAGAATGATCCACATCGCCAACTACGATGAACCGTGATTTATTTTCGGCTCCAAGCTTCAAAGTACAGCCGTGCTTAAGATGGTCCCCTAGCTGCCTCGAAAGGTGAACGAGTGTCGTTGCTCTTACGTGGTCGCGCGCAACAACGCCACCACAACGTACGAAATAGATAAACAGAGAGAACGGGAAAGAGAGCAAGAGGAGACGACGCGAATAATACGAGCAAGTAATGATTCAGATAACACTTGTCGCAACGTGCGTTCGCGATTAAATACAACTCGTTGGTTTTCCTTTACGAATGAGCCATGTTCCGAGCTGTTCGTTACAGGATTCGAGGATTCCGTTGCTTTGGCACGGATTTGTACGAGGGATTTGTTAAATATGTCTCTTTTTATTCCTTCCTTTCCTTTTGTTGTTTAACCTCCTTTAATCAACATTTGTTTGCTTATAAATGGAATTATTTCAAAATTACAAATATTTGCTATTATCTTATTCGTATTTATCTTTGTCTTTTTCAAACTATCCATTTTCCGTAAATTAGTCTGACTGTTCAATTTAAAATACGATTGATAAGGTAAACAGAGTATGATTTTCATCAATCACTTATCAAACATTTTCATTAATATCGATGACAAACATCCAATGTGACAGCTGTTTTTCAAATATACATATATGAAGTGCAAATAATCGAACTTATCGAAGCGTTATACGCTTAATAAGTACTTTTGAAGTAGTGAAATATTTTATGTATACAGCTTTTTAAAAGCAGAATTATTCGATATTTGACGAAAGTTACTGTAAGAGTAACATGTACATGTATGTCTCTCTTTCGATAAATTATTGTTCGATTTAAATATCTTTCGCTTACGTGACATGAATATATATAAATAAACTCCGAGAGTAAATTTTATACATTTCGAGCACTTAAAATATCTGTGAAAAAGCAAACTTTTCAATCTGATATAAAAGATAATATGAATCGAATAACGTGAAAAGGCGGGCGTCCAAAATTTCATCGCACGAAAAGCTACTCCTTCAATTGAAAAATCAAATTCCCTTGCACGAAGGAACTCGTGCATGCAATCATGAGTCGTTATTGATTTCGTCGAAATTCCGTTCAATGACAGGACATTGAATTCGTAAAAATCCATACACTTTGTTATGTGCCTTTTCATTCATTTGTACGTCCGATCAAGGCGGGGAATGAAAGACGAGGACCGTTTCAAATATCAAAACGTCAAGAATAACGATGAACATCAAACTACTGAAACATACTTTTTTTTTATAAAATCTTCAACTCTCTTTATAAAAATGTACGTTTGCCTAGAATTTATCCATATACGGTATGTATCGGATCATAAAATGACATTTTTGAGTAACATTTTAGAATAAAACTTTCGCGAGATCGTTATACGTATTAGTTACATTGCTAAATGATAAAATGTGACTCGGCAGAATATATTATTATGATATAGATAGATAGATTCACATGCCATGAATTGCAAACGAACCTGAACTTGACCATTTGCTTCGCATGATTTTGAATCAAACGAAAGTTAGGCATATACACGTGAAATGTTTCTAAATAAACGACAATTAGTCCCATGCCTAGTAGTCGATAAAAATTCGAACACTTCATCTTTAGGCATGTGGTAGATACATTCGCATTTTCTTCTCACATTTCGTTCTTAATTGACAGTTACCCTCTTTCTTGTTTTCGTCTAGTTTCATTATGTATGAACGTTGGTATAACGTTTGTATATTATCGTATATGACAAGAATTTTTCATCTTAAAAGCTTTTACTAACGGATGGAAATTCACTGGCTTTACTTTAAGTAAATTATTATTTGTTACGTCATTAGGGGATCTCAAAATTAGCGGCAGAATGATTAATTACCGGCTGTTCTCGGGAAATCTGATCTCACCCTTTCGTTTAACAGGATATCCCCCCTCCCCCGAGAAGGATGTATCGTTGATACGAACGCTAACGAATCACCGAGGTCATAACATTTTAACCCCTTGCTCATTGTATCTTTGCGCAATTTATTTGTAAAATAAGTATTAAAAATCTTCATACAACTTTTTGCAACAAAACCCGATCCAATGAAAACTAAAAGAAAATAAAGGTCCCGATTATCTTCCCGACAAGTTTTTAGAATTCAACATTCTCGTTCAACAACAAACTCTCAGACCCGTGTTTTCTCCAGAAGTCTAAGACTTTCATCGTTTCTTCCGATCTATACCGTGGGCAAAGGCTGGAATGAACAAGGCGGTAGGGTTGGGAGGGCAAGAAGGTAGAGGTTGAGGAAGACAATAAAGCGTAAGGGTAAAAGAACGGCTGGCTCGTTAATTTTATTCGCGCGAATCCCATCCGGCCGTGGCTCGCTTCGCCATTGAACGAAACAAAACGCGGCGAAACAACGAAGATTACTCTGCTTCCGTACCGGAGGCATTCGACGGAACAACCTATATTATACGACTTTTATACTTTATATTTAGAAAAAAGTGGTAACAGCGGACAAACGGTCGAACGGTCCAAGATGAATATTATATAGCGATCGAACAGAAGAAAGTTGCAATACTGATCTGAGGTATAATGACCTCGAATCTTCATTCATCGAATTTAAGTGATTTTTTACTTTTATTTAACGAGGGCTGCTCGGTGTTCAGTGGCAGTTTTTGATTCGCGTAGGTTTAGAAGGCAGCGATTATTGGTGACTATTCTCTGAAAAAAATGTTCGCATCTAGAAAAAGATTGTATCTAAATCTGCGTTCACAGAAATCTATAAATCAAACTAGTGCACATTTCCTTTTCGATCAAATAACTTTTATAACCGCGACTATTACGAGGAAACGACTTAGCGAGTTTGAAATTGCTACGTATCTGTCATTCGATTATAGAGAAACCTATTCGAGTTTCCCTGCGCGCTTATCTGCCTGCCGGCCAGTTTTCTTCATATGGAAGTTTCTATCAGCCATCGTGTTTATTTTTCGAAAATAAGTTTTCACCATATTTGCAGAATCGAACATGTGTGCGTGTGTATATATGCAAGTACGCCTTTCGCATTGTCAATAGAACTATTGATTCGTAACAAATATGTATTTATATAAACATCTAAGTGTAATAATAATACTATTACGTAATTTTTATTGTCTTTAAATCCACCCTTTATCAAACTTTAAATCTATATAGTAAGTGATAAGGAACAAATAGAAAGTAGCACAAGTTCAGGTGTCGATTATTAGACAGAAAGTGCATCGATTTTCATTATTCCTGTGAAGTATCGCGCTGTGACTCATCGCGTTATCGCAGCTACACGCACGACGTGCACGCGCTGACTTTATCTGCGTGCTAAATCGAAGGGTTAGGTTTAATCGTGCGAATTATCAAGTAGGGCATTATGAATTCTTTTTCTCTTTCCTGAGCGGATATTACAATTTTTTAGATAGCTTGTAGACGTCGATAGTCTGCACGTTGTTAACGGATAACGACGTTAACCTAAATGCTTGGGTATCTTCGTTATCCTTTGACGACGATCAAAATAGAAATCGAATAGAAAACATCTTACTTTTATTTCTTTGCTTTCTTTTGTATTTTTATCTTTGCTCTTGAAGTATGTTCTGTTTATTCTTTTTCTCCTCTCCTTTCTTGCTGCTTGGAATATGGAAATACATTCATATTAGATCTTCTCCGATAATAATTGATATACACTACTGAAAATTTTGCATCATTCGATACGCAATAACGGGAAATCGTTAATAAGTAATAATTTACTCGTTTCTCTCGAGTCATGTAGAAGATAATATTCATACAATCTCATTTTGAATTTACTCAGATCTAAAATTCCTTTGACAACAATTCGTCTAACTTCGATCTACCCAATACGACTTCTAAGCGTCAAATAAATGTCGCATAAAAGTTAGCACCGCTTTCGAAGAAGGTCATCGAGAAATCAATTTTTCGAGAGACTTTATAAGCGAAGAAATCTCTACTAAATGATTATATAATTCATAGAATAGTACGAATCGTTACTAAGAAACGCAATAAAAAAAAAAAAAAGAATGAAAATAAATCGTAACGATTATTACTTCCTATTTTGTCCATAAAAGTAAAAACCTATAATCCTCTATAAAAACCTCCATGATCATAAAGAATGAAAAACATATATATCCAAGTTGAAATCGGAAAATATTCAGTGCAGCAAAAAAATCGCGTTTGTCGTATCCCCACACGGCAAATAAAACTCTCGAATCCCTCATAAACTATCCATCGACGTTCAAGCTTTGTGGTACATATATCTGACCATTACAGGAGAGGAAGCGTAGAAGTGGGATGGTCACGTTTGAAATCGATAGCTCCGCGTGTTTACAGATGATCGATAGAAGGAAGTGATATTGGTCGAACGGCAGAACGGCCGTATGCCAGCCTCTGAGGTAGAGTGTTCGATTTCTGCGCCGCTTTGTGTCGCAGCCATACGTTTCTCTACATTTGCTCGACCGTGCCTCGTCATACAATGGTTTCGTTTCTCGTTTCGCGCCCCCCCCTTAGCTGTTACCTCGAATTTCTGTTGCCCTGTCATGCTTTAATAATGTTATGCATTGTCGCCACGTTGAACGCGTTTATAAACGAGCCACGGTTTTCCAACAATTTCGTGGCCACGTGCCAAATTCATTTCTTCCCTCGTGCGAACTCCGATCGAGCTTGAACTCGTCGTTCGGCGCGGCTAGGTTATTCATTTTCCTTTTTATTCTTTGCTTGTTTATTTCTTTTTTTCCGGTGTTTTTGATTGTTCTCGTAATTTCCAATTCGCGTGGAATTCGCATGAAACAGGAAAGTTTGAATTTTCGGAAAAGATTGGATAGATTGCGAGGCGAGGTATGACGAGCGATGGTTTAAATGTACTGTAAATTAGAGAGCGGCAGAGTGTGGGAGAGTGGCTAGAAAGAAAGAAGAAGAAAGCTGGAAAATTTTTGTATCGTTGATATTGTTGATATTGTTGTTGTATCTGTATTGATGTTTAATTTTCGAAGGAAAGGAAGGGAAAGATCGACCGTAGCAAATAAAGTTTTTATCAAGAAAAGGACTGTTATAGGAAGAAGAGAGTTACACAAATAGCAAACCGATTTCATTCGATTCGACGAGAGCGTGAAAACATCCAGAAAAATCCTCGGGAATATCCCCTACTATAGCGACAATCCTGTTATACCGCTCCCTCCCTTAATTTGCCCTTTTCCTTAACGTAAAATTGCTCCGCGCCAAAGTACGATCTAGCTCAATTTCCCCATCAAAGGAAAACCCCGAAAGTCCCCAAAAAATCTTGTACAATCAAAGAATACAATACGATCTGGAACGTTTCTCCCCCGATTCGTTTACCTCGGTCTGGCAAACGTATCGACAAGTCGAAGTGAGTAGGAGCAGGTATCGCTTTTATTAACGTGCTTCTTTGCACATTCGCGCCGAATCAAAGCCTCCTAGTCGCTTTTCCCGTGAAATAAATCTACTCTCCAGCATCTAGTGGAGTACGGGGGTGATGGGGTCGTGGTACGTGAGGGGGTGAGTGGTTTCGCAGAGTCACGGAGGTCGAGAGGAGCGGAAGAACTGGGGGTAACGAGGGTTCCCCGGAGCACTCGACTCATTTCTCCGAGCCAACACAGACCTCTCGACTCGACGCCACTCGTGGAAACGAAATCTGATACGAGAAAAGCTAAACTCCTTCAAATGCACAAGCCGCCCCTACTTCGCCCCTTCCTCTGCTTCTTATTCTACCCTACTACAGGCCCTTTTCAACCCCTCTGTATTTTTCTCACTCGCTCCTTTCATTCTTTCGTCGTCTTTCTTCTTCCGCCCCCCCCGTCCCCTCTTATTTCGCCCTCTATCTTCTTCTACACATCGGTTATATACTGTTCATTCTCTTCTAGCTCCTAGCCCGTTTCTTCCTTTCCGTTTTCGAGGCCTGCTCCTTTCAGCCACCCACTTCTACTCAGTCAACCCTTTTCATCGTGAAAACGTCGTTCTGCAATTTACTCTTTCCTTTCTTTCGTTTTTCTCCTACGCGCTTTCCTTCTCCAGAGTGTTTTAACTCTCTCCCTCTCTCTCTCTCTTGCTTCCTCTTTCTTTATAGTCGACCTTCTCCGTTTCTCTACCATTGCGCTGCAACTCTATATACCTCTTGGTTTCTTCCTTCTTTATCCTTTTCCATTCTCTTCCTTCGTTACTCTGCGGTTTCGTTCGTTAGGATCGTGTGCTCGCGAACCTCGAGGAGATTTCTTTTCTCCACAAGTCCCTGCTTCACTCCCGATCGGATTCCATCCCCCGTCGGTACAAACTGATGAGAGCAGAACCTCGACTTCCGACTGTTTAACTCCCTTAATTAACCTCGTAGAGTCACTCCTGTCGCCGTGGCAAGGATTTCGGCTGCCTTTTTTTACGGCACGCGACCTTCCTCCACGACATCGTGCTCCCTCTATTCTCTCGTTGTTAGTCTGTAGCTCTGGGATTCAATTGGGGTGGGACGGGCATCCTTTCGTCCGTCTGATCTGGTTACATGCTCCTTCGTGCGATACTTTCTATCGTGATACTGGATCGTAGCGAGTTTTAAAAATTTCACGTTCGTTGCAGTAAATTGATAAATCAAGAGACTTCGTTTCCTGGAGAGGTTTATGCTATGTTTAAATTTCTCTCAAAGATTCTTTTGTAGTTTATCTGCAAGTAATCTTAAGAGGAGAAAGATGGGTGAATGACAATGTTTCTTAGTTTTTCCTGAAACTGAAAAGTTTTGGTGAAACTAGTCGTGGAAGATATTGGAGATTAATTAAGGAATAATTTGATATAAACCTACGGGATCTTCGATTTGAGTCGTCCATATAAAAACAAATAATCGTTTATCGGTCGTTATATAGGATAAATTGTGGAAAAATAAAAACAAAAATATCATTTAAGAAAAAAACACAACTGTTACGACAAAGTAATTGTAATCTGGTCTTTAACACGGTAATAAGATAAAAATGCTAATGGGAGGTACGAAGAACGAGTCACGAGTCGCCTCAATTATATTCCGCAGGCTGCAATTTCGTTTTCGTCGCGTTTGTTGCTCAATGTTGCGAGATCTAGAGTTTTTCAAGATGTCGGAATAGAGATATTTTTACTTGTACGATCCTCTTTTTCCTCGCGAGAGTCAGCGAGTCTCTGTCTATTTCCAGGTCGAATAATCAGGTTCGTTTAGGAGAAAATGAATTTCTTCGTTCGCGTCGTATTATGAAGCTCTTGAATAACCTCCAGACGACGTAATAAGTCAAAAGAAGTTTCTTTTCAGGCGTTTGCGAGTCAATTACCGCGAAATTTCTTATTACGCGTCTGCTACGAACATACGAACAGTGAGTATGGCGCGCGTACATCGTTTGAAGCGCTGCACGCCCTTTATTATTTACATTTAACGCATGCAATTTCAGCAACATTAGACTTTCATACGTTCAATTGCTCGTGACGCAAATTCTCTTTTAAATTATTGTTATCTGCTGACGCGGCGTCATGCTCGTTGCTTTTGATGGTTTATATCGAGAGTACAATTTATATGATCTTCGTGGAGGAAGCGTATTGATTTTTCGGTTATATTAGATATTATGGAAACATTGCGCAGGTTTTATAACTTAGAAGTAATGCGGTGCTTTGTTATTATTTTATAAATTGTGATTTATCTTTTTAATTATGCGAGTATCAATTAGTTTGTTATTAGTTATTATTTAATCGTTAATAATTTTTTATCTTTCTTAAAGCGTTTGTTATCGACAAATTATTTAAGAACTTCTATTTAGCTGGTAATTTGTTGTTGAATATCCAATTAATGTACGGTGATAGTAACTATAATTAGCGTAGATTATTGCAACGCAATAACGATTTGTTGATCAAGTTTGCTATATTTATTAAGTACGATATTGTTCATTAACGGCAAATTAAACGCAATCTAATTTACAGCTCGAGCTAACAGTTATTGTTTCGATTAATTACGTTACGCTAATTATAACCTAACTAAATGAGCAAAAATTAAAATATTAATATACGTGATATATGCAATAGGAAATTAAAGTATAAACGTTTATAAAGCACGATTCTCACATTCAAAAATAATACGAGACATAATCGACGCGAACTTAACTTTATTCTCAAATAAATTCTCTAATAAAATCTAGTTTTATTATTTTATATCATTGTTTCTTCCAATGTCTCGTTGCAGTTGAACATCAACGATTATCTAGATAGGTACGTCAAATTACGTTAAACCCCATTGCTGTCACCAGCAATTAATTTCCTCTCCCTTTCCTTTATCCTATATCCTAAAGCTAAACCATAGTGCTGAAGCAATTAGCCGAATCATAGTGCCTAAACAATTACTTAAACGCAAAGTACAATAGCATTGTACACGTCTATAACTACGCAACCCCCCTTACAAATCGCGGTACCACGCCACCATGATATATCGTTCCGGACAGGCAGTCGATTGCGTGGCGTATTCAATTTACGAAGCCTAATTTGACCAAGTTGCAGATGCAGTATGGGGCCAGAGAATCGGCGGAGGGAAACCGCACGTGTCGTTCGTCTCCAATATGCCAGTCGAGCAATCCGTACGACGCGTGGCCGTAAAATCCGCTACGGTGTAATTTGTACGACGATAAATATACGTGGTTTAAGCCTGCTTGCTAGCAGGATAGTGTCGCCGCCATACGACGATCAAGAAAACTTCGTCGGCTTGTGCTTGCCCCGTATTCCTTTCTCGACAGATCAACGCGTCCATTTTCGCAGATACGAATCGCTTCCAAACAAAGTAGAAGCTATTGATGAAACGTAAATGAATTTTTTTGCGTTAATGTATTAGTATGATAAAAAAAGAGTCAATTAATTTTTGCTACTTTAACTCTAACAATCTTCCATTATCAAACAAAAATTCTTGGATATTAATAATGCAAAATGTACAAGTTGAAATACAACAAGTTTTTCTTAGAAAATATACATTTCCAATTCTAAAATTAAATAAAAAATTCCAGACCCATTCGTTTCCTCGAAATCACCGAGGAAATCAATAATTCAATTCGAAATTCGCCTAGTTCAAACTCCACATCTAAACACATTTGCCATCGAACGTTTAACGAACATGAAAATCTCTCACCACAGAGCGTATTTAATTATCAAATTCACTGATCAATATCCCTCCGAAATTCATTCGTTCTTTGTTTAGCTCCTTGGCACGAGCCAGAGGAACAGAGCGTCCGTGTCTCGATCGATGATAATTATTCTCGTAAATTCAAGCATAAATGCGCGCAGGTACAGAGTAGACGAGACGCAGGAGGGATCGGTGGGTTAAATGCTCGTAATGACGTCTCGTAATTGCATCGAAAGTTCGTGGGGAAACCGTAATTATCGTACGGCTGCACTTTCGACGATACCATCGGTCGCGTCGCTACAATCGACAGTGTGCAAATCGCCGCGAAATAATATATCTTTACGGATGTTAAATTCTTCGTTACGATCGAGTGGCGAAAACTACCGCGAGTGTCGCGAGAATGCGTCATTCTACCACATTTACGTTCAATGAATGATTAATCGTACCCTTAATTGAAGGTTCTTTAGGGTAATTAAAGAATAACGAAAAAGTCGAACAATAACTCGAATCGAATTCTGGTAGCAATTCTAAATCACGTGTATTATAATCGTTGCTTTGTACGTACGCTTTAAAATTATGCCATATTAAAGACGAAAATATTATTCCCTTCTTCCTTTTATTGTTCGTAAAATATACCGATAAAGTTTCATCGGAAGGATCGATATGCTTTATCAATTCGAAATTAATTTTATCTCAAACAACGAAATAAATTACAAGGTTACTGTAAACTAATCGATCAATAGAGACACAACGAGAATCCATTCAATTCCAACTAGATATTTCACTCCCAGCGATCGACGATTAGTCAAAGGATTGATCGACTGGTTATACAGATTTGAGTAATTTATTTGAACGATCAATCCTATTAATATTCATTATTCGGTCAATATCTCGATTATGCGAATCACCGGTACTCGGATAATTATCTAGGTAAGCGTTCATTATTCGCTTGAGTACGAATGTACGCGTTGATTGATGCGAATTCGACATATGCCAATATTTTCGCGCATTTCGATGATATCGGAACTCAGGTTATCAGAAATTTCGGAACCACCTGATAGTTCTACCTTTTCTATCGTCTGCTAAAATGTAAGACAAATATTTGGAGAAAATTTGGAGAATATTTGGAAAATATTTTATTTAAAGAATATTTTCTGTGCCTAGAATATACAATATTTGGAACATTTATTAATAGAATAGAAAATTCATTCATATCGTACACGAGAAGAAATTGTCTAACTTACCCCGCTGAAGGTTTTTACGTTGTGCAAAGCATTCTGGGCGTCCAAAGCGGCCTTTCTCGTATAAAATGTTACGAAGCAACATCCTGCAACGAAAAATGCACACAATGAAAAATATAAATCTTATTTTTTTTGAGGCACCTCTCTCAAAAGTTAAAATTCAACGTTTGATATATCGATATTTTATAAAAATATGAATATCTTTGAACATCCGTAATATAATTCTAACAATGTTTATGAACGTATAACGTTTGTTAAGAGCTAAGAACGTCTTCCTCGGCATGTTGTCCTTCTAGTAGAACAATAGAAGACACCGAAATCCGAGTACTTAATATCGCGATAGGAATGACTTGTATATAGAAAACAGTGGAGCAAGTTGGTCACTTCGAAGAAGCTCATCAAGGCTTTTCCTTCGTCGCCACAGCTGGACACCAACCGAGCCAGAAACGGATTGGTCGATAGTTTCCAGTTGCCAAAAGTTCGATACACCGTTGTATTACTACCGGTTGCCCACCCTTCTCTCCATTACTAGCGACTTGGTACCTCATCCCTTCGAGTCGAAAATCCAGGAGACTGGATTTAGTCGAGACCCTACCTACCCCCCTTTTAGTTTACGAAATAAAATAGCTGCATACAGGTAGTTGTCGGCCGTTTCATTGCACGCAAACAAACGCAGCTTGAGAAAGTTTATGGCTATAGATTCAGCCTGAGAAACTCTATGGCTGCACGGTCGTTCTGGGAACTTTCGAATTCCAGATGGAACCTTAGGTTATATAATGGTCCCGGTTAAATTGATTCTACTTTACTAGGGAGGGAAAAAGCTGGATAAATTGGTCAGTTTCTGGCAGTATTTAGGAAGACCATGGTGTTTGGAGTTTTGGAACGATATTTTGTGGACGATGTTAATGAAGCAGGACATTTGAGGTTTCATGATGCGAGTATAGATAGCTATTGCGTTTCCAATTTATTTGGGATTCGCAATATCAGTAATTGTTGTACTATACATAGTGTCCGTAGGATTACAAATTTCTAATTAATTGAAAATTTTTTATCATAAAAATAACTTATCATGTTACCTTCTATAAAAATAAACGTGTATTGTAAAGTTTAAGTTACGTTCATAATGAAAAAATCTTGTAGTCTTGTTAAAAGTAGATATCTTTGTGAAAGAGTTAGTTTGTTGCAAATAATTGAAGCTTAAACCGTGATAAACTGTTCAGTTAGTGATCGAAAGCTTGACTGGTTATATCTCACAAAAATATCGCGCTTAACACTCTAATTTAGCGTGTGATGGAAGATCGTATAATCTACGTAACAATAATGTTTGCTTTTAACATGCGGCTGTAAGTTCTTAAGCTTGTTGGTTCATGAACTTTAGTAATCCAACCTATTATCCTATATTTGTTCAATAACTTAGAATTGCAAGAACTCCTTGTATGACTTACAATCAGTAGCTATATATTTACACATTAATTTCTATAGGATATTATAGAAAGAAGATCCAGGTTTATGAAATAATTATGTATCGACGCTCGAAATCTTTTGGTCCAAATCTCAATAAAAAAAATTTATATGCATTAGTACTTATTTTTGTACGAGTACTCATCATCTTCTTGTCTCATTAATCTCGTGATTCCAACATCGTATTATCACAATTCAGTTTACATAAAATTCGTTCAAAATGGCACTGTCACGACACACATGATATAAAGTTTTGCAAAAAATACCTGAAATCAGGAACTCTTGAAAGGATAATACCACGAAAGAGGGGTTGATTTGTAACGAGGTATTCGATACTGTATCTAAGCAGTTATCCGATATCACGGCGACGCGTAATTGAAAAATGCGTAATACGATGCCTGTAGCTCAAGATGCGTTGAACTAAAATTTCGTTTCTATGTAATTTTCGTTTCGTGGTTTCGCCGCAACTTCGTGCAGACGGTAACAGCCCACAGCCAAGAAAATGAGTAACTCGATATTCCTCGACAACATCTAATTCACCAGACAGCCGTTTTAATAGAATCGAACTTCGCTTACAAAAGATGTCTCGAACTCATCTTTTACCGATAACATTAATTTCAGAAAAAGAACAAAAAGAGATACAAACGATGTTCGTATATGATTCATAGAAATAAAATTTTGTCTATATTCGATGATATTACAAATATCATTATCAACAGTTATCATATACATTAACAGTTCTGAAATAGTCTGATACCAAGAATGTTACATTGATCAGTTATTGGATAGTCGGACACTGTGAACAGGAAGATCCATTCGGACAAAATGCCGGTAATACTTAAGAAACATCTGTAAGAAGGACATTTTTCACCTAACCTTCTCCCATTGGCCAAGAAGCAAAACAACGTTAGATATTCCTGATATGTCAACGGTGAGTTTCGGTAAATTACGACAGGAGGACTCAGCGGGAGTCGGGAAATTATGTTCCGGCGGGTAACTAATCTTGAGGCATCATCGCTCGATAGACCTTTAAATCACATCGTGCAAACTACCCCCTCGCCGCGTCTAGTTGCTCGACGGCCAGCCTGTAATACTCGTGTCTACAAATGACCCCATTCGTCGAGATGCCAACACCAACCCCCTTTTCTTCGTTCTACCATGTACTATATATTGACTAGCGCTGCCATCTCATCGGTTTTTCCTTTCTTCAATGAGATATGGCCAACTACGATAGTGGTACCGATACTAAATTCCTGTATTTTTATACTAAATTCTTCTATTATTGCGCTAAATCATCGTCGTTTATTCAATTAAAGTTGTTTAAATACCATGTATTTATAAATGATATTATTACACATTTGATACAACAGTCGATATTATCAAATTTTAAACCGGAATTCACAACTTTTACCCCCCAAAATAAAATTAAAAAATTCTACAACTGCACAACACAATACGATTTCCCCTTTCCCAACGAATATTACCGATGCACCAAACACATACTCCCGATGGATCAACATCCATAGAGTTTTCATCGAAATGAGGGTTCTCATTCAACGCGTACGATCGTAAATTTCAATAGGCGCGTCATAAATGTAATCAAAGCATTGTAGCTGTTTGAATAAAATCCACGACGCCTATGGTTTATTGACTGCGCGGTATTACATTGACGAATGGTAGGCGAGCAGTGCTTTGAGCATTGACGAATCGCGGTGAACTGTCGTGCGAGCAGTCGAGAGTGTTAGGGTGAAAACCAGCGTAAACCGAAACGTGAAGGGTGGCGGTCAGGGTAACTCTGATTTATTTCCAGGTTTGCCTAGTAGTAGGTGGCTCGTGTTACCTCATGGACAGTTACAAATTCGTCCGGGAATTTTTGGCATCTTTTTCCTTCGTAATTTTGTTCTACTCATCACCACGGATCGTAATAACGAAGTTTAAGGTTCTAGTCGAAGGAAAAATTACTATTACAAAATGGCATGAGAAAATATAACAAGTACGTAATCATTCATTGAATTTGGAAGAAAGGAGTGTTAGTGGTAGACATATACATATAGTCAGACCTACCATATTAAAACATTAACTCGGATATTACGCCTTGTACCTACGAAGAAGATAAATCGACGTGATTTAATTCGTGAATGCACTAACTTTCCATTCATATCCCGTATACGTATCATGTTTAATTTGAGGATTGATGCATTATTACCGAAGAAGGTTGTACTGTGGTCTGGTTTAGTCGGATAATTAGCATTTTGCCGTATTTGGTATTTCGAAAACAACTTATATCAACGCAATAAACGTATTCATCGAACTCTTTGTGAGTGGAATGAATTGGATATAATACGAATATTCATTAACAAAAATGCAGGAAACGTTAAACGATCACGCAAATACCGAACACATGGTCTGTGCAACATCTAGATTGAAATGAACAGTTAATGCGTAATTTATTAATCTCCTGCGTACGATATTCATGCATTTCCGCATGTAGCCCCCGAATTATAATCTATGTGGGACGATCGTGTCGAGTCGTAATTACGTGAACTCTCCAGCTAGAAATTCGAAATTAACCGGTCATTGAACGAAGAAAGCGACGCAATTATGCGAGAACCCTGCCACAACGAGCAAAGCGAATTTACGGTAAATTCAAATAAACTATTCTCCACGTTGAAATCAATTTGGCACCATAAACTCATTAATGACACGGTAATAACGATTATTAAAGTAATTGCTGACTATCTGATATTGTACAATTGCGTCAATAACGGTGAGTGCAATTGTTGATATTGTTGGTTATTTAATTGTTGGAATGTTCATAGATATCGAGACAAAATATGTTTACAGAAGTACGAAACCATTGGCTTATTATAGAATAATATTATAGAGAAAATACAATAATAGTACAGAGATAATTTGGATGAGTAAATTACGATATAATTATGTAGAAGAATTTGTACATAGGATATGATACGTGCACACACACGCACACACACACACTTCTTTCTTTCTTTCTTATAGATTTTAATACGATTATGTCTCATCGTGTTTACAATATTTCAGTATTTCGATTCGACTCGAACCTATTTTTATATTATTGTACATATATTTCAAGATGGCTCACTTTGTATCGTTGTTTTGACATACGGGTACATATATATATATATATATATATATATTGCAGAATATTCTGTGACACATCTTTACGATATTCCTAATTAAAGAGATATTTCAACGAATCAATTATTTTTAAATCACGAGTAATTCAACATCGATATACTAATTGGAACACTCTCTTTAAAACGCCGTTACGTGCGTGCTTACTATGTATGAATTGATAGCCCCAAGTTATTTTATAGAAATAACGAAATAACCACAGATGTTCTTATTATTTATATTTTTCAGTTTATTGAATTTTATTTGCGGAACATTGTTAATGCTTCTTTTAATTATCATGCAATAATATAATAAATACGTTTACGAGACCTATTCCCTTTTACAATTATTACAACGCATATTATAAATTTTTGAAATTAACTTCTTTGTTATAATGGATAACTAGTTGTTGATTCTTACCTTACATCGTAATATTGATCATCGTCGATTGAATTAAATTTATTCACGCGAGACAAAATTACGCAGAAATACTATGTATGTACATACTAACCTTATGTATTAGGTTGTTCAAAAGTATCTTTCTTTTACAGACACGTCTTTCACAACGACGCATCTTTATACAAACATGAAACCTAATCTGTCGAACGTTCTGATCTTTATTTTGATAGAAAAAAATGGATCATACGTAATTCGATAAAATAATATAAAACGGAAAATATTGTGCATCCATTATTTCCTTAAAAACGAAAGAAACTTTTCGGACAACCTAATAGTTTCACAGTTACAACCTTCAAAAATTTACGAAGCCTGAAAAATTTATAAAGCACGATTGATTTATACAAACATCTCCTACAATCAGAGTTTTATATTATAGCGAGCCAAGCCGAAGTACATATCTCTGTTTATATGTATATTCGGAGCACGATTTATCGTCACGACAGTTCGTCTACAACTGATTTCAAATGACTGATTCTATATATATATGTATTCGAATAAACTGGCTACGAAATAGTATACAATAAGACAAGGAAGATTAGCAATAAGCTAAAGCTAGAACACAGAGTAACAAGCACATCGTTACAGTTTTAAGAGCGGATTTCATTTGCGTTGCGAATTATTCCGTCTACAAAAATCATGGTGAATAAGTAGAACGAATACGTTGGTTGGTCTCGTCCGCCATTAGGAATTCCCAATTGACGTCGTAATTATCGCTAATTGGACTCTGGATTATACTCGCGCGACACGCCGCGTGTGAAATGCTCGTCGTTCGAGTCGCGAATTATGCATTGCCTTTTCCGGAAACGGAGACGGGTTACGAAGGACAAAGAAAGCGACAGGTTGCCCTCCGGGATATGTATTTCCAAAATAGAAGACTGTCACTCTGTCAATCAGGATGTTAATACTTTACATCCTGTCAGCCATATGTTCGTACCTTGATTTCTCTCTAATCAGAAATGACGGCTGCTCCACTGGATATTCTACTTTCTTTTTTCATTTGTACAGACATCACTTTTGTTCATTTATACAGGCTAGACGATATAAGACTTTCTGTTTAATCCTTTTTTAATTTCAGTTTCTTTTTGATACGTGAGTTGTATGAATAATTAGGTTCAGGATATAACTGAATACTTTATCCCGGAGCGTAGGAAATTTTTCACCTGCTATGTCACGCGCGGTCACAAATTATCTCGTACGGAAAATGAGAATTTTCTGTTGTGCTAGTATAACACCTAGTCTTAAAATATATCTATATGAAGTTACTAAAATAATCCACTCATATAGATGTCTTTTTGTTTAAATTTTACTTTTACCAAATTTTTATAATCGGTTTGAAACATATTTTTAAATACTAATAAATTTAATAGTGAGATGTAAATATAAAAAAATATAATATAAAGTGCTATAAGGTCTTTCATAGTCTTTGAAAAAAACCAGAAATATCAAAATCCTCAGGAACTGCCTAGGCTGCCGGGTGCATCAGTTGTAACAACGCAAGATTTCAAACAACCACGATATGACTGAGGATAAACGATTGTCGATTCACCTTGTCTTAATCGTATGAGAGTCAACTAGCGATCCCAGGCGAACACGTTTACTACTTCGATGCCGATGCGTGATTAAAGCCTACGGGGAAATCTAACAGCGTGGCATCGTGGAGGTAATCCTTGCATGCGACCCTGACGCGGTGGCCGCATGCCTGTGCGCGTTTCCGGTACACGCAACGCCACCTGGATGGCGGTATCTATCCTCTCCACACGACCAACCTACGTTAACCGATAATTTCTGGCTGCGTCGCGGCACCAATAACGCGCGATCGACGATTCAGATGAATCTAATTAGCGATAATTTCCGCGGGGCCCATCCGTACACGCGGTTTTACGCAAATATCTAACACGCCGCATCGGAATCGCTTCGTATTAATAATCGAGGGACTGATTGCTCGTTAAACACGGGACAGGTTGGATTATCCATGCAGCAAAGAATTTTGATATTCCTCGTTTCTTTTCGAGGACTACGAGGGATGTGCTATATTTTGTGCGAAAGAGATTTACACGCTGCTCCATATAGGTTGAGTCTAGTAACTGAGCCGGAGGACTATAACAGTTGCAGGTAGAAAAAAGTAGTTGCTGTTACAAAATGCTTTGCATTGACATATTCTTCGAAAAAAGATCCTATTATACGACGATGGAGCTTGATAAACGACGTAGAATCTTCCTTTACCATCGTTTTTCTATCTGCGATGGACACAGAGTTGTAGCCCGGCCCAGCTACCATATAGACTCACCCTCTATATCTGTAATATTTGGAAGTTATTATGTTTCAGGGAGATTATAATTTGATAGAATTAAAATTTAATCGAATAACATTGTGTTAAAAGATACGGGTGTTACTTGAGAATATTTATTTGCTTACGATTCACCGGAGGAATTCACCAAATTAAATGTCCCATTTGCAAAATAGCTAATAAACTACGTATTATACAGAGCGCGGCGAACCACTGATAAGCATAAAACGCGAACGTTCATACAGGTATCGATTGGCAAGGAGCAGATTTCTGCACGAGAACTTGGAATCGAGTTCTACACTTGGATGCTTGGCGGTTCATCGGCGAGGAAACACGAAACTGTAAGTCGTGGAAGAGACAGAGACAGAGAGAGAGAGAGAGAGGAGAAAACATAAATTCGTCCTGGCTCGTAAATTGGTGTCATTCTTCGCGTACCTAGAAAAGACCGCGTGTTCTGCTTTCGCTGCACCTTTTCCTTGTCATCCATCCCCATCCTTCCGAACCTCTTCCACCCAGCCTCTTTTGCTCCCTTTTTCCACGTCTTCGATAAGAAGAGAGTTCGAGGAGGATGAGCAGAGTCCACAGAGACGTCGATAGAGATATCATCAAAGCGAAGCATCGATCGTGTTCATAAATTCGGTGTCCGACTCGTACGGGGTAACTGTCTCTCTCGAGTGACGTAGATTCTCCATCGTATCTTATATTTCTCTCAGTTTTATTTTCGCGCTTCTTACCTCCTTACCTCGATCTCCGAGACTACCCTTCTACATATATAGCATCCTCCTCGACCTACCTCATCCTTCTTCTTTATTTCTGTTTTCATTTTTCTATGAGACATCTTTTCCGCTTTTATATGACCACCAGTAAGTACGAGAGTTTTATTTTTCTCTTTTGTTCTGCTCGATTTTTCTCGTTTCGTGTTCTTTTTCGCTTATTTTTCCTTTGGTCTGATTTTATGATCGTTCAGTTTGAATACCTTTTCGGTAGATGGAATTTTCCTACAATCTTTTCTCTTTGGGTTGTCGTATTTTACGTATTCATTTCATGATATTGCATATCCTTATATGTACAATACCACTCATAACACTCATTTGTATTTGTATTTGTATTTAAACACTTTAATCGATTTGTCGCAATAGTATATCAATAACTTTAAAATATAACAATGATGATAAATTAAATATTGATATATTTCCTTAGAATGCACGTATTTTTTCTTATAAGGCTTTCTAATATGACTCTTAATGTCTGAGCATATTGCAATCGGCACATTGAAATCGGCATTCCATCGAATTTGAGTATTTACGTGTTTATGTGTTAGATGTGCATGAGAGTTGCCTAGTCGAATATACCTTTGACCGATCAAGCAACATAAATTCTCTGATTAGATCGAGAACAAAGGTTCACACTGAGGAACCTTCGCTCGAACAGAATCAGCTGCGCTTCCAGTGCAGATCGATATTGAAATTCCAGCTTTAAAATAAATTATGTTTTCGATAAAACGTTCTAGCTGCTACTAATGTCGTGCACGAAGCACACGAAACGCTTCAACTTTAGTGGAACGCACAACGTCTCAGCAAGGAGCATCGATGTTTAACAAAAAGTTAATTAAAATATAGTAACGATAGACGATACTTATAGAGCAACCTAATATTAGTAGATATTTCGTTCACATTTCAAACTTGTTATCTAATTTATCAACAAATAAAAACGATTCCACAAACTGGAAGAGGACATATGCAATGTTTCGAATTCTCTCCGATTAATTCATCTTTCTCCCTTGATTCCAGGAAGTTTCAATCTATCGACGAAACTCGCAATCAGCCGCATCAGCAGGAATCTGTTTTCAGATAGCTCATCGTCTTTGTGAGACAGTTGACAGTTCGTTTCTGTACTGATATTCCATCTAGCATCGGGGTTGCGAGTTTGCCGCAATCAGCGCAGTCATGAAGCATCGCGATGAAAGATCAAGACGCGGAACGAAGATCGAAAGACGAATGACAGACGGTAAGGATACATCTATCAATTCACGAATCGATCGAGAACTACTGATACTCGATCTATGTCATTAGCGTATTGACCGTGGATCATTGGTCTATAGAGGCTACGGGCTAAGGAGACGATGCCTTCGGAGTTTAGAGATAGTAGGTAGAGAAGCTAAGCGACACGTCGAGTCGGGGTCGAAGATTTTCCTGATAAAACCGAGATTGCGATCCTTCGCCAATCCTGAGGATACCACAGCTGGAACGAACGAAACCGCGACAGACCTTCTTCCGTTGCCTGGTCGTTCTAGTTTTGCTTGTCCGTTGGAATCGTGAGGAAACCTAACCTCAACCGCATCGAGAGTGTTTTCCAGCAGCTTGTATCGCTGATACACGTAGAGACGATGCACAACGTGGAACGACCGGGTTTGGATTTCAAGCTTCCCCCGAATCCTGCTTTACTTAGGTAGCGACGACGAAATCGAAGGAGAAGAAGAGAAGGAAGTCCGTGGCCCGGTTTCGAGGGATCAGCGAAATGGCCTTACGTAAACAAATCTCGATCGATCTATCTAGCCCCGGGGAATACCTGGAATGATTTTACGTGACGACGAGATACTTACTGGGTTTTCAGGCCGTTCCAGACGGGGAAATATAGGTGGAGCTCGGCACCAGTTCCTCGATTTTATCGCGAATACTGCGACACACGGTGCGCGCGAGCTGATTTCATACTACGGAATTTCAAAGCGTTGCCGTATCGCTCTGCTTGGTGCACGAGTGTGTAAACTTTTATTTTCAAAAAAACTTTAATCGTAATCGATTAAATTTTATACTTCCCCTTATAATACAAAACTTCTGTTTCATTCTGAATACGTTTGAAATAATATAAACGTATTTATAGCGTTTACAATTTTTTTATGCACATGTTACCATAAATTTGTTATATTTAAGCTGTTCTCTACGATTCTTGCGTTTTCCGCTAGTCGACTAAATACTTATTCGTTCCAACTCATAGTTCAAACAGGAAGGTTTATATTCGGCAAGCCGACTGATTACCTAGAGACGTCATTCCGAACATGCTACGAACGTTTGAATAACGCGGATTTTGGTACATTTGCACATTCTTAAGTAATTGATATCATTAATATTATCGAGATTAACAGTCCGGAAACTGTATCTACGCACAGTCTACATCTCTGGCTATATTCAATTAATATCATAATACGAAACAAGGTTGAAGATTTATTATTATAATATCAAACGAAGTAAGTGAATTTACCTCGAGATCATAGTTTTGTTTAATTAGAAGTGGATGACTATAGATAAATATATATATAATTTCACTGCTATTGTTACAGTGAGGAAACCGATTTCGAATCTACGAGCAATGCATATAGAATATTATTGTACTTATACAGCTATATCTTTATTACATAACTACGGATTTGTATTGGTAGAAAATAGGAAGATACACTTTTATTCGTTCGGGATCATTGATATTCCAAACGCGTAAAAGATGGCTTCCCCCACGGGATAATACTCCTTAGGAGTTCGGCTCCTTATTTTGGTTTTCCATTGCATCCATTCTGTTTGTTCTTCGTTACGATTATAATGTATTCCCGGTGTTGTTGGATCCGACTACGTAAATGACATTTCTATTTGTCGCTAGGGCTCCAGCGACGAACTATTGTTACCGCTTTCGCGAATATTCGTGCAATAAATTTTATCTACTCTTAAAGGGATTTTACTATACGTAGATAGAGGTTGTCTTGTAATTATAGTTGTAACATTTTAAAACGTTACCTGAAGTACCTTAATTTTAATTTAGAAATTATTGGTAGTGTATAAAATAAAGGACTACGTGTCCTCTGAAATTTCAATTTTCATTGCAAATCGTCGACCACTGATTCTGTCATCAATTCTGTTGAAGTGGGTCTCATTTTTAGGATAACTTTACATCCTCTCTAGCGTTTAGTTTTTGGCACAACGATTCTCTCTACAGTAGCTTCTTTGGTCTCTATTACGGTACTGCGGAAAGATCGCCAACATACAGACAATGTCGACAATGAAGCGCAAATGCCGACAAGCCGAAAGGGTCGAAAAACCTAACGGCCATCGATATATTTCGGCACCGCAGTCGTTGATGTTCATTTAGCCACCGGAGAGTCAAGAGTTAAGAGTCGTTAATCGAGAGTTGTCATATCACACTACTGCATTAAGTTCAAGTTAAATAATATAAGATAGAAATCACTGGAAATTCTAATTTCTAACATTTGTGATAAAGAAATCCTATAATTCATTCATTCACGCGTTTGCTCTCTCTATTCCGAAATATAAAACCTCAACAAATCCGATCAAAAAAACTTCATTAAAGCTTATGTTAAAGCTATTTTTCAATCTTTTTCGCATTTCCCTAGGTCGTCTCTGTCGAAATCATACCCACCGAACTATAAACTCAATCCTACTCTCTTTAATCAGATACACAGCTTCAATTTCTGGCTCTCCTAAGGAGATTAATCGAGAGACTCTCCCCGTCTGCTGACTGACCAAGTCTCCCATCCGAATTGCCAACAGGCAGTTAGTTAGTCACTGGTTCCACTAATCTCGCTGATATTAATTCGGATACATGGAACGCGTGGCACGCACGCGCACTCCTAGTCGAACCAAGTGTCCTCCTATATGGATAGAAGCGTGTGAGCAAGTAGTCCAAGTAGGCCGGCAAGGCGGCCAGCTGGCTGCCGCCTCCCAGACGATGATCAACTGCGCGGCATAATAAACGGATCTGTTGACGTCAACGCCAGAAGGGACCAGGGGAGGAAACAGGTGTCCTGTCTGCGAAGTCGTAGACAAGCAAACCAACCGTCCGCTTAAGATGCTCCTGGGCTTGAGTAATCGTGCGTTAATTATCGTAGATTACTCGGAGCCGACCAACCAGTGGAACACCGGCAAAATCGGCCACGCGATGTAATTTAGAGGATTTCGTTGCTGAATGTTGGAGAAGCGTCTTGCGCTGGGTTAGGTTCAGAGAGTTTGTTGTAGAGAAAAGCCTGATGGTATGCTGGAATTGATACTGACGGAATTTCGTGTCGAGTGGAATTGTTACTATCCATTGCTAGTTAGTATCCAAATACTTTGAAAGTACCTGGGAGAATGAAACATATTTGGGTAGTTCTCCGTAGGTATTTGAAATAGTTTGAAAGTAAAAAGATTAAATATTTAATTTCCAAAGTAAAATATAATTAACGAAAAGTAGCTATTGGGCATTGTTATCGATAAAATGTTTGATCCGTTATGCGCTAAGAATCGAACAAATTTATACTTGAAAAATCTATTCGACAGCTGGTTCACTTCCTAGATCCTCTATCCCGAAACAACATTCCCAAAGGAGGTGAAACAAGCACCGATTCTATAAGCAAGAAGAAATACCAAATACGTACATACAACGTTCTATCTTATAGGCTATTTATCTTCGCATCCGCTTCCAGAATAACACATGGTTGCGTGTTGCATAATAAAGGGATCAATCTCCGTCAACGGCAGTAACAATGCGAATCGAGAAACGCGGGAATCCATAGTTACACGCTGGGGTTGGCTAATAATATTCGCGCGAATGGCAATACGCGTGATAGACGCGTTTAATTACAGCGTGACAATCGTTTCGCGATCGCGCATGCGCGAAAGGAACCGAATTTAGACGCGGAACGGATGTCTCTGCACAGACATTTGTTATTCCGGCTGTCACTTCATCATATCGTAGCTCCTACCCAGCTCGTTTATCATCAGGATAGATACCTCGATTATACCGGCTGAATATTGCCCACGTGTGTCAATGCACGCTGCTCTTTATAGTCGGCGAGCTCGTAAAATCGCCAACGAGTCCAACTTTACGTATTTCAATAACCGAAAAAGAAATAATTTCGAGAAGGAAAATGGGAAAGAAAATCTTCGATAAGAGAATGCTAAAATTCACATTTATCATACATTGGTATAACACGAATCAATGTTACGACGATTAATCTATTCTCTAAACGTTACCAATATTGGAAATATGTATTGCAAAGAAATTTACAAACGACTTTTGCAATGTAAAAATCAAAGTGTTTCTATAAGATGTATACAGCCCTACCAATAGGCGACACCGCTTAACGCTCTAATTTACAACCTCGCTATATCTCTTCTATCAACTATACCAACGAGGTAAAATTTCACCGAGCGATAGTTGCTCGATGGATCCATTCTGTTCCGAAACCGCATTCGTTGCCGCGAAAAATCCCTATCGAAAAGGTGCATAATTCGAGTGGAAAATCGTTATCTGCCAGGAAATTGCGGCCCCTCCCACCGTGACGATCGAATGACTGGAATTTGCCATTCGACTGAACGGCCACTGCTCCTGGTGCTCGTAAATACCTTTCTTTTTCCCTTTTTTCGTTTCTTTGTTTCTTTTTCCCCCTATTTTTTATTTGCCTTCCCTTTTTTATTTCACGAATTGGTTCACGCGACTGCGAAGCAATGATAAGCAAGATGAAACATTATGCATGCTAAAAACAGCAATATTGGACGCGAATATCCCCTTTTCCTGGGGTAATTCAAAGAAAGTAGGAACGAGAACGGTTATTAAAGAGGCTTTACGAAACCATGCAACGTGTGGTTGAATAGATTTGGAGCAATTTGGGGAATAAGGATGGCGTTGGGGTAGATAAAATTGAGAACGAAGTAGCTTATAATTAGAAATAACGTTTTGAAACACCGTTTCGGATTTAACTACTCGCATCGAATTATGTTCAGCTTTATTTTCTTATATTTTCTTTTATTTTACGGTTATATACGCTATTCTAAGTGAACGGCACATTGTGTATAGATATCATTTAGTTTTAAATTAGTATGACAGACAAAAGCTGTATTTATGGAAACTTGGCCAATTGACAATTAATCGGTTAACAAACTATCTCAAAAATTACTTCATCCTATGTTCCAAATTTATCCGGGGAATTAACGATTAAGAATATACGATTAAGAAACGGTTCTTGTATCCGTTTGTGTTTCGTTTCCGTTTGCCATCGACTAAAGCATCGCGGGATCACGAACGGAAATCGATAGGAAATCAAACGGAAGATCGGTTGATCCTCAAAGGCCGACTAGTCGAACGGATAACCAGCAATTATTAGAGTTACCGGTACGTGTATCGTTCGTTAGCCGATTAAGGTGGCTGAAAAGGAATCTGATAGGAATCCGATGAGTCCCGACGAACGAAGGAAAAGCCATTACCGCTGTGGTGCTGGCAACTTACGGTCAACGATATCACCTTTCCAGTACAAATGTGCAACTGTACGGTTGCCTGACTGTAATATTGCCTCTGGTCATGTGAATCGAGAATTCGGCTGGATACAATAAGTACAATGTACAAAGCAACGCGACCATTTTTACAGCGGTTCTCAACTGGTGTTTGTTAACATTTATCGATTAACTCCTGGTTCAAATCGTCTTCAACGGAATCCGTCAAAAATGATCGATCTTCCTAAGTAAAATTGTTTCTTATCTATCTAACGATATGTATATGATTAGCTATCTAACGATATGTCTGTCTTCTTTCTTAAATCGTATTATGGCCACCTAAGATCTGACATCGATCGAGGTTTAATAAAATTAGTGCGGCAAACTGTGGATAACTTGCTCACCGTTTGCGAAAAGTTATGTTACGAACCGAAGCAAATAGTTTTTGCTTCCAAAATATTCCATTGTTACGTAAAATGAGCCACATACTTGGCAGTACCAAATGTCTAGTTCTACCCTACAATAAAACCGATGTTATACAACTTTTAGATTACAAGTGAAATAGAAATAAAAGCAACGGGCCGACAGAATAAACACGAAATCGTCGGAAGCCGTAGGCGGTTTCGAATCGTTTTTCTCTCTCGCTCTTTATCTCTCTGCAAAGTCTGCGAATGTAATTTCTTCCGAAACTCCGTTTCGGTAAAATGACACTGCTCTCCGTAACATTTCCAGACCAAGAAAATTCGTTCCTCTACTTTCTCCTTTTTTTCTCCTTTTTCTTACTCTCGCGAATCTTTGCCGTCTCCTTTATTTCATCTTTGAGGATGCTACGATGCAACGACGCGACGGAAGAAGCGTCGAACGCGAAGCACGATAATTTGAAGACGCAACCAAGACTGATTCTTATTTATCAGAGCAAGGATGTCGTCGGATTTCCATCAGAAGCCCGGACTCGGTTCCCAGACGTTCGTTACATCACAGGTATCGGCCCTTGTAAATATGCAAGAAACGTAACTGGGAAATGTCGAAACAATGATGTTAAAAGGTTTCGCACGTTGTTACGGAGTAATTGCACATATCTTTTCTTTAATATAAAACGTGGAGAACGTGCGGTCATTTTCGCCAAATATAGCAACATTATAGTTTGAACTTTACCCTTAAAGTAATACTTTTAAACTTCTTTGTATTGTGGTTTCTTCCACAAAGTAATAAGAAAGTAACGAAGAAGTGCTAGCTTAAATATTACAATTTACGTGAGAAACTTCTCATTTCGGCAAAATGTCTTCAGATGTAAAAACATTAAAAATGTGTCAGAAAGAACTTGACACGAATACCAGCAAGCAATATCTGAGTCATCTTCTCCCTCGTTCGAATCATCGTTCGATCACTATATTCGGCGACTTTATTTAAATCTATTTGTCGCGAATGTTATCTTTTTGCCATTTTTCCTCCTTTCATTCGTAAAACACCGCGGACAAGGCGCTCTTTCACGCGACATCACGCGAAAAAATTTAAGACTAAGGTAGAAGGAAGTCCGAAGCAGCGTTAAACGAGGAAGCAGTCTGAATAGCGTGTCATAGGAAATCCAGCGATGAAAGAATATAATACCAGTTTTTTTCTGATGGCAGCGAGGGAAGGAAGAAAGTGTGTGCGAGATGAAATGGCGACAGGAAGGAGCGCGATTCTAGAGGAAGCGGATGCGGAAGAGGGCAGACAATTGTTTTATTATTTTCGTTAAACACAGGACTGACGGAAAAGAAGAAAGAGGGGGCGGTTATAAATCGCAAGCTCGCGTAAATACTCGGGAAGAGCACCGGTTCTTTGCGCCTTTCTGCTAAACGCGTCTTCGAAGATTTTCTCGCCGTGACCTCTCCGTCCTTCTCACATTCCCTTGTTCTTTCGCTGTTCTCTCGCTCGTGCAACGCGTTGATCCGTGAATCCGAAAAGGTACCGAAGCGATATCGTCCGAGCCGGAGGATCGACCGAGCATTTTCTCTCAAACCATTCTGGCTATCGTTGAATGACCCGCTTTCTGGCTCGGTTTCTCCCCGCAAATTTCTAAACCAATATTCACACCTAGAGGACGACCACGGTTATAGATAATGAAAAGTGCCAAGATTCTACACGAATCGATCGCTAAAACTCGGATGTATATGCACAAATAATTTTTTATAAATTCTGCCTCTGCTTTCTATTATTTAATTAAATTCGTGTAGTTCTTAGTATCTGGAAAGAGAGAGGCTAAGAAAAAAGGTATAAAATGGGACGATGAAACGTTCAGCTGATTCAAACGTTTGTTAAGTGTGCAACACGCCGAATAATCGTGTACACGTTTTGCTCTAGCTTGAAATCCACACGGGATGACGACACGTTGAGTAAACATGGCGTTCAACCGGCGACAGTTATTGCGCTTTTGAAGCTGCCCTGGTGTTTGCGTTTTCTATGGAAGCTGCGTCCGTGTTTCTTTCAGATCTGACGGAGACCATGTCGCAAACAATGAGAACGGTATGTACTGAAATTCTCTGTATTACAATGGGTCGCGTTGTTTCTTGGTAATAAAAAAGCAGAGGAAGTAACATTGATTTTCTGATGTTTGATTTTCTTGACTCGTTGGCTCTTATAAAGTGATATTTTTATAATATATCGGAAGTTAATTCGTGGAAATTGATTTACTTTGCAAACAGATGATTTTATTACAAGACGCAACGACAACTTTTACCAGATACTTTCACAATGAAATTGGAAGTATATTAAATTCAGGTCAGATCTCTGTACAGACTCTTAAGAAATAAACATTTCTTCATAAGAAATAAACAGTTTACGACAAAACTATCGTGGCTATCGTAGGTGCATTCTACGCGTTTGAATCGGAAGAGATCTGTTAAAAAAGTTGGCGACAAAATTGATCTTCAACGTGACTTTCAAGGCCACATTTGTTCTATCGCATCGTGTTATACTCGTCAGAAGGAATAAAAGCCTGAAAGGAACCACGAGTCGCGAATGAATCGTTCTCATAGGAAATAATAAAAAAGTGTTATCGTTACTGAAAACAATTTTTATTACGTAAATTTTACATTTCCAGTGAACCATGTAATCAGCTTTTTCATTTGTCTATTTGCTGACGCACATTGATGCTGCAATTATAACAAAATCAAATGTTTCGATGCGTTTCATACTTCCGATGAATAAGATATATGAGAATGAAAAGTAATCAATTGCAGTCGATGTTATCTTTTTGATATTAAAAGATGTTTAGCTCTTATTTCTTTTTCTGAGTCAGAGAATAGCCCCGTTTTGATTAAGATTCGTAGTAATTGAGGTTGTGTGCCAGCTTCACTATGACCACCATTATTTAGACACACTCGTGCCTGATATTCTCTGGTTTTCATGTTATTTCGAATTCGTTTGTGTACATTTGGAAAATTTTATAAGCATCAGGAAGCTCAAAAACTCTACGTCAAACTTACGTAATTGAAATCGTTTTCAGCGATGAAAATATTTTTTACTATTTTCTATAAAAACGGTTTATTCGTGACTCGTGATCTCTTTCAGAATTTTGTTCCTGATATTCGTGATAAGTACTGTACGATGCATTAAAAGAAACTTTGATCTTGAAAATCATGCTCGAGGTCAATTACACAGTTATATTTTTTAACGGATTTTCATCGATCCAAAGGTGTAGATATCTACGATATCTTAAATCTACTGATTACTCGGGTCATTCAATTTTCACTTGGTTGGCCTGTTTTTTAAAAAAAATTTGTTGTATTCGTTAAATATATATAAAACTATACCTCAAAATTCAATAACTTCACTTCTTTCTTTCCCTTTGAAAAAAATTACAAAAAGATGATGTTTTAAAACATTTTAATTCAGGACACCCCCTTAATGGTCACAATGATGTGTACATGGACGACTTTTTAGATTGGATTTTGCAGGGGACATTATAATAGAAGGAACGTCGTCGTCTACGGTGTTGTGTAATAAGGATCGTTCTTTCTTCAAAGAAAGTTCTAAACGGTCAAAAAGGTGAATATTCCATTTGAATATTTCGAATATTTCAAAAGAAATAAAAACAGACATTCATAGGCATGAAAACTTAAAAAGAAAGACGTTTTATAAAGATACATGTATTTATATTTAAAGATAGTGATCGTAGAAATGTCTCGTTATTTATAATTTCTATAATATTTATTTCCATCTTAGTTTAAAAAATAGCCTCAAATACAATTCTAATAAATCTACTTAAATGTAGATAGAATAACTATACAACTCTATTCCATTCATTTCCACAAAACAAGAGCGTTTAGAAAAAATTACTTTATTTTCGTACTCTGAATTTATGTCTTCCGTCATAATTAATCTCTATTCTTCAATCGCCAAGTAGTTGGACTTATCCATTCCTTCACCTACGTTCGAGTTTTGAAACCGTATTCTCAAATGAAAATCTAAAGTGTTTTAAATTGTCAATTCAATTTCACTGTTGATGGATCATGTATATGTATATATAAAAAGAAAATGCCAACAATAACGAAATCGAATATGATAAGTGAAACGGAGACGCGCGATAAAACTGATCGATTGATGGTGATTTCACGATCTATCCTGTTTGAAGAGAAGGGATGAACGATAAAACGTACGTTTGAAGGAAAAGGTTGGAGACGAAGAGGAGGCCAGTGCAAGAAGGGAACGTATAAAAGGAGAAAACTGGGGCACGGGTTCAAAGGAAAGAGCAATCGTCTGCTGCGGTTGACGAACGTGACTCTGCTTTCGTTACCGGAAAGGAAAAAGGAAACGACCTCCCTTTAACGAGTCACGAGCCGCGAATCAGCCGCAAGGATCCCTGATGATCCGGAAGGATGATCGCTTATCCGGACAAAAAAGGACCAGCATCGGCTCTATTCCTCTCTTAAATTCAAGTTGTCCGCCGTTCGTGAGAAGTGCACGCCGACCTATGGCGAGAAGAAGTTGAAGAGCTGTCCTCGTCAATTTCATTACCGCCATTCTGGCCCTTCTCCTTCGTTGACGCTGCCATTCCCGTTTTTAGTCGATGGCTCTCGGTGCTTTGTGCTCCCTCAGTAAAATTCTCAGGGTGAAATTTGCTGATCTATCCAGGATTCTGGATCATAATCGCCCGATGCTTCTATCTTTCTTGCGTTAACTGATTGACGACCGTGTTCGATGACACTTTATTCGAAGCGATTTTCCATCCAAGTTTTTTTTGTAACTGGAACGTTCCTGCCATTGGATTTTAATTACGTTTTATTGCACGTTCGCAAATTTTGATTATATTGCCTGCTGTACGAATAATCTCGTAACTGGATGTATAAGTACGATACTTATTTGTTTCCGTTTCATTCAGCTAACAAATACTTCCAGTCCATTTTTCTCTAAACTTTCATACTTCCTTTCAATTCATCAGTTCCCAGAGCGTGTTTCATCCAACGCAAAACGTTAATGAATTTCGCGTAATTATTCTTAGCCGCGATGGCCGTTTCTGAGAAACTAGCGCGTTGTCTCGGATGGCTTTGTTCTCGAGCGTGTTCCACGGAGTTGGTCGGAGCTATTGTAAATAGTCACGATTTTATTCCGTAGCAACGTTGTTCAGTAATGAACCGGCTCCTCTTATCTCATTAAACAAAAGGGCGTCGATCCATTAGAAGAGGCCGGTTACTCGGCAGAAAGCAGAAATCGTTCGTAGCTTTTAGTTCTCTCGTTTGTTTCTCTCTTCCTTTTTCCACCCTTCCTATCTCTTTCTCTGTTCGTTCACTGTTTCTCACACATAATACCGTGGATCGTTTGAGAATCCCGAAGGGCATTCGCTAGTCAATTTAATTACGCTTACCCTCCCATCCATCCTGTTCCTTTTCTAAAACGTTTCCACGGAAATTTATTTATTTGATTATTCATTTAACGACAAACCGATTAATGCGATTCTCGCTTTTCGAAGTATTTATCAAAATAACACCAACGTGTCGATAATAATCAAAGATATAATTAGATAATGAGTTAAATGGAAGAAAGAGAAACTTTGCTTCTAATAGAAATTTAGGCAACGAATTATACGAAAAAAAGACAAGGGCTCTGATCTTTTCCCGTAACGTAATCAGAACTGTTCTATTTTACAAAATTAATAAGTCCTCGACTTAGCTCGTAAAAATTTATAATGAAATTTAAACGTTTGTGGATCCTATATTATTACTAACATACGTGTATTTAATAACAAACTATTACAATTACAAATTAATTTGATTTTTTATTAATAACTTCAATTATACAGTTTAATATTAATATTTTAACTGTATTTATCGTTATTCCAATTAAATTCAAGAAAATAATCAATTGCTGACGTTTCGTGGAAACACAACCAGCCGGTGTGTTTATTTTCGTTATAACATATACATGCACATGTAATATTAATGCAGAAAAAAAAAGAATGCAGCATTATTTTATTGCATATTATTTTCTGCTACCGGACAAACTATGTACCATTGTTTTAACTTGCCTTGCATAGTATATTTCGCGTTTATTTTCGCAAAAGTTTTTAATCTACTTTTTAACAAAAAAATTCGAAGCAATGCTTCTCGCTCAAAAAGATATATACAGGTATATGTAAATGAGATAAGGGACAACATCTATATTCTAAGATAGTCTTTTAATTAGAAATTTTGTTCCTTCGATACGCGAATTCGTATATTTGATTTCGAAAATCATCTAACGAGAAATTCTTTCAATATTTCTTTTCATTTTCAACTCTTAACGTATAACGAATTTTGATCATGACTATTTTAAGTGAAACATAGGAACGTAGAGTAATACATTTCTCATGGAAGTTCGGATATCACATTGAAACAGTCGATTGATTAAACGAGGATACAATTCAGCTGAAATATAATACCAAGTCTAATTGGATTCCTGAATCGTAATATCCATGCTAACTAATTACAATGGCTCTCCTGTTGAGGCAGGAATTTTTTTCCTTGATAGATTTCAATATTTAGCATCCTCTGAGCAACTTAATACCAGATAGCGTATCATTCTTCATCGCGTTGCACAATGGAATTATTCGAATAACTCGTGGAATTGCAAATAATTATTCCTTCCTTTTAATAATTTCAATCTTCCTCGTTCAATTATTGCGAAATAATTCCAAAATAATAATAATCGCATCTATGTTTAAACGATTCCCTATTGGCCAATTTTCACAAGCGATATCAACCATTTTAATTTTGAGTCATACCTCGAAAATGTTTCCTACGTTCCTAATCACGACAAAACGTTAAATTCATGTATGGACATTTCACGTTGTAAATTAGATTCCGAGAATGTGCCGAGTTTCACAGAGCGTTGAATCGTCGCGTATTTTCACGGTTGCGGCCTGTTCAACTGATTGTGCAACGTAGACCGAGCAATCGAGGATTTTAGCGGTGCTTGGCCGCCTCAAACTTGCCTTTGCTTTCTACCGTTTTATTTTTCATATCCATGTTCCGATTTTAATTTTGTTATCTATGATCAGTCATACGGCTCAGAAAAACTGATTGTGTTCTACGCAAAAGTATTATTATAATCCTCGACAAAATATTATCTTCGATCTCTATTTTTGAATTTGTTCTTCCAGCAGAAATAGATGTCAAATAGATCACACCTAAGAAACTCAAAGGTACTAACAACAACAATTTTGATCGCGATATTTCTGTCGGTAGCCACCTATTAAACCGAGTTTCTTTCTCTTCTCAGTCGTCGGAAAGTAGCAGAACTTTGATAATGCGCGAAGAAGGTCGTGCATGAAACGTTCTCTATGGTCTCGCTGGAACGTCAACTGGCATTCGTAGAATTTTTCGAAATTCCTGCAATCTCGTTAAAGAGAGAAGAAAGGGACGAAGAAGACAGACGAAACCAGAGAAAGAGAGAAAACTAGAGGAGCATAGAGGAAGACGATGGCAACTTTCTATCGTGTGTGTTAGAGGAAATTCGAGCTACGGAAAGTTCCTTAACTCGCGTCTAGAGGAATGGCTGTCAACTTGCGAAACTTGTTCCGCGGAATTACCTCGTAAGCCGCGACCATTCGCGTACGAGCAGGGACCGATGGGTTGGCTGGCGAGAAATTTTCACGTCGACCAGGCCGATATGCACGCGCGCACCTCTAGAATTTCCGAGGACGCGAGCAATCCTCTCGATCGAGAGGGGATGGTCGCCACGCCGCGCCGATCGGACGATTCCCGGGATTACGGCCTCGGAGCGCCTCACCGCGCCGTGCCGTAGTGTGCCCTCCCGCTCACACAGACCAACCGTAAAGTTGCTTCCTCGAAACTTCAACCTGAGCCAACTACGCAACGAAGGAACTACGACGATTTCCAAATGGATTGCCGGAGAATCTAGAATCCGTTGTCCAATGAAGTAACTATGCGAATAAGACGGGCAAGGTTCGTGCGTAATTTCCAAACGTGATTCGAAAAGCTGATTTAGCGTCTGAATCGATTTAATGTTATTTGTTCACAATTAAATGAGTAAACTGGCACGAAATGAAATAAACCTTTCTAATAGATATAGAGTAAATATAGTAGGTAAATTCTAAAATCTTAGAAATAGGAAGATCGGGCTTGGTTGTAACATTTTTTGTAATTTCGTTGTCAAACAGGAGACTATTATGTACGAATTGATGTTTCTATTATACGTTTACAGAAAC
This sequence comes from Bombus pascuorum, assembly GCF_905332965.1. Taxonomy (NCBI): domain Eukaryota; kingdom Metazoa; phylum Arthropoda; class Insecta; order Hymenoptera; family Apidae; genus Bombus; species Bombus pascuorum. The sequence continues at coordinate 17,917,600 of NC_083491.1, read as the reverse complement.
AGTTACACAACGCATTTACTTATTTCGAAACACCGATTCAATTCGACCTATGTATTACTTGTGAAAAACGCTTGTCATTCGCACTCGACACAACTCACGACCAGTTACGTTTCAAAACATCCATTCGCTCCTTCATTGTCATCGATATATTCCCGTTAAAGTGTCTAAAAATAATCAACCATAGTTTACACGTTACCCTGTTGCGAACTTTCTTTCCAGCATTCACGGTTCGATTCTCGATATTAGGGAAAGTTAACGCCGTCGAGCCATCACGTGCAACTTTTTCCGCCAAATGTACGCGATTCCTCGTTCCCACTCTCGCTTTTTCGCGGTTTTTCGAGCCAAACGACATCGCCTTACAGCATCTTTCTTCCTTCCGCAGAAGTCATCGGGAGTTTTGTGAAACATGGCCGTAGGTTGCGGCCAAGAGAACCGGGAAAGTTTAATTACACTTCTGCGTCTTTTTTCAGTCACAACTTTTCGCAGTAAGCTTATGCACTTTTTTCCAAGCTTCACAAAAGATGTATCTCATGAATATCTTTCTTTGTTATTATACTTTGCTACACTCTGCTTTGGGATTCGTTGCTCGAGAAGAAACTTACTTACATCTCGAAGGTCTTTTTGAACGTTAATAATCTTTTTTAACCCTTGGATCAAATATTCAACTGTTATTAGAGTACTATCTTATGTGAACGATATCGCTTATGGAATACGTGTCTGAGATACGATATTGTCGGATCACTCGATACGCGTAGTATGCAAATCTCTAGATTATGGTAGCTTTAATTTCCGTCGATTATCGATACGATGAATGATAATTACTTGACAACTAAACCGTGTAATGTATTAGCATGAATCAAGAGATCGTAATTTATTCATGTAATAATTGTTAACAAACATATTACGATCAAGTGAATCGATTGTGTCTACAGACAAGTAACACGTTACAGTACAATTTCTATTATCCAGTGTCCCATTACCTCAACATTCCGCTATTACAATTCTATCCTAGTTGAATATTCTATTACACTATTTTAGTACGCATATTACGCATTATCAGTTTACTTGATAATGAGATGTAATTTGAATTATCATCACGGTATACCGATTTCTGGATTAGAGTATTATAGAACACTGTATTATGATTTAGAAACGTATTTATTGAACGGATAACCTATTTGTATTGAGATTGGATCTGTATCGAGTGATTTTAATTTTTGATCGGTGTACATTTATAGATATTTAAAAAATTCTATCTGAAGGTTGCTCAACAATTTGTATTATTAAGTATTACTAAAAATTTTCAATTACTCCTTGAAAATAATACACTTTCAAAGAACGATCTACGAGTATATACATATGAAATGATATTTAAGAACTATACGGTTTTTGACTCACCACTGAAAATTTCAAAAGTCGTAACATATCCTCGGAACACTTACCTGAAAAAAAAAGTTACAATTAAATTGAGACGTACGATTTCATCGTTATAAGAGCTATAAAAATGAAGGAATCGTTATTCATAGAATCGTACTTTCTCGTTGATGAGTCAGTTATCTTTGCGTAATTATTATTCGCATGACTTTGCATAGTTATCGTTTGTAACCTGTATTAGCGAAATTGCGAGTAAGTAAAGTTATCGAAGGATTAATTTCCATAGTTAGTTGTTTGAAAAACGAAACGAGATCTAATCCGAGTAGCAGAACACGGCAGGATAAATACGCCAATACAATTCCGTTTTCTGTGTACGGTATATCCTTTCGAGGTTGCATATGTAGAAGGAGAGAGAAAGCGAAAGAAATTCGTGTGACGTGGGTGGTACATGTGGGGGCGGAGAATGGTCGAGGCAGAAAAGAGCAGGACTAGGAGAATTTTCAAGCACGACGTCGCAATTACATCGGATCAGAAAGGAATATTTCATTCAGCGCCCTTCATTCGACGAAATCGAGAGGGTGGGACGCGAAACCCACACTCTTCCCTATCCACCCTTCATCCCTCCTGCTACGGATTATTAACGGGCAATTTGCCGCGTCTGCTGCTGACTGTATTGTCTCTCCATTCTCTGGGCCTCTCTTTCTTTCTTTTCCCATCTCTCTCTTCCTTTCGATTTTCACCTTGTCCTTTCTCTTCCTCTTTCACCCGTATTCGAATCGTCTGGTTTTCTCTGTCCGTCGCGTCCTTGTATTTCCCCTCACTTTCACCCTGCCACATTTTCCTCAAATCTCGTCCGTGCCCTTCTTGCTCTCCTCTGTCCCTTTTCCTCTTTTACTTCGGCCGTATCCTTCGGCACTAAATCCGAAGTTCGTTAAGGAAAGCACGAATGGGTGGGTTTCGTTACTTAAAACCTACTTGTCCAAGGGACTGTCATCTTCTCCGGTCTCCTTTCAACGTTTGGCGACGGGAGCTTATTGCTCGTGTTCGAAGACTGTCTGGGAACCTGTGCTAGCCTGTATTATGCGTAACGTTCGTAAGCGTATATGTTATTAATTGTCAAGGTACGATGTAAGCTACCATAGAAAGAAAGATAACAGTGCTTTCAAACTGAACAGAAAAAAGTGGAAGAAGAATTTTTCTAGGATATCGGTTGAATAGCGTGCATGCATGTAGGCATTCTATTATTAAAAATTTAATGTTACATTTCAAGATGGACGTTAAAACACTTTAATCAAAGTAATACCATAGTAGGACACTATTAAAGGTTAACATACGATAACAAAATTAACGCTTATAGTTTTCGAAGCTTGTGAAACTCGGAGTGGTTTAAAGTTACTAGTTACAATCTCTAGTTACAACCTAATCATCGGTAGTTACAACCTAGTACCAAACATATCGAATATCTCACTAAGGTATAAATAACGCTCCAAATACTCAACTCTGTACGAACGAGCAATTCTAACGACCGATTCAAATATAACATAGCGATGTGTAATCGTGCAGAAACAGTAACGTCTGCACTTATATTGTTGCACTTTTATTATCCCCAAGTGTAGCCATTACGTTAATTATCGGGTAGCAAAGAGAAAGCCAGAATTCCTGAAGCGGCTGACTCCGGGCCAGTGTATTTACGAGATATTCGCCGAGTAATATCGAGCCTAGAAACCTTCAGTGGTACACGTGTGCATGGTAAGCCTGAGAAAGGCGAAGAGCCAACGCTGCCACTGGCACACCGATACTGGCCGTGCTTCTAGCTGCAGCCAGTAAGCCAGTTAGGCGGGGTATTTAGGAGGGAATTTGGTGGTCCTGAAGTTGTACATTATACCGTCTAGCCCGAGTACGCGGTTATACAGCTTGCCCGTGGACTCCAAATCCAGCGTCTTCCTTGCCCTGAAATTTGTGGCCCGGTAAATTTAATAAGTCGACAACCACCGTTGTCCTGCAATTCCCACAGGGACGGTCGACCTTTTATAACATCGCTTGATCGGGAATTTATCATTTTACGTAGAACTGTGTGTAGGTTTTTGTTTTTTTTTTTGCATCAAATTACTTTTTTGGCGGTATGCAATTGTAGCGATTAAAAATCATTAGCTGGGAATTATATTCTCCCTATTCCCTAACGAAGTGTTTTTTACGAGATTCTACGTTTCAATTTCATTTCACATTTTATTTCATAGTGTCAAAAAGTAAGTAGGTCAGATAGGTAAAAAATTAATGCATGATTGCTGTAATAAATACAATGGCGTGTTAATATTTTTTGTGGCTACTATATAAAAAACAATTGCCTTTAATTCCTCAACTGGAATTAATTTCTAACATACACACCGCTAAAAATAGTATACCTTTCCTGGTCGCATAATCGAATATGACCAAGTTGTGGAAAATATAACATCAATTTCCAACTTACCCAACATAAATATCAAAACCAACGCAAACATTCGCAGTTGAAGATTTGTTATAAGCGTATCGATCTAGCAAGTACCAGTGGAACAATAGTACAGTCAATGGAATCGGTACAACAAGATCACATAAATTAAAGTATTACATAGCGACACCAATGGCCACGCGATACTCCAGACTCACGATCAGGTACATTCGTCTTAGCATAACGTACTATTCTTGTTTTTTGACTATAGCTGCGAACTTTAGCAACTTAACGATCTTGCTGGGTCTCCTGCAGCAACTATGCCGAGAAAGCACCCTCCTCCATTGTCTCGGAAACGCTCTCGAGAAGTATACTTATTTTCCCGCTCGGGTATCTTCCGTTTCCCTCCTCCGACGAACGTTTTCACCTCGTACACACTCCTTTACATATTTCATCGTACCATCCGCAAGGCCAGCGGCGAAATAAAGCAGAGGCGAGGAATGGGCGACGAGACGAAGGGTCGAACATTTACAAGTCATGCAGCAAGACAGAGAGGAAGGAAAAGAGGGTGGCTACGGAGCCAAATACCAGCAAACCATTCTACAAAGTAAACAAGATGGAGCCCGCCACGGCTTATCCTCGTCTGAATGCAACAAGCTATTTCTGCTCGTCCAACGCTTCGTCTTTCTGCCTTTTTGGGCCGGTGTCACTCTTACCGTTTCCCTTACAGTGAAGCACATTGCTCCAGACAGTACACCGATGTCATTACCACCTCTTTCTACCCTCACACCCCCTCATCGTCTTGTTCTTCCAGGTTCTTGCTCGACCAAGCTGTGAACTGACAAGAGAAATGCAATTTCGCGAGCAAAAGAGTCGCGTATTCGTACGTATTCTTCGGTAGTGGACCGGATGTATGTCATTGCTCGAGGTGGACTGTTTAATTGGAACAGTTTAAAATGTCGAGTTTATGTCGCAACATTTATTTATTATAAAAACTTTGACGTATGTATACTAGTAGTTTAGGTGGTTGTAAATCGAGGCATGCATTCATTTGGATTCTTAAAATCTATCTATCCTACTAGAATTAACTACTCTAAATCTCTACGGGAAATTACGTAAAGCTCACAACAGCTGACAATTAAGGATTAAATTCGTGATATTCCCCCGAAACTTAACGCGTTACCATTATCAACGATAACGATCGGCGAATCGATACCTATCCACCATTATTGCTGCAGCATGTGTGCATCTAACGATATCATGCGAACGAATCCCATGAACGCTCGTATCACACTTCGAAATCATCATCAAGCAGCTAGTATGTATTATTAAAACAAGTCTACGCGTTTCGGTCGAACATTTCGACCGCTTGATTCTAATAAATCTCTGTTCGCTTGTATTTGCATAAAGCAAAAAATTATAGAATGTATACCCAGTAAACTGCGATATCTTATTTGAAAGCGAAATCGGAATAATAATTGAACTTTGATACTATTTAAAAGTTGTCCTCGTTGAGTTGAACCCATAATTTAACCTACGAGTAAGATTCGATATTACAAGGTAAAAGGTTAAGAACAGTTATGAAGCATTGTCTGACTAATTGATGGTAAAGGTGAGAATTTGTTGATATTAAACAAAATTTTATAGAGCGTATCAGCGCCCCGCATTATTATTACAGCGCAACGCGTTCGTGCTCGTTGTTTTCGCGATACTCGTGTATGCATGGAATTTTCCAACGCGAGCGTTTCGACTTGGTGAAATACCTTTAACGGCCTCTTTCTCCTTTCTTTCTCCTCATCTAGGTTCCCTCTTATTCTCCTTGTCCGAAAACGTTCTATTTCTTCATTTCCAGGTTATACGCGTTCATTACTTATGCAAGACTAGGCTGATTATTTGGACAACCTAATCCGATACGCTAGCAATAACACGATTTTAAATTTAAGATGTCGTTACAGTGCAGAGCGAAAACAGGTTGGATTAACAACGTTTCACGGGTTTTATATATAATTAATATTCGAAGCAGAAGATATCGAAAAAGTGTGTAAACTGAACGTACTGTTCAACGGATGTTTTAGTAATTATTTAATGTAATGTAAAAATAATGCGTATAGTAGAACACAGGTATGTTTATATCAGTTCGTTAGAGATAGTTCAAAAAGTTGGTATGGTATTTTCCATGTGCGGTCATTTCAGTACTCAGTGTCCAAACGTTTTATTATTTTTTATTGCTTTTACGCTTCGGAGGGCTAGGAAAACTCGCGATGCATCAGTTAGTGCGAAAAGTTCGTCCACGGCATATCATTTCTGGTGCAAAAACTCGCTGGAAAATGTGTTACTAACATTGTTATTCGTGCGTGTTTGCTTTATGAGTTGAAACTTGAAGCAAAGGCTTCCAAGCCAGATAGGAATATTTGTATTGAAACATTTGTACGGTATTCCAAACTATGATTGTTAAACGTTAAATGATTATTCTGCGATTACGCGAAAATAATTCAGGATACTCAAAACTGGGGATGAAATATTCGAAAATACGAGACACGAAAATAACGCACCAGAGTTGATATGACGATGATAAATTTGAAGATATCGTATTTTTTAATCAATTTATTCTAATTAATAATTGATTTATTATTTTACTGGAATTGAATTCTATTCCTTTTAGCACCTTGTTGTATCAAAAATAATCTCCAATATGTTTTATGCCTTTCTCCCATATTTATACTACCAGGTATAGATGATTTCGATCAACAGAATAGAAAATTATTCGACCCTCCATGTTCGAAAGGTAAAGAATATATCCAGGGGAATAAGAGAGGTAGCGGAACAAGGTTGGAAACAAACACGAGGGCGAAGGAGTACACTTTAAAAACCAGACGAACATCCTCCATCCCATTTTCACCGTCCCTCAAATCTATTCTTCACAGGTCCTTCTCTCGTCTGTCCCCCTTCCCTTTGCTAACCAGAGGGTTCAAGTTAACAGCGCTTAAGGTCGCTGTGGGTAACCCAACTCCTTCGAGTAGCACACTCGTTTAATTACCGGGTTACTAAAAATCGTAACTGCGTTCTTCCGTATTAATTCGCGTACTTTCGACTCGTTAATTGACCACGCGCCTGCTTGGTGACTATCGAGACCAAATTAAACCAAACCAACAGGAAACAGGCTTGCTCTTTTCAATTGTATTGTGTTCTGATTGCGGTTAATAAAGCGATTTCGGGTTTTCATGATCCGTACGGGCTATATGCATCGAGATCGTTATTAAAACGATGCAATCTCGATTAATGGGACGTTTACAAGCCATCTGCATGGAGATCGAAAAATATAACCACAGTATGCGCGGCGACATAATTTATCGTTTCGCGTTTCATTCACCATTCAGTAAATCTGATGTTAGTGATCGTTACGAGGTATTACGCTAACTGCAAGTTTTGGTTCACGCTTAACAGGCACAGCCAAGCATTGCTTTGATTTCACCCCCTTTCCTTCCCAACAACCGCTTGGCCGCGTTCAATCCTTCAGAATTGCGATGGTAAACGAAAATGCCGCGAATATGAATTATTTGCTCGATTCTCGTGGAAACGTGGCTGCATTCGTTGTTGGCGTTAATATTCGGGCGACGCTGTGTTCGAAATTTGCCAAAGAAAATATCCGACCACAAACATATACGTATCTCGATCTTTAATCACGATATCATATATTCGTATAGCAATTTTCAATTTTCTAATACAATTGGCCTGTTACTAACATTCTGGGGTATTCGATTAATGTAATTATAGAAAATGTTACGTAAAGAGCTCTACAATAATGTACAGGTTTCGCAATTGCGTCATTTACACGTGATGTTAATCCGAATATTGAAGTCCTCCTAAAAGCGTATCCTTATCTCGCTAAAAAGTTCAATGTAAATTAAAGTCGTGTTTCTGCGCGGAACAGCTAGTTTTGAGAAGAAAATGGTGTTAACGTTCCGTTAACGACTGTATTCACGTACTTCTGATCTAATGTGTCTTTCTAGTATTTGAAGAACCGTTTTATTTAAAAATTAAAATGAATCTTTTTTATTAAACACGCATAAATTTACGATTTTAAAGTACATTTAGAAAATGGCTAAAAGACTTGAAAGTGTTTAATCGAAATATTCATGAAAAATCTTATGAATGTATAGTATAATATCTTATAGAAACAGAAACTTTTTTTATTTCGTATGAGTGTATCCATTCGAATACACGATAAAATAGTACCGGTAGTAAAAAGTTTTTCCGATTTCACGTATCATTTAACGCGTTTTAATCCCATTAAAAACCTATAGTAATGGAACGAACGTAGCTCCTCCTGAACGGACGATCTCTCCCTCCCCCTTCTCACCAAAGACGAAAAAAATATCGCGAAACAATGACACGGTGAATTACGAACAAAAAGAGCTAATAAATGGATATCGAACGCGTTCAACCATAATTTCTTTTAGTTCTGTTAGCATTTTCGGTGAATTAAATTCTCAATATATGCTCGGAGTGCTTGCAATTTGCAATTCATACGCACGTGATTCGTGTTTCCAATTTATACATATAAAAGCCATTCGATATACACTCGATATACATTCAAGAAACACTTATACTCAATTTAATCTTCAAGCCTGACTTTCTTAAAAACAATCTCCTCTATTACCTTTCTTAAGTGTTTCTAACCTCACAACAGTCACAACTGCAGACTCGTTATTCGCGTATCACCCTCTCATCAAATCTAATCACATCGTGCAACACACATTTCCATTAAACATAAACGGAGATAACAGTATCAAAGCAACTAGAATTAAACTGAAATTAAACCAACTATGATTAAAATTACGTCAATTGCAAACGCGTCTCACTCGCGTCTTTTTTTCGCCATGAAACAGGGAAATCACCGAGTCACCGGCGTCGCTACTGTCGTAACGCTACGGTATGATTTATTTGCAGTGCAGCTGGTGAGTCGGTGCAACGAACGCGCATAGCCACAGGGTAGGGTAATTCGACGAGATTTTACTAGCACGTGACAAGCTAACAAGGAAGTGTGCAGTTGACCCGACAGACGACGTAAAGACGCGGGGTCCAGGAGGTCATAAACTGCGAGACAAAACAACAAAAGTTGGAAACTCGTCGTTGCATGGCGTACGTGACAAATCTTACCTAATTCTTACGCAACCGTGTGTACTGCATGCACATATTTGGCCCTCGCCCCTCTACCCTACGGCTCTCCGTAACTATATAGGATGGTGTATAACTCGGAAACATTTCACGCAAACGAGGAAGGTTAATGAGTAGAACGAAGCCAGCTTGCCGAGGTAACCACTCGTTATGTTAGAACGCCAGTGGACGCCCTTGATATTAGCACGTAAATATGCATGGCGTATCGCGGTGTATCGCGTAATGATATTCAAAAATAGCGAAACAAATGCCTATATAATCATCTAATTTAGAATATAATCGAATGTTTAGCAATGTAATATGTGTAAAAATATTATCATATTCAAAAATATTATTATACATATTTAGCGTTTATATTACGTTGAGTTATAAAATAGTACATTATATATATATGTATATATATTTTTTTTAAGAATAAAGGAACTAATATTTATGTAAATCGTATTGTGATGTACATAAGCCAAATTTTGCACTCTAACTGAATTTATACTCGGGATCTTACTGACCTCTTAAATTAATTCAATAGTTATATCGTCGGCCAACTGTGCAGTTTAATTTATAGGGACCATACCATTTACACGTCATTAAACAACAGCCACTCTTGACAAATCTTAAAACACTTTGCATCACTAACGTGGCGATTCTTTAGCACGAACGCAGAAGGATAATGCGATAACATTTTGTGGCTATGAGGGAAACTAGGCGAGTGGCCCTTCGGACAAACTTGTTACAAGCTGAACAAGATGGAGAAAGGCGGACGTATCATGCCGGTTAGCGGCACCGTGCACAATGATAGTCCACGTTAACGACCGTCGAGAGTTACAAGGCTGCAACAAACTGGACGCAGGCAGACGAGACCAGACGAAACGAGACCCGTAGCCTTAATTGCTGGCCAGGGATTTACGGCAGCTAGGTGGCGAGAATATAAATATTCCCGCGGGATAGCCGCAGCTAGGAATGCCTGCCAGCTTCGTCGAGCGCCGTTTAGCGTTCCATTCTTTCTCCCCTGACCTCTTTAATCCTTCCTGGGATTTCTTCGTAACGTAACGCGAATTCTTGCGACGCGCCGCGTTCTCCTTGGACCGAGACATGGATCGTGCTTCAAAAGGGATCCATAACGTCATTCCAACTTAAGAAAATGTTATCGGGTTATGTATGCTGATCATGAATGAGATTTTTATGCCGGTGTTTCTTCACGAGGAAGAAAGAAAGAGGGGATATGGTATTTTGCAAGGTTACTCTACTACTCTTAGGTGGGAAGCATTGTTCGTTAAGAATTTCTGCGTGGATTAAAATAAAGTCACGTTGTGTAATATTTTTCTATAACTTTAGTTTCTAACTATTCAACTCGCGCAATTAAATATTTTCAAATAATAGTCTAAAAACAAAACTTGTGTTCGTCTTTCGCTAACAAATACAGAAAAATAGCGAGAATTAAAAAGTACTCTCTAGAATACGAGCAAAAATAAAAGAAAGGCTGAAAAAAGAAAAAAAAATCCTTCTACTGCATCGTACAAAAAATACAAATAAAAAGTAGTGTTGGCGAAAGCAAAGTTTCTCCGCGCTTTCTATGCGCCGATGACCGCTTTAAACGGAAGAGGGTGCACACCACGTGCAACTTCTACATTCTATAGGCGACAAATCGGTAAAGCGTAACAGCATGCCTGCGTTGCGATCACCGTGAGCGAAAATCCCTATTAGCCTGGCTCGAACATAAAACGCTTAACTTCGCGCTCTCTCCTGCTTCGATACTTCCGCGGGAGTAGCGAGACTTTGTATAAATATACGATAAATTATCAAGGAATTACGTATAAATATTTATGACTCCGCGAGTTCGTTCGGTGTTACGCGATATCCTCTCGCGGGATAATTGGAAAGAATGTTTTTGAGTTGAAAGTACTTTTCGGGATTTTACCCTTTGTTTTCAACGCGTGTTTATAGACTAAATTTTCCCGTTTGTAAGCAGCAGCTCGATTAAACGAGATTTACTTTGAACGTGATGCCATCTACTGCAGAAAGTATCTCGTTCGGTTTACATTAGGTCACTTTATCGGTAGGTTGTTTTAGTAACGCTATTTGTGTGTATCAAGAAGCTAACGATTACAAAGAAATGTTAATATATACACCACTTTTCATATTCCTTACGTTTACAAATTAATTAAAAAACTGAATAGCTTCAGAAGTAACACGAATTAAATTAGCATACATAACTGCAAAATAAGAGCACTATGGTTCCGAGAGTACCATAAATTAAACATCTACGATCTATTCAAACTATGCATTATTAATATTTAATGTAAGCTTTACGATCAATATTTGTCTCATTTTTCTCAATACTACAGAATAGTAAACGTTTTCTATACATTATTCATACTTTTTATATTCCGTATACTAACCACATTAACATCGCAGAGCTCTACAATTTACGTATCCACATCCACGATTCATCTACTTGCTCACCAAAAGAAACAAAATCGACAAACCCTTTCTTCCTAACTAAAAATCGGTCCAAAATATGTTTTCAAAGGATAACGAACGGTCCGTAAATTAAAAATAAAGAATGGAAATCAAAGCATGAAATAACACGAAATTGTAATTTGTTAGCCAGTCTCGACGTTTATAAGGGCTTGTTCTGGTCTGAGAAACACAAAAGAACTGTATTTTAATAGGAGAAAGGATGTACTAAAGGCAGAAGATAAAGAAGAAGAAGAAACGAACGGATCTGGTATATTTTAATTTCATCGGAGTAATTTACGCGCGCTCGAGGGTTGATTCTAATCTCCCTGGTATTTAAATAGCCGAACTGCGCTAATTGAAACATCTATTTCATAAACTTCATTTCTTGGTGGAAAGATAACTTTCTTCGGTTACTTTATTCTGAAGGTCTACGAGTCTATACGGCGAGAAGAGGTGGAGGAACACAGGGGGCAAAAGATACGAATTAATTACTTCGATGTCTCCTTCGAAGCAGCTGCAACTTCAAATTCCCCCGGGAGAGTAGTTTATCTTGATTACCTTTAGTCCTTTAGACCTTAGCCCTGGATTAAGAGGGATGATTGAGTAGTCCGCAAGGGCTGCGTGTTCTCGTCTGTCCCGAGCTTTTGATATTATATGAAAACATTCTGTCATAGTGATTCGCGGCGAGGGTAGAGAAACGCTTCAGACAGGCAACGGGAAAATTAAATTTCCCTCAAGAATTCGACGATCATACTACCCGGAATTTTTACATCTCCTTTTCCCCTTTCTCTTCGCCCATTGTTTATCGTTACGCGTCTACTGATTTACGGGCAGGTTGATGCCGATTCTTCTCTTTGAACCGATCAACGGTTCAAAGTTTCATTAATCGGGTATAATTTTCTATTTTCGACATGTTGTCGGGTTGGTATAACCTTAAGCGCGTGTAACAAATTTTCGGGGTATACGATTACAATTCGTTCCAAATCGCAAACTTTGTTTTCTCACAGCCAACCTTTGGTCTTCATTACCATTCGTTACAGAGGGTACGGGTTCGATAGATTTCTCGAGGTGTTCTATCGACGTTAAGGAGACCGTGATAAATTGCGATCGAAAGGGGCCGTAAGAAATAATTCGATTGAACCCTGTAAAAACCAGGATAATCGCAAGGAGGTAGTTTTTGTTGTCTTCGCAACTACATTATAGCCAAGATGTTAGAAATCTCGTTTGTTTAGACCACGAAACATTTTCCAAAGCACCAAATAATGTCCTAAAAATTAGATACTAATTGTAAGCTCTTACAAAAACCCCCGTTCTCAAACTAGTCTATCACATCATCGGAATCACGCTTTAGTCAAATTTCATAGTAAGCATCTTTAATAGAACGCTATAAGACCAATTCCAGCGAAATTAACCTCGAATATAATCTAGCGACATTCCCGTAAGAATATTTGACGTAGGAGCATAAAGGTCGGTGATAAATTGCATTCTGAAAATGGTGCGCGGCCGTGTTTTCGCGTAAGCGGCGAACGTCAAAAGCAAGCCACCGTGAAAAGGTTAAAACTGGCGAAACCTCGAGCGTACAGCAAGAAAAACGCGCATATGTATCTCTCCACCTACACCTCTACACATACATTCTCTCGCATTAACGAAACAAGACAGACGGTGCACCCAGAGAAAGAAAGTCCAATAACAAGAAGAAAAAGGACACCAAATTCACATAAAGAGGAGGATGGGGAGAGAGAGAAAGAGAGATTTAACCAAGATTGAGTGGCAAGGCAAAAAACTTCGTTTCGCGGGGCCGACCAGGCTTAATGCTTGGTATTATGTCGACTGATGGATGCCGCTCGTTAATTTTATAATTTCAGCAACCAGCCCTTGGCTGGCCGTGTGAGCCAACCGATTTTACGCAGCCAGACACGGCCAGAACTGAAAGTCGCGAGAAGATGAGATGATAAAGAAAGAAAGAAAAAAAGAAAGGGAAGAAGGGAAGCATTATGAAAGCGAGGAAGGGTGGAAAAACGTGAAGGAGGGATGAAGAAAGGAAAGGCAAAAGGAAAAGGTGGAAAAGAAAGCTGAGAAAAGTGAGTATGATTGGTCACTGGAGTCACCTCAAATACTGTCCCAGATATATGTAGAACTGAAAGTCACGAAGGGAAAGGATAAAGAAAGGAAAAAGAAGAAAAGAAGAAGCAAGCGAGCGAGGAAAAACAAGAAAAGCGGAGGAAAAAAGGAGGAAAAAGGGGGGGGGGAAGGAAGGAAGAAAGGGCGCGTGAAGAAAAAGGGAGAAGAGGAAAGTCTGAGGATGATTGGCCACTGGAGCCACCCTTGGCGTTGGGTACTAATATAAGGCTAGGTAGGATATACTCTTACAAATTGTCTGGCTCTTTCGCAGGAGGCCGCACGCAGAGGGAGATTTGTCTCCATTAAAGGGATTGAGGTTTTGTCGTACTTTACTTCCGCTCTTTTCCACTGTTTCCAGCCAGACCTTCCTCTACCCTTACGCACCGCTTTTGCCCTTTGAAGTTTTTTCCATCGCTTGTTCAGTCATTAAATCCGTCCTAGTAAAGTGGACCGTTCTGTCCGCGGGGAGTACCGGTTTCTTGCTAGAAATAAGACATCCCTTTGGAAATTTCTATTTCTCGTTCGCCCTAATTGCGTTCAACGCTCGAGTTTCCCTTTCCATCGCGTCTCCTTCGTCTTTCGACGGTTTGAAAGTTTAAAAGCTTCCCGAGAATTTGCCGTGTAATTTTGTTGTCGTCCGAATGTCTTGCTCAGGGACCGCTTTGGAAGGATAACCATGCAAATTCTTGTAACGCCGCGTAACGTTTCAGAGGAATTTAAGAAGACCGGTTAATTAAAGTTAATGCTGTGAAGCGTGGAAAAAGCGTTTTGGATTTTCTGCTGGAGGACGAAGATTAAACGACTACGTCGAGAGCTTTGATAGTCTCGTTCTAGCAAATCTGAATGCACCTATTACAATAGTTCTGTTCTTTTGTAATTAAATTCGTTTACGCCTTTTAAGTTCAATTTAGTTCACTTAGTTTAGTTTAGTTTAGTTTAGTTTTCTCATTTCCTGTTTTGTGTAAAAAAATAAGGCGGGGATTGCCCAAAGCTAATTTGCTTAGATTTCATAATTATTGCCATTTTATAATTTCTATATCGCAAACATTATTTTGTCCGCTCTTCTTCAGTTTTTGCGGCGTACGTAGTGTAATTGATGAAATACCAAAGAACTTTCCGCGGACACTGATACACTGAAAACAAAGGTTATCAAAGTCCGATTCCATATTACATTATCGGACAATTTTCACGAGGATACGAAGAGAAAAAAAAAAAAAAAACAGGACAATTCCATGAGCGTGGTGATCGAATTGATCTACATATAATGGTTTCACCCTCCAGTTAAGCGAGTCTGCGTACGAAAATATATCGTTCCTTGAGGAAGCCTTGACAAAGCCTCCCATAATCTCTAATTCAAGAATATCAAGTTTTATTATATTCGTATATTTCATTTTATGAAATATTGTGAAATATATTTACACGTATATTTCAATATTATACTAAAAGTATTTCTTTCCATTTTGCGTATAACGAATTTGGATAAAATTTACTAGATAGATTTTACTACTGTGACTAACATATATAACAAACTTTATACTTGCAGAAAGATTGTAACCCACATTCCACTTCAAATAATGAAAATTAATGCATCACGAACGGATGAAGAGATATCTCGTCTTTCGTATTTTATGTCTAAAGAGACAAAAATGCCAATCGAGATTGTAAAGAGATTAGTTTTACTCAAAGCTGAAATTGTGTTCTTTTCGAAAAATATAATATGAGACAGCTTAATTAGTTTCAATGGTCCAGTTCAATTTTAATATTACAATTTTAAAAGCGTCATTCCTTCTCATTCAAACATCTGAAATTAGTTCAGAGGAATAAATAACCAACTGTTTAACTGGATAAACGAACGACAAGTGTCTGATGAAGAAATTCTAAAAGGGGACCTGACTGCATCCAGCTTTGTTTTGAGCGACGTAAATAGGCGAGAAAGAGGAAAAAATGCTTGATAAATCGAAGCAATTCGTTACGCCACGAGGAAGGTTGCAAATGTGCCATCATAAATTCAGAAAGAGATCTTATTGCCCGGAAGAGCTCAATGCGTGTTATAATGGAAGATAATATTGGGACTCGTTCCAAGTCATTGTAACTGATGGCCCGTTGTGTATTGACGACACGTGCTGACTGCAAACTTCATCAGAATACGTATCTGTTTTCTTTCCGTGTGACACCGTTCCACCCTTTCCGGTTCATTTCAGTGGCGCCATCGTCGTTTGCATCTTTGTTGATTCGTCTTGTTATTTAAGAGAAAATTGCATCGTTTGCAATATTGTTTGCTTTTTTACTGATCGTTAAGTATCAATTTTAAGATCACAAATATTTTAACAGTGACATTTTCACGGCCAAATATTTATAACAGATTATTTCACGCCCATGAAAGTTTCGTGGTTGCGTAACTTCCGCGCAAATTTATCGGGGTTACTTTAGATATCGGTCGAAATATAATATATCCCCTTTTTCCTGCTTCTCGTCGATCGAGTGTCTCAAATATTTGTGCGATCGATGACGCTCCTGTCATCGTATAATGGCGAAAGCAGCGAAATACGCACGTTCAATCTGTATTTTGTTGAAATAAACTTGAAGATGGTGTGAAATTGTAAATGTTAATCCGAGCAAAAATAGTCGCGTAAGGGGAGAAAAAAGTGAAGAAAAGGAAGAAGCGTGAAAATGTTAAAACAATTGAAGTTTCGTCAGATTAAGTAGATACGAATTAATACTTGAAGACAGTAACACGTTAATTATAACAGGTTTAGAAAATAATTAGTTTTTCGTAATACAAAGTTGCATATCCCGCAATAAATTTTTATTCACTGAAACGATTAAAAACTCTGTGCTATTTTCAAAATTTTACGATATTTCAAAAAAGTGTATTGAAAGCGTGACGTACAATTTATCGATGACAACATTTATTGTTGAGAAAAATTCATTTTAAAACAACACAAAACGTTAGGGGATTATTTATTACTCTAATTTTGTAAAGTTCCTGACAATAAAGAGACTTGATATAATTTTCACAAAATAGTTTTATTGTAAACTTTGAAAGTCGAAATTTCTGAAAGCACACAATATTTAAATTTTTTCTATGAAAATAGAAAACGCGAAGCGTCTTCAAAATAAGTCATAAAATTCGCATAAAAATCCGATAAACTTCAAATTTTAACGCACTATTCCTTATAAGACTATCTTCGATACAGCGTACAATATTTTTACGCAAGCTTCTAAAACCTTCAAATAAAGCTAAAATTTACATTCATTCGATATCGACGATATCATATACTATGTTTTTAATTTTCAGCTAGGAAATATCTCTGAACTTTCTCTGTACGCGGTTTTATCCCGTGACTTCCCGCTAAAACGACGCAGACATTTATCAATGAAATTATGAAACTACTACAAGAAGGTGCATTCGCCTCCACGAGATTACGAGGATCAAGGCCCGTTTAGTCGCAACTCCCCGGGACGAGACTTTAACTGATTTTAGTCAAAGTGCCGTAATTCCCTGCGACGAAAACGTAACGAGTTCTGAGAAATGGGGACAATCCACCCCTGTTCGTTCTTCATCCTCTTCCACTAGACACGAAACTCCGAAAGTAAGAGTCTGAAATCCTGTACGCAACTTTAAATTAAGGTAATTCGTTTTACTTATGCACGTCTTGCATTCTTAGATTGCAACCATTTGCTGTCGTTTATTAATTTCATTTTTTTGACTATTCTGTCAGATAAATTATCCTTTTTACGCGTTGTTGTTACGTGTTTATTCAAACCGTAGTTACTACATCTGTGTAATCACCATCGTGATATATCTTCGTTTCTTCATCCATGTTTCACTATTTTGCCAAAAAAACCATCTTGCAACACAACACGCTCATCCACGCGTAACACGAGACTCGCACATCTAAAGACAATATCTGCAGGAACTTCCATAACAAAATTGTAAATCAATTGAAAGGCTTGCTATCCGCCACCGGAAGACGTACAAAACATATTCATGAAACGAAGGTTTTGCGTTGACCATGTCGAACAACTAGTCGCCGGTTTAATACTAACAGTTCGCCTCTATCGCTGCCAGCTTACCATTCGAATTGTATATTCGACTTAAACTTTGAGGATACATCGTGCGACTCGATGCTCGCGATACAACGACAAAGTACAACGACAAAGCAAGAAGCACTATTCGGCGTGTCTACAGAGTGTCGCGCAGAGTTTTCGATAAAAACAATTGGCTGAAAGTTCCAAGGAATCGATGTTAATATACAGGGTGTTACAAAAGAACGGTCTCGCATAGATGCGAAGCTGTTTGGAAATTTAGCAAATTTATATAAAATATTATTAAAATTATATAATATATAATTATAAATTATAAATTATATAATTATAATTAAATAAATATAATTATTAAAATTATATAAAATATTTATATATTTATATAAAATAGGTACTTGATCCTTTGAGATTACAATATAAAAATCTTGATCGATCTATCAATTACCAAAAATAACTGCAGGTCATCGCGTTAAGCGGTCCATCCTATATGAGCACTTCGCAAACTTTTCATTTGTCTTGTTCGTCGCTTCGTAGTAGAATTCGTGAGTGACAAAATGAAACGCTGAGTTTTCCTGATGAGATGTGGAGGTTGGCTTTTGGATATTAAAGTTTGACAGGCGGGCAGGGAGAATTTATCGATGAACTGGATAGACTAAGATAGCAAATACAACAGGATAATTCATCATTTAACAAAGAAAGTGGAACTGATTCTGGAAGTGATTCCTTCTAATAAGAAACGAACACAGAATCCTTCTTGTAATATGTAAAATTTGTGATGTACTATTTATTAATATATCATACGAAATTATACTTTGTTCTCGTACTAATAACGATACTTCTTCTCTAAAAGTAACGGTTTAAAGTAATAAGTAAGCCCCTACGTAAAATGAATTTTCAAATATTTAACTTGAAGATTTATTAAAATTTGTTAAATTAAATAGTTTTACACTTTCTGTTCGAAGAAAGTCAACAGTAGCAAATAGTTAATGGATTGATATAGAAAAGATAGTATCCTGTCTCCAAAAGTTCCAGAATTCCACGTCATTTCACTTCCACGTACGCAACCATGTTAAGATAAGAAATTTTCACGAGTTACTAAAAATTCCTAATAATTAAAAACAGAATTACGAAGATTCTCGAGGAATTAAATTAATTACTAAATACAAAAATTCAGTTTATTGGTATTGTACTGCTTAGAAAACGATGGAAATTTCTTGGTAAATTTTTATGTATTTGGACGAAACGAGATAGATTGGGTCTACGTCGATACGAGAACGGCTCTCCAATAGTTTCACGTGGCAGTTTCGTTTAAAGTTTTTCGTCTAATCCGTTGGAGTGCGTCGACTGAAAAGGCTCGTCGCCCGTCTTCTCCGCAAATCCGGAGAACTTTGAGTCGCATGGGTCACAAAGAGGATAAAACAAAATTTAGGACGGACGAGGAGAAAGTCAAGGGAGACAAACGAGAACAAAGGAAAAACGTACGTGTACCTGTTAAACGTAAATCTTCACAAATTTTGTAATAACTACACTTTGGATTTATGTACGGAAACGTACGAAACGAATGTTGTTATCGAGTTCTCATTTATGACAATTTTATTAAATACTATACTTTTATGGATATTTTGACGTTTGATGATTTTAATCGACGTTCAGAAATTTACAATCTACGATTTATGTTTACTGTGTTAGAAAGAATTTTGTATATATCAATTTAATTAATTTTCAGTTAAGTGAAATTAAGATTGTAACAGATCTGTTACATCTATTCAGACAAATCTGCATCGAAGTTTCAAAAGTTCGGTAAAAAAGAACTATGTATGTCGATTCATCTTACATTCTGCAACTCGTGTTACATCATGCGGAAATAATCAACGGAAGCTCGACATATATGTACTTTAGAGAGGAAGCATCGATCTTGAAAATCGATTCAAAGGGACGCGTCAAGCCACATTGGTGACAAATAACTCGACAGCGATTTCTATGGAGTCCCGGCTATGGGGAGATTTCAAGACAGCCAACCACGATGTCGAAGTTCGGGCCTGTTGGCTCTTTCTTCCAGCAAGTTGAAAGCTCTTACCTCGAACGTCGTTCTACTTAAAGACGATTAATAGCGATTCGTGATTAATGATGGAGTGTGCTTGCGCACAACGAGTGCTATAAGATCGATCAACACAGAGGAGAAGGAAGGGCAAACGGATCCTGCGAGCAATTTCCATACAACAAGCTACACGAACCGGATGAAATTCGAGAGGAACAACTCGAAGCGTCCCGCCCCGTGAATCCCCAACGGGATACGTTATCATAATGAACATGTTAAGGTGTTTGACGTTTAAGCGGCCGAACTGTTAATTTCGTCCGTTGATCTTCTTTATTGTCAATATTTTCACCTGGTAGCGTTTCCTCGAACGATTCAAAATAAACAGACATTTATGATTAAAGAAGATAAAGATTGAAAAATTTCAATTTCTACGATTCAACGCTATTGTACTTCCTTTACAATATTCTAAAGCAATTCGAATAATCTTACCCTGTTTATACGAACAATCGACAGTCCACGATGGCGAGCACAAACCACAAAACGATATTTATAACGAGTACGAGAAATTATTTGCACAAATCTACATTGCACGCGCAATGAAACATTGAAAACCGGAACGATTTAGCTAGAAACGATTTTCGATTTGACCGTGGGTAGAGAGAGGGGGGAGGGGGAAAGCGCGGGAATAACATCGAACTTGATTGCTGGGTATACAACAAAATATAGACGCACAGGAGGCAGGCAGGAGTGACACGTCGCGGTTTAATACGATTTAGAATGCCATCGCGGGGCCCATTTAAAACTGTCAAGCGTGAAATTCAGAAACGAGGCACCGGAAAACGTCACAATTTTCGAGTAGCTGAAACGCGAAATGCAATTTAACCCTCCATCCCTCTGCTACGGCGTCGAGAGATCGAAACTTTTTGAAGCTATCTCGTGTCCACCGCTTGCATAAATAACGCGAACGTGAAACACCGTTTATTTTGGCGGACGCAGGTAACGGGAACACGGGCAACGCCACGGCCGTGACCGGGGGTAAACTTCCGGTCTCTTCGGGGTAGAGTGCTCCGGGAAGCAATAAAACCTCCGGTTCCCGCGTGTTGTACGTACTTTCCAACTAATGTCTCCTACTTGTTTACGTTTTATTTTCTTCTATCTTCCTTTCTTTCCTTCTTTCCTCCTCTCTTCTTCCTTTCTTTCTTTATTCTACGACCTTTCTACGACCTTTCTACGACTATCGTATTGCAAACTGTATTTGTTAACCGAGAACCATGCGACTGTGGGATATGACTTTTAAGGATTGTTTGTATAATTATTTATAGGGTACACAGGTGATTCTTAAAATTTTTATTTCTACGAACGTGGGTAAAGAAATAAAACTTAAACAGAAATTGGTTTCACGTAGTAGATATCAAAAAGTATATTTTACTTTGAATATTTTACATATCTATGCATATCATAGCAGTCTATATATTTTTGCATCTTCAAATTTTCCATAAATGCATAAATATCCGCAGTCTAGCGAAATGAAATTTTTACTAACGTCTATATCCCCCGTTACGTTACTCGATAATTTATTACAATTTTCAAATAGATTCCTACAAATTAGAAAATGCTATACCGTTACCGTTATCGTTATCGTTACCGAAAAGAATAAAATTAAGAAATATGTAGATATGCATCGCGAAACGACAATACACAAGAAAGAAGTAAAGTGGTTCCATCTCTCGCGTGAAAGAATAATGAAGAAGCTCGAGCGAAAGGACAGCTGTTTCAAAGGGATGGTAACACAATTAAGAAATTCCTCGGCACTTGGTCGTGTCACGGAATATTTTACCGTTCTAAACGAATACCAAGAACGAGAATCTCGGTAACGAGAATCTTCTTCGTTTGATCGAGATTCTTCCGCTTGTCGTTGCGTTGCACAAAGTAACGGAGTATCGAATTCCGCTACTTTACTTTGAGATCAATCGGATAGAATCGAACGCGCTCCGATACATGTCAGAATGTGTGTACGCTATTTCGAGAATTTTTGATACATCTCCACCTAGTTTTTTCGTAAAAGGACGGATAAAGTTGGCGGAGCAATCGCGTGACTGAGCGCGAGACAAAGCAGATAGGTCGTGTCGCGTCCTATTAATTTCCCTCGGAACCGGACATACCTACATTTTCGACTTTCAGGACTAGACAGTTTCTTCGTTTGCGTTTGCGATCGATCGCGCAATAAGATTTTTCCTTGTGCAAAGACTTATCGACGTTTCTTGGTATCAGTCGCATGTACCGCTCGTGTTCGATATTCTCATGGATGGCAATAATTCTTCCGTAGCTGCGGAAACGGCGATGGTAACGTACAGCGTGCAAAAGGTTTTCGACTACTTATTGCCAATCGAAAGTATTTTGTTTTTACGAATTACGAGTTACCTAAATATAGAGATGTTAGTGTACGTATCTCCGATACGATAAACATGGATATTCTTTGATTTCTAGCAGTAACATGAAAAATTATTTCGCTGCCGTTTATGAACATCGTCAGACCGAGGAATGCATCTTCCCCGAATATCTGCTACCTGGAGGAGAGAACGGAGAAATGAATACTCTCGGTAATTGTGAAAGCAGTTAAACCTCGCAAGCTTCTGGACGTCGCATAAGTTGCCTTTGAACGCACGGAAAGGAGGATTTCGACTAAGCTCGTAGCTTCCATCCCAAGGTTTCTATGGCTTTCCTCGTTCTCTTCGACATCGAAGCTTTTAGGAAGAATCCTTACCGATGACTTTTACGTCTGACCTTTGTCTGTATTCTACCGATACTCCTCTTCTTATTCCTCGTCTGTTTCATCTCGTTCGTTCAATGTCGATCGCGTAAAAGAAGTTTGTATATGGAAAAAATGGAATTGCACAAATCCTTCATACTAATGCGACTAATTGCAATTTTGTAATAGTTAAGATGCGATACGTCAGACGAACGCGCAGTTTCCATGTGACATTTCGCTGTTAAACCGAATGAAACAACGCGAAGGCTTAATTAACTTAAAACACGTACGGCTCTCGATGTTTTATTCCCAGCTGGAAAGCAAAGTGGCTCTGCACCCCGCGTATTACAATATTTGCCTTCTCCGCGACGCTGTTTGGTCAGCGACTGCGTCTACAGTCGTGTCTCGCGTTTGCTATTTTAACGGCGTGCCTTTTGCTTTTCTCTCGCAGCCAAATGAAATCGATTTTCCTTCCTCTTGTTTTAGCTCTTACAAACGCGCGTTTTTCCACCCGGAAATGGCGTTTAAACGCGAAATTGCTCGACTAACGAACTATAACGATAAACTGACAAGTTTAGAGAATGATTAAACCGAGTTGGATAGAAATATAGGACGAAAGATAAGAAAAAACTGTATTTCTTCAATCATGGGGATGGGTTTCTGCAAGCTACTCGTTGCTACCCTGTGTAAATATGTATGGCTAGACATTACTTTAAGAAGCTTTGAAACAATATTAATAATATACCAGAGCTAATGAGACGCCCGATACATAAACATCTTCCAGGTACAATTTAAAAAAACGAAACTTGACATAACTTTTTGCATTCCATAATTTAGATACTTCATTAACGCACGACTTGTATTTTCATTCAAAAACGCGAACGGTTGAAACGAACCCGCTAGCGAGACATTAATTTACCATTACCTCAAGGTAATCAAGTTAAATTTTCACAATGGCAAACGAATTTCATCCGGCTGCTACTCGCCGCTACCATCAATTTTGCAGCTGCGCGTGACGTTTACAATTCGTCTAGATTAATCGTTCTGAAAGTTCTCAGGATATCAACGTTTCGTGTTCGCGTCGCCAGTTCGCACGATGCTATAACGCTTCTCGTGTTCAGTCATGTGTATCGTTTCAAAGCTTTTCTATCTTTCGCCGAATATATTGGAAAGCAAAATGAAGAAATATACTATCTATCGCTATCAATTGTTATACGTAACAAATAGACATATAGGATGTTTGTAACGAGTAGTATTGGAGAAAAGGTGATTGTACGTGAAACAATAAGTCCAATATATAGTAGAACAAAACACGGAAAACGATATAAAAATGTTGATTCTGAAAACTTCACGCGCTAACGCGTTGTTATCGTTGATGAAAATACAGGTAAGTTGTAAAATGTTTCAGTGGCAGTTGTGATTACATTTTCGTGCGTTGACTCCTAACGCTAAAAATAAAAACGAGTTCTTAAAATTTAAAGCGTAATTCAACAATTTATTACCAAACACGAGCGAAACGTGGATAATTAACGATTAATGAGACATTCGAGGAAAACAGACCAGCTGCAAGCAATTTTCCACGCTCTAAATAGTAACCAATAATTGATTTATGAACGACCCAACAATTGCTTCACGTTTCCAGAATAAACCTTTCTATCCCTGTACAGTCACTGGAAACTTTCGAACAAATTGTATCGTGGGAAAGAACAATTAAAAATTACCTTTAAAGCTTATCGCGAACGAATATTTCCTCTGCCTGTATCACGAAATATCTCGCATTAATATTCTCATATCGACGTTTGTAAGCTTCTATTTTAATTATTTCCTTTCGCCTCGGTTGTTTCGATAGAACATGTATCTGATCGCTTCGAATATTTTGTTCTGTTTTGGTTCTATTTCAATTTAGTCACTGCAGTTATCGACACCGAAAATGTTTCAAATACGTACTAGTTTTCTGCGTGGAATTTATGCAAACGGGAATTTGCTCGAAAACCATACGATTGAAACGAAAAAGAATGTACGATTGGATCGGAAACAAGGCAAGTGTCACGGTAGAGTTACACTCAACTTGACAGTTCATTTATTTTTACTTCGCGTTTAAACTTGCGTTCACCATTAAAAGATAGTTATTTTTAAAGGTATTTTTGACAAACGTTACGTAAGAAAATGCAAGTATATTTGGAATAGAACGTCTTCCAACTTAACGGTGGGTCGAGTTCAAAGTGGACGGAGAACCAAGGTAAATACGGAGAGAAGTGGATCGGATATTCGCGGTTATGAAAGGCAAATTTCGAATTCCACGGACGCGCGATCCACGACTGCTGGACACCTCCACATGGACACACAGGTACATAGTCACATAGAGATACGTTTCGACGTAACGGCGTAAGAGGCCAAGGGACACCAGGGGGTTCCGTCTTCGATCAATAGCTCGAGAAGTGCCAACGACGACCACCGTTTCTGTCTGGGCATCGATCCTTGCGTGTGCCACGTATACGAGTACTTACTTTCTGTCTATTCCCTCAGACTATCCCGCCCCCTCCCGAGTTAGTTCCCTCGTTTCCTGTATTCGTTATCAACGACCTGACTGCCGATCTTCGTCCACGTTCAAACGACTGACGTGCTGATCACGATAAATATACCGATATGAACTGATCGAATCGTAAACTTGACCGTGCTAATATCTTGTTTTAACCCTTTCGTGACTACATTGTGGGCCAGATTGTTATCAATCTCAATCAAGCCAAATCAGCGAGTCGCTGAATTTAATTACCCCAGATTTTTGTATAACCTAACAGCATGGCGGATCTAAAGAGGCATTAGACAGTTCTTTATATTAAAAAATTCCAAGAATCGTAAATTCATCAAATTCAACCATACAATTGGACCAATCAGAACATAACAAAATTTTTATATAATTACGCGATTTCCAACCAACCACGAGAGACATACGAAGAAGAAGAAGAGGAAGGTGAATAGAGACGCGTGCAAACGAAATAAGAGCGTAACGATTTATCATTCGGCCACTATGTTCCTGAAATCATTCAATCTTCTTGCGTTTCGCGAGCGTGAAGATTATTTTATACTCGAATTATACCCACGTGACGCGGCTAGAGCTCGGTTTAATCTCGGTCTACGATCGCGTCGCTACGTTTTATCGTTCATTCTGCGATCGTAAATGCCGTCCGTTCTACCCGTTCGCCCACCCCTTTTTGCATCCATTCGCACTTGTCATACGGATGAGCGTGCTGTTTCATTGCCAACTTCGTCGATCGCACGCCGATGCAGTCGCGACATTTCCACCCCGTTTGCCATCGCATCTTTCTCACACTAGCAAGAAAATCGTTACTTTATTTTCTGTCGAGCGCTTACCGCCTGATATTGAAATGGATAACTAATTAGGTAAATATAACAAATAGTGTGTTTAGTAACGACGAATATAACAAAATCGGTGAATTATCTGACATAGATTTTATTGCTAACATGCGAAAAATGAATAAAAGAAGAAGGGAGGTGGCAGGATAGAGTGTATGGAGCTAAATGTCTGGATAAAGTTGGGAAAAGCGAAAAAAAGTAATAAAATGTGAAAGTGAAGTGGTTCGCGAAGACCTGGTGAATCAAGGTTATTCAGTTCTCAGCGAAATCTTGAAAAAAGATATCAAAAACAGGAAGCGCGAAGAAAATTAAATAAACGGCAAAAGTATAAAGGTAATTGTGTAATTGAAAAAGAAAAGCTAATTCTGTATCAGAATACATGTTCGATATACGATAGCGAACCATTTTTGATCGGTATATTTGATATTTTGCAATTCTTTATTGTTGTCAGCCGCAGTTACAGCATCGTATATTTCGACCAAACGTATCGACAAATATTTTATAACCAAAGTTGGCAGTGTGGTTAAATTTTTAAATTGCGTCGTTCGATGATCACGGGATACGTTGACGAAAACATGGTAAAAAACCGTGACAACGCGATTAAGTGTTCACCAGTGAATTTTTCCGTGAAGAACGCCGACCGGTGGCACGATTAAAAATAAAAGCCGCGAGACAATTCAATTTCATCCGATTATCGGGAGCGGTGTAGTTAATAGAGCCGCAGCACAAGATTAAAGTACGCGGCAGACTAATGAAAATTCGGTTCGTTATCGAATATTGCGATACACTGGATTACCGGTTGGGGGAAAAAATCGAATAATTAAATTAACGCGGCTTCCGGCCAACGTGATCGCGACTCAATCGAATCTCAATTGTACATTGTTACTCTTTTTTAGCATACTGCATGCGGATTGTGAGATATCTCGGTTCTGCCTTCTCTTCTCTTATAACACGTATATCGAAAGCTTGACGAATCGAATACAGACAACACGTACGATATAATATTATACATTAAATAATACAATATGATATAATAAATAAAAAAATACAGCCTACAAAAGTACAATGTTATCGTTAAGGTGCTGAATTTAATAAAGATTTAGGTATGAATTTTATATATGGGTAGAAGCAATTGAAAAGTGGTTTATAAGACAGATACGTCGATTATTCTAAGATAGTTTCTTAAAAATCACTGCGAGGATAGATGATTCAAGAATACATAAAAGACGGTCGTTATCGATCGAATACTTACCTCTATGACTTCCGGTGATCTTGTCCCGCAAGATATTTATCTGGTGCACCCGACCGAACTCCTCGAACAACTTCCTCAGATCGTTTTCGTCCATGTCGTGAGGTACCTGACCTACGAACATTTTTATGTTGTCGGGGTCTGGTTGCTCTACGCCATTGTTGTTCATTATGCTGCAACAGAGAAACAAATTTTTATAAAAAATCACCATTCCTATGGCAAGTTCAATATCCGGTTAATCGTAATTGTAACGATAAATAGAATTATCGATACAATCGATCAATACAATCGAATTTAGAATACAAAAATGAAACGATAGAATTAAAATAATCTTTTCTTGTACAATGTTAAATTTTAATTTTCATAGAAACAGAATCGAAACTTAAACAAAAGGTAGGAATTTTAATACGCGTGTAATAACTCTTCGACGATTATTCATTATGCTTTAATTATACGTATGTGTATAGATGAAAAGATATACGAAATACGATTGAAAAATATAATTTCCTGAGACCATAATTACGCGTTTCACGTTTCTTCCATTTAACGATATTATCAATAATATATTCGACTAAAGCATCCTCTCGAAAGCATGATACTTACGAAGTCGCTGGATTAACAAACATTTTCATCTGATGAAGTGCACTCGAAATCGGTCTATACGATATTCATATTAAGAGGTTTGTGCGCCCATATACTGATCTCATTACGAGAACGATAAAAAAACGCTTAAGCGATCGGTTCGAGTGTAGCAGTACTTATGAAATTTTAAAATGCAGGAAAAATAACATATCTTGTTGATATCTCGCCTACACTCCTATTTCACGACAAACTCTGAACGAGTCGAATCGTTTGAAATAAACATCGACAGTTTTGAATTATCTCTGGCATGTATAATAGAGCAAAATGTATTTGGTAAAATTAACATTTAAACGTTTTAACATTTATAAACGCATACGTTTCTGTTGGAGAGAGTATCGGATTTTGGAGTATATCGGATAGGAAAGTTCGATTAAACGTTAATATAACAAAAGACGAACGCGCCGTGAGTCCAGTTCCTTTGGCTTTGCCTTCTCGGCAGTTCCGCAATGACAATCGTACGAGCTACATCACAGTTTCCAGGTTACCAGTT
Organism: Bombus pascuorum; assembly: GCF_905332965.1. Taxonomy (NCBI): domain Eukaryota; kingdom Metazoa; phylum Arthropoda; class Insecta; order Hymenoptera; family Apidae; genus Bombus; species Bombus pascuorum. The sequence continues at coordinate 17,889,455 of NC_083491.1, read as the reverse complement.
GACGAAGTAATTACATATAATGAAATTTTTCCATTATTTTATTTACGTAACGACATTAATAACGTGTACATGTAAAAAGTTTGTCAGAATATATGCAACAGTGTGGTCAAATTTTTCAAATATGCTTTCTTAGAATGTACCAATATTTTACATACATTTACCGCTAGTTTCGAACTCGTTTTACTCAATTATAAAAACTACGCATCGAGTCTTTGACCCTCGTCGGAGGGTTAACATCAAATTTCACGCAAGTTGATCAGATTCTAGGGAGGAAAACGTAGCTAAATTCATCGCGTTTCGGTGTGCATCTCGGCAAAAAGCTACGCTATGTTTAATTAGCCTGCCGGTGAACACGTTTGCCTCGTGGTACGCGAACGCTTTTAAAACTTGTGCATCATTTTCGCCAGTATGCGGTAACGTCGTTCGAATTACACGCGTTTGAAATCGTCCTCGTGGGACGCCGCTCTAGGAACCCCGAATCACATCCAAACGGATTATCTTGCCGTCCGGACCCGTCTGCACATGTTTCTCATAATTTTCTGCCTGGCGTATCATTCCAATCGCTCCACAGTCGAGTTTCATCCATCGTACCACAGGAAAATGCGTCTCTAGTATTTTTCCAGCATTTGAGTAAGTACGTGCGAGAGTCTCCTGCGACCAATTTCAAGAGAAGCATACGCATAAAATGATAAAGTTTACGAAATAAATGTGTAGAATTTAATGACGAATGTTACCGATGGTTAAAATCTATCGTCGAAGTATGAATTTCGTGTATGGAGCAACAAAAATAACGCGGAGGATCTGGCAGAACCAAAGGAGAACCTTTTCAAACGCCGAGGATTTATCTCTCGACAGACATACATTCATTGTGTTTACTGTTTCATCGAGAATTACCATTAAATATCCCGATTGTCCCTTTAATCGCATCATTTACGAAGAGTAACAATTCACTTTCACCACACAATAATTTCTCTTACGAAGAACTTCATTGCGTAACAAACCAAAACTCTCCCTCTATGCAATTGTTACCCTTATTCGAACAGTCACTCGACACACCAGTTCCACTGACGCCCCTTCCACAACTTGTACAAACCGGAAGAAGGCATTAAGGTTTTGCTAGCGGCTAAAACGCGACACTTTGCCATGCCGTAAAACCGCGCTTGCATAAAGTTGGTCGTTGAAATAGCGAACCGGCATGCCGCTTTGACACTGTCGTGTCGCACTCTTCCCAGAGGCTCGTTCCTCGAGCATTTCCGTCTCGGTCGGCCATTCTTGCCCCGTTACCGGGCCGTGGCCATAAATCTGCGAACTTTAAAAGTCATCGTCGCTCGTGGCCAAAGGGAAAAGTTCTTGGTCATGGCGGATGGTGCAGTGTGTTGCGACGTTAAGTGCATAATAATTAATGAGACAAAGTTGGGACGGTACCGCATTGGTAATTTTGTTTCATACTTGTGTCCATTATCCGGCATCATCCTCCGTAATGGCCTCAACGCCGAAGTAATTTTGTGTTTTTGGTGGTTTAGCTGGCCGTGAGGTGTTGTGACGCGAGACAATTTAGGTGATCGATAAGAGTTTAGTCGAATAGCATACACATTGTACATACCTGAATGAAAGAGCCGAAGGAGATATCTATTATAACGATAAAGGAAGCGAAATTTCGAGCGAAATAAAAATTGATCAACAATTAATCGCAGATTCTATGATTGGAGTAGGCAAGCAACGGCCTAGCTTAGGGATTGGTCTTTGCCTGGCCTGATCCGGTATGCGAGAGTACGAGAAAAAGAGTTGGGGAATTTCGCGGAACGAAAGGAGAAAGTTAATATTAGTCGGGGAGGTTTAAAGCGATTTTCCAGTCGGTCGACTCCTCTCATCTTGATCTATAGAGCGCACCGTGAAGGATGGAAAGAGATGTCGAGATGGAAAGAGCAGCCGTTATAATGCTACGCAGCTCCCTTGAGAGACTTCCCCATATCCAGATAGGTTTCGCTTATTCTCTTTTGAAATCAAAGAGATGGGAAGTAGGTTAGCTAATCAGAAACTGGAGTAGGTTAACTAAACAAAGTGTGAGTCATAGTCAGTCGTGTATTGAACGAAGGATTTTGTAGAATCGCTTAGACGGCAGTTAGTCATGTGATACTTATCGATGTGGTTGTTTCGCGATTGGTTTGAGTTGGCTTGTTTTGAGAAAGATTTCGTTAGTAAGTTGGTATTCTGTTCGGATATATTTGGTGTTTCTAATAGCAGGACGGTTACTATGACATTTATCTACCGATTATATCTCCAAATTAAAAATGAGACATTTTACATGTGCACTACGTGTGACTAATGATATCCAATTATTTTTTGAATGAAATATGCGGTAAAAAGCTGTGTGCAGGTATTTAATACAGTCTTTTTTATACGTTGTTTTTACATGTCTCGAGAAGCATCGTAATATATAAAATGCAATACATATACATAATGCATATACTGTATCTGTATAAAAAAGATATCTCAACAGTTCTACGTGCAAAACGTAATGAAAATTCGAAACTTTTGTTTCGAAAGCAATGAATAACTAAGATATAACTTGTGAAAACACGGAAAATCCGTTCCAAGGGATAATAATTGCTCTGGAAGGACAAGAATTATGCATGTAACGATCATAGGCATTAGCACAGAAAAACACGGAGAACAAAGTTACTGGACATATTTCCATACTTCAAACTAATTTTAGACCGCTTCATTGTCGGAAAATATGGAAAGTATATCAACAACGTAATAAATTGATCATTCGTGTTTTCCTGACTTGTTCTAAAATCGGTCTAATACGAGTATAATACAAAATATCGTGTAACAGAATTATGAAAATTTTATAAAAGAGGAGTCGAAGTAACAGACGGGAAAGAAATATTTTTAATGGGAAATAAATTTCAACTAATCATCATTAAAATTCAATTGAAGGTAGTAACGTAAATTAATCTAAAATTCCAAATAAATTAGGAGATGTAATTGCATATTACTACATATTATTTTACGCTTTACTCCAACGTTAGACAAAATTATCGAATAAAATTTATTAACATGTATATGATGATTTGATTTTATGAAAATTCGTTGCCCGTATCTATAGATATCATTTAAGTACCAAAGTAAATTAAATTCATTGTTTCGTATATATTAAATTCCTTCTCCTCGAACTTGTATTAGGATAATTAATATATTTTCTAATAAATACTTTGCAGATCGCTTTCGCGTTCATGACGAAACAGGAACTCATTACACGCGCACCAATTACGAAACAATTTATTGAAATATTCAAAATTTATCCATGGGGAATAATTTAGCTTTCAACGGTATAGCTGATACAAGTTTCAGAACTTGAAATACGAAATATTTTCAGCGTAATTGCACGATAAAAATTGTGATTTCAAACGAAAAGTTTCTACTGTATGCCCTGAAAAATTCTGTCATTCGTTTCATACGCGATAACTATTGTTACTGGTAGTTGTAATTGTTTCGACGATAATAACGGTTTAGCAGTAATTTAACTTACAAGTAATTTGTAGGGAATTAATGATCTGGAACGCACGCAACTTATAGAATGTTACTATTTACATAGAATGTAAACTATTGAAACAGATGTTGTACTGTTGATCGATTGTGTATGTTTCATGGCATTAATCAGTTGAACGAAGAGTGTCATGTTCGATGAAACATTTCCTTGCAGGTAATTCAGAAATTATTATTTGAATAAAGACAATTTAAAATAAATTAGATACTTATTGCTAGATATATAAACTGTGTAGAAGATCGCAATTAATTTCCTTCGTATTAATACGTTAAATATTTAAATTAAAATATCGTTTTATTTTGATATACGAAAGAATAATACCACTTTAAATTAATCTCTTTGAGTTCTCTTTTAAAATTTAATTTAATTCCTTCAATCAGTAAAATTAATAAAAATCATCCGCATTAATGTAATATAGATCAGATTCGCTTATTCTTCCTTTCGCAGCACTTTTATTCAATAGATTTGTAATTGTTTCTTGCCGGCGAATTTACTTTGAAAAAAAATATATATATATATATATATATATATATATATATATATATATATATATATATATGGATTGCTTTTAATAAAGATAGCAAAGAGAAGTTTATGAAATAACGCTAGAAACGTAATTGCATAAATCACATTTCAACTTCTCTCAACTTCATCAAAATTTGAACCAACCGACCCCTATACATAAATCCTTTGTCAAACGAACCACAATTTAATTCAAACTTCACATTGCAAATCCTTTGAGCGGAAGTTCACGTCTTCCGGTTAAAGCCTGACTACACCTCTATATGCTGTCAAAAATAAGGCATCAAGTAGAAAAATTTATCCAGTCACGTTTTTCATTGCCTGATAAAAAATTTCTATTATAGCATTACTTTGTTCCAACATATCATCTTCGTTGTATTCCTTTCACAATTTGATCGTTAACTTATATATATAAGCTAATATATATGTTTGTATTATAATATATATATGTGTGTATTTATACTTATCGTTAGACATGGCATGCGCAATCAAACAATCCTGGCAAACTAAAATCATGCCACAGTGTCGCGTGATTACCACTAATCGATTAACAATAAATCTAGGCGCACGGATAATGGAAATGCAGTAAATCTCGAGACACATTCAAGACGCATAGCAACAACAAATTACGATCTGTATCGATATCGGTCTCGACAATAATGGCCGGAATCGTGGAACGCTCGGTTATCAGGCCGCAACGAGGATTACCGCACCGAGTGAATGTACACGCATCGCGATCCTTGTCTTATCGGTGAACATAATAGAGAACGTTGCTCCTTTCGTTCTAACTGGAGGTCGAGAAGCTCTGGAACAGGAGAGGAATGGGAAAGACGTTAGAAACTCTCTTGGCGAACACAGCGAACGTGGCGGGCAAAAAGGAACGCTGGTTCGGCCCGATAGACGAACTACATCAAAGGAGAACATTTACGTTGCTATCCTACGGCTTCCTTCTCTCTATCTGTCAGCAACCTCCTCTTTCGTCGTTCGTCGACCAAGTACAACCCTTACGTCGACACTCGTTTCGTGTTTGCGTCGCAAATCCTTTCGCCACAAAGAAGAACGATAAGTCACGTGAAAGGATACACAGTCCGCAATTAGATATTTCGCTGAACACGAGCTTATATTTAAAATTTCAAGCGTTTTAACATATTGTTCGTCTTTGTGACGTGGCGATCAAACGTCGTAGACGACCGAAGATTTCTCGCGGTGTAGTAAATCGAGAAACTATAATATACATGCACATGTATTTCCTTCCGGAATTCAACGATATTTCATTTACAAAGTAAGATACGATCTTCGGAAACAAAGCTATAGATATCGGAGGAACGATCCATACTCGATGCATTAACCCTTAAGAGAATAACGGGAACCGATTCCCGTTAATTAGTATCGCGGCACACCGTCATCAATCAGCGACGGAAGTCGAACGGTTGACATCCAATTCTCCGTCTACGATCAACCTTTGACGACACGACGCGACTCGATCATGTATATGTATAGGTTAGTTAGGAGCAAACGGCATGTCGCGTAATCTCGTCGCTCGTGCGAGACAATGGTATGTATTTCGAGACGAGTCAGCAGCGGAGCCTCTTCTCTCCCGTAAGAGATAATGCGTAATTTAGGGCGATTCCGATGGCTGACTCGACTCTAAATAATACGTTCAAGGCCCTGGACAATAGAACAACGAACAGAGGGAGGGAGAAAGAGACAACCATCCGAATACACAGGGTGTCCCATGACGTATGGTATTATCAAACAGGAGATTACCGTAAAAATAGATCGGAGAAGAACGATAGAGCCTTTTGCTCAAGACCTCGTTTTCGGGAAAGTTACGTTTCAACTAGACGTTGCCGGCTCTCCATCAGCAACTGTGCGCACTTGCTAGCTAAATGCACGTGTGTACTTGACAAAATTGAAAACTCGATTTTTTTCGAAAACAAGCTCCAGACGAAAAATTTCTGTTTCTCGTCTTCGACTTATTTTTCAACATGGAATAACCTGCATTCTTTTTGAAACACCCTGTACACACGTATTGCACAAGAGGGAGAGTGATTCGCGAGGAAATTTATCTTCGGGTTCATCGAACGCGAAAGATCGATGTAATTTCGCTGGTCCGCGACGCGTCACAATGAACGGTCCTCTGGTGTAATTGACCGAGGCCAATATACTTTTAGGACGCGGAGACAGTCGTTTAATGAAACGAGGGGAAATCGGAAGAGCACTCGAAGGAGCGTGGCTGCTGACATAAATGAATATCGTACACAAGGGCTGCTGCCTTGCCAGCCTCTTTCTCCTTCCTTTATTAATTTCATTTTTATCAACGACTCTCTGGTATCTATTTCCTTTAACTTGATCTGAGAATTTAATCTTTTTTCTTTTCATACCGCGAGCCTCGAATACGATAGAGTATAGATAAGAAGAAAAAATCGGTTAACTTCCTCTGATGAAGTTGCGCGGAAAATTCGTGCCGCGCTAACTCGTAAACTGTAAGTTTAACTTGTAAATTGAAACATATACATATATATGTATACATATATGCAATCGTTCATGAGATTTAATTGTCAAACTTAAATATACCAATTTAATGATTGTTATCACACACATCTCGAGTTTGATTGAATAGCGAGAGCCGGTATTTGCATATAAATGCAAATTGAACATATATAAACGTGATAAAGATACATACGGCATATCCAGCAGTTAATACATTATTTCATGAATAGGAAACGAGAGAGCAGAATGTACGTGTATAGAGAAATTATATAGCATACGGAGCAACTGTTCAACGGAGTGAATAATAGGTAGAATGTCGAATGAGGTGTGGGAGAGTGAATGTTTAAAGTGTGAAGAAGTGTAAAAAAGTGAAAGAAAAAGGAAGGATAGTAGAAAAAATGTGATAGCCAAAGGAAGAAACGCGCGATCATGGGAATACGTAAAGTCAAACGTCGAAAGATCGTCAAATCGTGTTGGATCGCTTAAGGACTCGTGCAAACTTTTAACTGTGAAGATTGATTTATATATACGCACTTTTTAACAGCGTGCATTTTAGCATTGTTTATCGAATGGTAAGTAATACTACACAAGAGATTAAATAGACGAAAAGGTTTGCCAAAGAACTTTTTGGTCATTTTTCTATAAGGTAAAAGTCTTTTACGCTACATTAGACGTTTCGCTACATCTCTCGTATATAAAATACCTAACTCAGCTTCTCGTCTCACTTCCTTCCACCACGGTGTCGTTCATAACTAATTCGAAAGTTGCCGAAACAAGCGGTACGTATATTTCACGAAACTTTCTTCAGCGCTCTTCGCGATTAGGTCGATCGAGAAGGAGCGGACGATTCGTAACGATGGTATAGGTGGCTAAAAGATAGCGGAATGGCGTAAAGTTAAACGTAGCCAGACCACGCGCTTTGCTCTGGCTCGAAAATATATATGGCGATTCCTTGAAGTTACCTGTTTCTACGAACAATGGCGTCGGAGAGTTTTGTTTCGGGAGGGGGGGGGGGGGAGAGCAGGGAACCGTAGAGCCGCCACTTTTGAAACTTCACCAATATTTTAAAGGACGTAGGGTGAATTGTCTCACGAGTTTCCTAAAATGGTTCTTTAATGTCTGCCGCTTGCGAACAATTCACCTGTCCTAGGGAATCGAGTACATCAAGGTCGGCTTAAGCACCTTTCCTGCTCCCGACACTTCATTTTCAAGGTACCGAGCGACTTTGCTTGATTCTCTTAAAATCTTACTGACGCGTTTCAAGTCAATTGAATTCTTCGATAGAATACCATCTATTATAGCTGACGTTCTGTCTCAACGAAAAAGTTCTTCGTTTCAAATCTCGCGCAAGACGAATTTTGTTAGACAATACAGAGAAAAATGGAGCTAAGAAAGGAATAACGAAGGTTGAGAGAGGAGCGACTCAAACGTGGAGAAAATGCGACGATAAACAATAATGGTTGCTTGCGAAGAGAAAAGAAGCGTCTCGTATGCATCGTTGGCCAGTTGAATGGACAGTACGAGCGAGGATATGAGGAAAGGGGTTTCAGGAGAGCAGCTGGAAACACCGTAATCGAGTTTATCGGGCAGACTAATTAGAGAGCGAGGATACGGGGAATAGAGCCCGAGGGAGACACCGAAGGGCAGAGATCGTCTATGCCTCGACGTTCTTGTCCTTACAGTGTCCTAATTGGCACGAACATTCCGAGTGTACGTAATCGGTAGCACATCCGTTGCTTCGCTTTCCGCTTTGCGACTCGTTATTGCTTCCGAGCTTCGCGTCTGTGTTGCGTACGTGCGACACGTGTGGCTGTGTTTCACTCTATGAAATACCTCATTTTCAGAGGAACTCATGCGTTCGTCACATACAGTAACGAACAAAAGTATTGGCTCAGACCAGATTTTCCTATGAAATTCTGTGGAAATTTCTAGAGCTCGTTCAGCTTTGTTTTCTCTTTTAAATACGATATAACTTTCGAGTCTCGAGTTTAAACACATATGTATATCGTATCTGAGAAACCGTTCGTGTTTTTCTTTTGTTTCAATCCAAGAATCAAATTTTCGAGAAGCACAAGTTATTTTGTCTATAAACCGTGTAAAAGTTAGGCAATTTTTGCTTTACAGTTCCCCGTAAGTTCCCTTACGTACTTCGTAATTTGTAAGACATTATGTTGGGGGATGCTAATGCTTTCGAGGATAGTTTTACCTCCGTCTTTAAACTCAAATGGCCGCCGTTCAACGAAGATGCGTGTACCTTAAGTTTGCCTCCTCAGCGAACAACGTAAAGTTTCGTCAAAATTGACGTCGAACATACTCCATATTCCTTGTTAAACTTAACATCGAGTTTAACATAAAAATAAGGCGGTTTGCGTTTATCGTTGTATCACATCACTCGCCGAAACGAAAATCTATGAAATATCGACTAATCTTTATCTGTCTTAAGGTTTCAATTAAAAATTACAAATCTAAAGAAACTATGTATGTTTGTTTTCAATCGATTCGCGAGATAACAAATAATTCTATTTTCGTGCGTGTCGTTCTATATTTGACGACCACAATTTCTCGATACTCTTTCCACGTTGATAACAGTCGTTTCGAAGATTAATTCCTGAGCAGGATTAATTAGAACTTCACCGAGATTTGATTCGGCGTGACTTCGAAAATCTCGGCGCGGAAACAACTTGGTTTCGCTTAATTTTCCGTCGCCGTTCCCGCTCGCATAGTCCAGCGAAACGGGCTAAGATTTAATCTAGAGAGTACCAAGTAACACGGCTTACTCGATAATTCCCAACAAAGGGATAAAGCTGAGCCTCTCCCACCGAGCTGGTATACCTCGAAGAACCTGTGAAAGGGTTCCCAAAGTCTCGGAGCAATTCGTCTCGTACTGTTTCTCATTAGACGGCCGAACGTTTTACAGTTTCGTGTATAGTAAGGGTACACACACTGATCTTCGATGGTTTTTTAGCCAACAAAGAGGCTCGAGTAACCGCCTGCTGCTTTTATTACACCACCAACCGATGAACACCGTTATTGACGATGCTAAAGGAGCATCGGCAGATTGGGAGTCTCTTTTATTCTTCTTGGAGTATGCTTGATCGATTCCAGAGTAAACAGAAGAGGATGTTTGACTATATAGCCAAGTTGAATAGTAAGTAGAGCACGGTGATAATAAAGTAATCGAAATTTTTAATTTCTAAATCATTAATTTTTCCTGTGCTCTTTCATTTTCGTATCTTTTTTCTTAAGACGATTTCTTTTATAAATTTGTATTCCTCGATTAAAAACATTTGTCGATTTTTACAAATATGAAGTGCAGTTGATCGTCTGTCGCAATTTAAACAAAAAATTATAAATTAGTACTTTTAGTATCTATGGAACATGAATTAAATAGATAGAACATATGCTTGAAAAATCGAGATAAGTTCGATACATATTCGCAAAGTTGGCTGCTACCTCGTAAAAACACGAAACTTCCTATTCTAAAAAAGAACGAGATAGTCCATTTTACCATAAAACCGCTATCATCGAATCTCATAAACAGTTTCATTATCGAGAAATGCATAAAATTTGCAAACCATACGATAATAACGCAACTCCCTTTACAAGAGAATTTTTCACGATTATTATTCAGGAAGCTGAGATCGTTTCAGCTGCTCTACCTTTTTAAACTAAGATATAACAAAAATGTTAACGCATAGATAACCTTTAAAATGACCAGAAATATCAAGTCCGCGTATCGTCGCTTCTTCTTTTTTTTTTTTCTTTTTTTATATTTGAAGTTGTAACGATACTAGTAGTTGGTTATGGCGAACGTCGTTGCCTCGTTGGTTTTATTGCACGGATGTTGCATTATGAGATTCTGCGGATACGACCCTTATAAGTCGTAATGTTTTATGGAAATAGCACATTGCGTTACTTCTCTCAGTTGTCACTGAGAGTCACTCCTAAGAAGGAATGCGAACGATCAAATTTTTTATGTCGCTTTTCAATGATTTAATAAACGGTCTGTAAATCAGGTTTAAAAATAGGAAGTTGCGTAAAAAGACCGCTACCAAGCTACGTAGATTTTTATCGAGACGCTAAATTTTATACGAAACGGTTGTTTAAAATAGTCGTGACAACCATTAAACAATTATTAATTAGATTAACCATGAATGAGATGAAACAATTGTTTAAAATTTAGAAAATTTGTAATATCAGCTCGTGTAAATAACTTTGTTATTTTTAATAATGAAGTAGATAATAATAACGACAGCTACCGTTAATTATCGTATATTTCTCCATGAATTATTAATTAATTGGAAATTTAGTTATTGATTATCAGAAGCAATTATATTTAGTTTACAATGTACCGATCGAATCAATTCAAGTTTTCATATTGACGTAGTTGCAGGGATATTTGATAGAAAAACGTAGAAACAATAATTAGGGAGTACGAGGAACGAGTACAGCTGAGAAAATTTCTATCGCGGTAATCTCATAATTCGTTAATAATCTCGCCAAGTGAATTGAACTCTCGGTCATAAAGTTCACCGTTTACTTTTTTTCAGTTCGCTCGATTTCAAGAAATGACCAAAATAACTCCGATCGAATCACTGAAATTATATCGCAGCCAATTAACGCTGGACTACTATGCACCTTCTCGAACTTACATAAATAAAAAGATCATTCTTTCAGTTCTCTCCGCAAGTTCCACAGGCGTCACACAAGATATAATACCACCTGAGAGAAATCACAATTCTCGATATCATTAATCTTGGGCAAACACACCCTCGACGATAACACCATCGCGTCGTATGCATATATACTATTCTAGCTGCAATTAAGACGGAGCGCGCATCTAATAATTCAACGTCTGCCGGTAATTCGGGTCTGGTGACATTTTCCTCGATTTTGGTGGCACATTTCCAGATCTCTTCTTATTCTTCCGCAAGCTGGGTGGAATGTCATCGGTAGAATGAGATTGAAAAGAACGGGGCAAAAGGTGATCGAAGGGGTGGGTGCAGGGCAAAATATCGTCGCCTTTGGAATTTAACGAGGGACAAAGGTATCGCTCGACCTCCAACGTCCCCGATGGGAAGTGCTGGAGGTTGAAGCACCCTCAAACGGGTCCGTCAATTTCCGTGCTCGTTAGGTGGGTATTTATTCTCGCTTTTCCCGGCCGTCATGCACCTTATACCTTACACCCATACCCTTCCTATTTTACCTTCGTCGATTGATTTTAATTATTTTTCCGCCTCCTGTTCGCCTATGGATTTCTCATGGCATCTCTCCGGTCGACGACATGTTCACCACGGGTTCGATTAAATTTAAAAGCCAAAACAGCCGGACGAAAGACAAGAGATCCCATGGTCGACTGAGAATCTTGTTATATGGATTGCTGTCACCTGATTATACGCGAGTCTAGAGTATAGGTCTCCTTGGTTTTTTTTTTTAATTTTTCGTCTTTTTCTTCTTTCAATTCTTTAGGATGTAGTCTATTCTTGTGTGGATCTATCGAACGAACATGGAAGATGTCAGAGTCATTATTTGCTCTTTTGAAAATATATGGAAATTTATGAATGATCATTTCTGTTAGGAACTTTTTGATTATACACCAATGATTTCACGGTAAAATATTTTCTACCCGTGATCAAATATCAAACACAGAAATGTGATGGGAACATTCGAATGGTTATTTCCAAGTAGCGGAGGAACAAACGAGTGTTTGTCTGACAGGTGATGTCGTGATCAGTTGCGCCAACGATTCGTTAGCTGTTTGGCCTGTTTCGACGATACGCCAGTGTATACATACGTGACCGAGTTGAAAGAAGATCGATATACGTGCAACATGGAAAGAATGTCTCTTCGATTGTTTTCTAAACTGAAATCTTCGTAGATAGATCATTCAGTTCCGACAGAATGAAGTAGAAGATAGAATTTGACAAAATATTGTATGAAAATATTGATATAATAAAAGAAATGAAAAAGAAGCAGGAGTTTCTCGATTAACGAATACAGGAAATTTTTCGATTATTTAATCGACCAATCCTTAATTTCGAGCATTTTGAAATACATTGCCAGATATGATACAACGTTATTAGTTTATATTTCTATCAAACATGAAATTTACAGAGTAAGGTAATTCCTTGCGAAGTTATATTTTCAGTGAGTTTTCTCCCGTACATTTCGAGCAAGGATACGATAAATTTTAGAAAACCTGGATTATTTAACTGATTGAAAAAAATGTATTTAAATTTTTAGTGATATACGAATAATATTTTATCGACTAAAAATCTATCTCGGATTATTAAATAATTCAATGTATATTCCTCTGAAAACTAAATCTCAGCTTCCAATTCATATTTTTGCAAAGCATTTAGTCCATATTAAAAAAGTAGTCAAAAACTATTACTGAAACAAGTATTTTTCACTGGTAAACAACACGATCCTCGATTTCCTTTTTCAGATTGCAGATTTATCGATATAAAAGATGGAAATGGAATATAAAGAATGAAATGCAATTAAAAATTCGTTTTCAAATCGTAAAAAATATATTTTAAAATGTATCATGCTCGTTGATACAAGCGTTGGTTATACGGTGGGATATTAGAAGTACGCGTATCGATACTTCTAGCAGTCTAGATATTATAGATATATTTTGTAAATACGCGAATTTCTTACGTGTGGCTTTTCTATAATTTCAGTCTGTATTGTGTCAAAGAATAAAGAAACATGCAAATGATATTGTAGCTACATTGTAGGCTACGTATGTCACAGAATACTTTCTAGAAAAACTGCGATAGCTCTGAGAATAACGTTGTATGATAGGTGGAATTATTTATTGAAAGAGAAGGCTAAGTAAAAAATAATACATCTTAACGCGTTGAACTGAAACAGAGTGGACGGAGTTCACGATGTCGATGGCACTTAACTCTATAAGCATCTGCCATTACCCTTCCTTCTTTTCTTTTTTTGTTTCGCCACTTTCCACGTGATTTCATAAATTTCTTTGGACTTATGTCCTAACTAAATCATTAATTGAAAGCTACTGAGTATATTCGCGTATGTCTTTTCTAGCAATAAAGTATGTAGTATGCATCTATAGACAATATGGTATCCGCCATTATACGCTCTATCAACTTTCCGAGCAATCCAATATTTTAAAAATTGTATGTACGCTAATGCCACGATGTAAGCGAGATATATACGAGATACAGGTACGTATATGTCGGAGATGAAAGGACACCGGAGCCTTTCTTTTGGAATGTTTGGGAAAGTCCCCAATACTTTAGTCCAGACTTTTTATTATAGCCGTACTTAAATGATAAAACTGAGATATAGCTGTTTACGAGTTAAGTCAATTATGATTATCCGAGATTCATGACAGTGGGCTTGGGCTGGAAGTGACATAACGGGTCACTGAACGTAGCCACGGTCACGGGAGGGGCGTGTACCTAACAGAGATATAAAGTAATTAAATAACTCTCCTTAAAAACAAAGATTGATCCGAGGGATACAGAGAGCTACGGAGAGGAGTATATAAGGGCAGTTGCACTTGGACTGAGGTTCAATTCGGTAAGTTCGACTAGTACAGGGAACACGTGAGTCAAGTTCAAAAATCACACTTAAATCGTCCCGTTGACGATCGAACCTAAATTCATCGTCATCGACATCTCGATCACTCGATCATCGACATCAATTAACTTCTGTAATACATTCCCATAAATAAACTTCATGTGGTATAAGACAACTATGGACAACTCGCTCTTTTCCAAGGACGACCCGACATTTACAATTCTATCCTATACAATTGCTGAAATATCCAATGAAACTTGGACAACCCGTGCACTCGTTGACATCTCTACAGCCGCAGGCTAACCATCTCGTTTTAACATTTTTCTCGTGACCATAAGCATCGTATAACGAATCACGCTGGTCCACAAACTCGACCCAATTCCATCGCAGGTAAATCAGTAAACTCGCGAGGCTGTGGAGTTTGCCGATAGCAAACCGTTTCCCTTTCCTGTCCCGTTCCCGTCATCCTTCTTCGTTCCTCGTGGTCATCCTTTTCGTTCTCAACGTTCCTTGTTTGCTCCTTCTTCTCTACCTCGTTCTCTAACCCTTTCCATCGACCTACCTCCCGACGATTAACTCGAGTTTTGAGTGTTTGGAATGCCGAATGAGTAAACTGCATCTAGTCACGTGCGCCAATGCAAGACGCGACCTTCTATCTCTCTTTGCCCTGGCGTTGCGTTTTAGTTCGAGCAATCGGTCTCGAGTTGTATCGGCTTTCACTCGAATATGGAGAGAACTTGCGAATGCCTTACGCCAGTCGAGATTTTAACTTACGTGGGGTTGCTTGCTAAATGGCCCGCATGAGCTTTAACTCCCTTAATTGCTTCGGTTGTATGTTGGATCGTGGAAGCTTATCGCGTTTGTTGAGGAACATCATGGCTATAAGGTATGAATGTGCTTACGTAGAGGAAGAGATCGAAGGATTTTTGAAGATTGATGTGTCGATAGGATTAATACGGAATTTTCAGTTTCAACGATCCAACAAAGTATTTGATATTTAATGGTCATAAATATTTCAAAAAGATGATAATTAATAAAAGTATTTAGAAATGGCAACAAAGTACTTCAATAATTCCCACTAGATATAAATATCGACACGACAATAAAACATTGAGGAGGATGGAAGAATTCCTTTTCATTGAGGAAAAATAAATCTCGAGGACTAATAACACCCAAGCAATTATTGGTCAAGCTATTCCCCTGAGCTATTAGCTAAGTTATTGGAAAACGAGGGGAAAGTTTGCACTGGTAGAACCTATCCGAAGAAAAGGTTACAACTACCCGTATATGAGGAAAGGAACGACAAAGATGAACTTTCGATCGACAAGAAATAGTTAATAGTTTATTGGCATTGACGTTCTTGACTGATCGTTTCACAGTAAAACTTTCGAAAATTGAAATATTAACCTTGATATTTTTGATACTTTTTAATATCGTCTCTAGATTTATAATGCAGGACGCTAGAAGACAAGAGGAATCGTAAAATCAACTTAACGAAGATACATGGTCGATTTACTTTTAGCTTTCCTACTTACATCGTTTCTTCGTCGATCCTTCCTTTTAATCTCTTCTTTCAAAAGATCAGAAAAATGTCAGCCTTGTCATTCCGGATCATATATAGCTGTTTTTGCTTCACGCTGGATCGGATCTCCGTTGCTAACGAGCGACCAGGGACGGTGATCTTTTTTTGAAAACAACGATCGGTAACGATCCAACGAAGATGGTCCACGTAACACGACGGGAGAAAAGAAACCGAACAGAAAATCAGACGGATTAATGGATCCAAGCTTGGCTACTACTTACGCTCGTTGCCTCGCTTAATTTTCTACTTCCTTTTTGTGACACCACTTGCCGTATGGAAATATCGTCAATGACAGGATTTACGATCGCGCTTTGATTTTAGGAAATCGACGTACAACGGCCTACAAATACGATGAGAAAGTAAAAGTAATTCACACTTGTGTCTATTAAAACCTACGTATTAACGAATAAAATGGAAATTGAAAACAACGTGAACGAGCTAGATAAATCAAAAATAACAACACTGGCACTACGTTGAAATAACGATTTTTTCTGTTTGACTATCTTCGTATTAGCAGAAGTCGCGTGCACGACGAGTATCGTCGCATTAAAAAGCAAGCAGAAGAAACATCTGAAAGCGGTCCTCGAGCGAGATTTCCATGACTATAACCAGGCTACCGCATCGTTCATAGACCCCTTTCAAGGTGAGGTTCGTTTGCATTTGGTGAAAAGGGTCCATGATTTTGCCTTACGAACAGGGACAAATTCAAATTTAACGTTATTATACAGAAAGTAATATTATTACGCGTTGGCATGCGTCGTCGCGGAAACAGAATTTTCTAGAGTTTCCAAAGTATACAGACGGAAGATTTAAAATACGATAACGATGGGAACACGAAAGAGCTGTCGCATAGGTACATAGGACCATTGAAATCCGCTTTTATCGTAATTCTTACCGCGAACTCGATGATAATGTGAAAAGTAGCTTATTACGTTGACGGTGATAATTTTCTTTGTTTTCGTTTTCACGGGGTTTTCAATGCGCGGTAAGCACTGTTCGCAATAATATTTGATTCTATCGAGTATCTCACTTACACACACACATTTGTTTTATGTAAATAGACATGAGTATAGATTTCTAAGATTTCTCAAATGTGGCAATACTTTTTTGAATATCGCGATTATTTTCGAATTTCATTATGGCAGTAACAAAATAATTTCAGCAAATCCCGCCTATAAATTCAGATACTTGAAATTTCAGGGCATTCGGCTCGGTATTCGAACTCCTTCCAAGTCTATTTTCTTCCGCGTGTTTCCGGATAGCAGTACGCATATGGTCACAGGAATGCGTCCGTAGGAAATGCGGACGCGCCTAATCAACACGGAGTGTTGCACTTCTCTGCACGCTGAACGCACGTGCAATAGTTCTAGGGAATTTGGGACAAGTCCCATACGCACACATGGTGTCTGGGATTGACATGAATGTGTTCCATGGAGCGTGAGTGAAGCGCCAGAGAGTCGAGAGCACGAGGCTTTGACACCCATTCTCTGATTAGCTGCTTTAGCCGGCTCATTCTATTTGGTACAGAGCCGCTTAAATTGACGAAATCGTTGCTCCGATTAGACGTAAGAAATACATTTTTCCAGCCGATGCAGTTTTCCAATTAATCGTACTTCATTTACCGTTATTCTGTTCATCCATAATTCAACGAGCAAACCGTTCGCTCGAATGTGTACTTAATTAAATAATAGCAATTAATTAATATTGTAACGATAATGAATTTCTGGCTAGATATAAATTAATTTGAGGTTAAACCGCGCTGTTTCGTTAAGCAATGTTATGGGTCCGTACGCAAGCGGAGTATGCGTTCATTTTCGTCAATGTTGCCGTCAAAACATCGCTATAGGAATAGATACTTTCGATCTTGTACGAATTAAGAAGTAAGGAACGTTTTACAAATCGAGTATTTAGTTGGTGACGATGATATATATCACTGAATCAAAAATATCAAATATAAAATTAATCTTTGGATTTAAACCCCTTTATAAACGGTTTACAGATGCATCAATGCAAAGCATTTTGTGCGCGAAAATTTTTTACTGAAAAGAAATATGAAATATCCCGAAAAAGGATTTTAAATATTCCGTTCAACGGAATGGTAAGTTTTTCCGTTTAAACGAATTCATCGATGCGCGAATTTAAAAACTACATACATCATGGTTAAGGGGAAACTAATATTTCTAACAAAAGATCAAAAGTATTCCTCGTAGTGAAACATGGAATATTTTTCAAAAAGGAATTATAAAAGTGTAAATTCTGCGTGTAGAAAAATTCATCGGTATAAAATAGTTGAATATGTACATACCTATCATGTATTTGTATAGAAACACGTATCTTACGATTAAAGGAGGAATAAATTGATCAGAGAAACTTTACCTTAATAAGGCGATAATATCTTATATTAAGTAATATATGGTGGAGCTTTAACCGAAAAATTCTTCAGAAAATGTGTAGGATTTGGTCTCAGTTAGACAACGCTTCAACTTTAATTCTTCTAAATATAACTTGCATAAGCGCTTCGCAATAATCACAGACTAGGTCCATAGCTGGATCAATCGTGCTACGTATTGTTATTAAAAAACGTTTTAAACAAGGTAACAACGCGTTGGAAATACGATTCGAACCATGGACTCGCTATTGCTAATGAACCATCAGCAGTCTAGAATTTCCTGTTTGTTCTCAAAGTCCTTTTTTAAAAAATGAACCGTTCACCCCATTACAGAACCGCTGTATCGCGATAGTTCCTAAATACGACGTTATTTACTTTTTAACCCGGTAGCTTCCACCTCCTTCCGGTCGCTTATTACAACGGTTACGAACGTTCACTGGGAAGAATAAACAATTTTACGGTAAAACACGAGGAAATTAACGAGGAATCCGACGTTAAAAAAGCGTGGGTCGTGAAAATTCTTCACCGGGCCGCGAACACGTAAAGACCATATTAACGGAATTAAATTCTTGCTGTGCGGGAGGGTTGTTTCAACCGAGGGAAAAACCCTATTTAACCGACGTACTCGTATTTTAAGACCAGCGTGTTCTATAGACACACGGTGAAATATTTCACATACACTGAAATAATATCGAGTTCATTTCATTGGACGTACCGTTTGATAACGCGAGTGGATCTTAATTGTGAATGGAAGACTTTTGGAAGTTTAATTAAATTTCAACGAAACGTATAATATGTGTTTGTGCAACATAGATCGATATCTACCTCTCGTGAAAATTTGTTGAAAATGAGATAATGTTTAAAGGGTGGTGAAAAGTCGTGGTTTCGAAGTTCACTCTATGTCTTTCTTTATAATATATAACGATCATATACGATAAAAGAGGTGAATTTATCAATGTTAAACAATGCCGGTAGCGTTAAACGATGTAACGTATTGATATAACCTGTTTTGAAATCTAGTCTCTTTTCAAAATGTTGAACGAAATTATCGCAGTACTAACGATATATGGTTCATTCGTGACACAAAATAATCGCAATGCAATGCATTACGTAATTGTGTTAGTTTGCGTTGCGTGGTTATTTGTTAATGGTTAACTAAATTACGAAACAAGACATTTACGAAAGCCATTTCTGCTTTACTAACTAACGAATTCTTTTGAACGATAAATATGCAGGACACGACAGAGCAACGTGTGTTTCGGAAGTGACATCTGCTTTCGAATCAAGTGTTCTTCGTGGCGGTCTGTGGAAACGCTTTTCCCAGTTTCCGTTCCCTTTCCAGCGTTACTCTTCCCTGAAACTCTGTCACCCTCCATACATGATACATGAAGCACACAAGCTCCGGCATCCGATGGCATGACACTCAGCCAACCACCGTCCCGTGAAATCATGCCTCATGATCCAGCGATCCCACCCCCCTCACTGCCATGCCCATTCCTTTGTCACCTTCCTCTGTCGCCCTTTTGATTTCCGCTCTCGATGCGTGCTTTTTGCTGGACTCGCATCACGCCGACTCTCTCGTTATTTACTGACCCAAAGACACCCTTGTTTCATTACTGCGCGTACCTACAGATTGCCTTCGTGACTAGCCATTCTGAGGATTATGCGCTATCGTATCTTCCATTTTTCCTAGGATAATTTTTCGAGGCACGATAAATAATTTTGTGTATATCGAGATTTATTTCTTCTTGAAGGCACGTCGTGAGAAATGCGACGGAAAGAATTACGTTACGAATTTATGATTTTTATGGTTCGTATACGATAATTGTACAATTATTTGATTCGAATAAATAAACGCGAAAAAATATTAGTAGCTGCATAAAGTAAGTTTTCTGGAGTTTGATATCTCGTTAAATCGACATACGCCCGCTGAGAACGGAAAAAGAATTTCGTGCTACATAAACATAGTTTGCAAGTTCTTATCGAAGACAGAGACGCAAAAATTAAAGTACTCGAGAACGAGCTGTCAGAGAGTTATTGAATCGTTCGTTGAAAACGACTGGAAGTTATACTCGAACCAAGCCGTAACTCGATTTCCTTCACAGGACATTTGCGACTTCTCTACCGCCATTCCATCCTCAGACTTTCCAAACTCTGACCGCGTAACAAACATTACAAAATTTTGTTTCTCTCTTACTTTCATTCCCTACTTTTTTAGCGCTTTGAATGTTCCGAATAAATTTCCTAATAGACTTCGGTTATCATGTGAAACTCCTTTTCGAAATTCTTCACAGAGAATTCGATAATGATAAAGAAAATAATTTCTACCGAGCTGCATTAATTCCCCAAGAACTTTGAATTCTCAAATAAGAAGAAGAAAAGAAAAGATAATGTAAACAGCAAGATAAAAAAAAAACTCGGAAAATCGAATGGAAAATCTACAATGGTTGTCGAACGAGTAAAAATTGATCGTGAGCCATCGAATGACAAATTCTCCGCTGCACATTAAAAGCGTTGATCCCGTTGTCGCGAGTGTACGTGGTAGTCGTTTTAAGGCGACAGAAAGGAAAGTCCGGGACGAAATTCCAAGAACGAATGGCGCACGTTCCTGCAGCATGACATCTTGAAAAGTCATGTGCAATTTTACGGATGAGCACGAAACGATAAAGGAGCAGGAAGCTGGTGGAGACGGAAACAGCGAAACCTGCCTGCTTGCTACGAGATTTCATTGGATTACCTTGCCTTACCGGCGCCTTCTCGTTGCTCCCGTTTGAATATTCGGTGTGCCATGATTCTGCCTGTTTCCGCCACGTGATCGTTAGGAACATTCAACAATCGATTTCCTCTCGATTCTCCGGATCACCAAATCGTATTGGAATGGTTTGGTTAAAGCGTTTGAAAGTTGTTTTTTAGAAAAGATTATTAATCGAGAGAGTAAAAATGTCGAATGTAACAAGTGGAATAAAAGAGAAGTATCCTCTTCTTATCTTTGTAAATGAATGCTTGGAAAGAAAACCTTTGGTACTAATTTTATTTTGAAAATTATAAATCCGAAGGGCGAAGCTGAATTATATAATGCCGGTTGATCCGCAATTTTAAATATACCGTGCCAGATCAGTGGAAAACGCAATTAAACACAATAACGTCGACCTGTACAAACGAGAAAGTAGGACTCTGGAAGACAGGATATCGCGAACGTTCTTCGGGTTAACTTAGAAGTATTCTTTGGGAGGTTTTCATTTCAATAGATCAAATGACAATGAAGACCCTTAAGCGTTTTAATCCGCAGCTACTTAGCGTTAACCCTTCCGATTGGATCATTCTCTCTTCCTACCTTGCGCTGGTTTACGATAAAGTTGCCAACAGACTCGACAACTCTGTTCGTTTAATGGATATTCTTAAGTCTGTCGTAAATTATTCTCTTATCCGCGAAAGAATCAGCTTCGTGGAAGAAAGGGGCCAATATCTCTCGACTAATTTGAATGTTTTCGTCGATCTAGATATTCTTAAGAATGTAAGAAAGAATATAGGAGACCTTGGTTATTCAGCTACAAGAATTGAGGAGAAATTGTTCTCTTTCAGTTATCTTTTATTTCTTCCTCTTTCTTCGCTTTTAGTAGTTTTGCCAACAATTTCATCGCTATTTATATCATTTTTAAGCTAATCTGTATCTTTTATGCCACAGTTTTCATAGTTTACTACATTATGGAAAACTACGATAGTTTCATTAATGTTATCTGCTTCAGCTGCTCTCTTTCATTATTACATGGCTCGTTAATTTTTGCGCTAATAATTTGTTCAACGCCTCTTTTGAACAAGCATTTTTAGTATTCTGTTAGAGTCAGCTATTTTTTCGTGGGAATTTATTCTTTTTCATATTAACCTAATGTAATGTACCTAAAAAGGTACGGTTGAATTTTGTGCGGAGCTGTTTCTCTGTACGACAGAGTTTGATACAGCACTGCAGTGTGTGACGGGTAATGCTGTTCTCTGCACAAGCACATTGCAACGAAGTTTTTGATAATTAAATTATAATTTTTCTTAAAGATATGATACATATACTTTAACTTTAATAATTCACATCAATAATTTATAATACAATTGAGCGTGATATATTTTAAAGCACCGTACGACACATAGACCTACGTCACAATTTTCACACACATAGCGCGACAGTGTTTTTCAAATTGCTCTTCGTTTCCTATTTTGAAGCGACATTTTGAGGTTGAATATTCTAAAACATTATAAGGATACGGATCGGCATATCAAAAAGAGCATCTAATAATGGTACATTTATTTTAACGGGAAGCAACAATTGATATCTGAGACTGGCGTTGCGTCAAAAATAAAGACTATATATTCTGTCTGTATATTGTTAACACTGTTATAAAACGTTACGAGGACAAGGAAAGTGTGAAGCAAGACAAATGGAAAAGATCATTTAGTTCAAACGGTGAGCGAATGAGTCAGTAGAGTGAGCCACTATAGTGGCGCGTCGTAATATAAGATGACATTCGCGAAAGCCACTATAGTGGCGCATCGTACCTAAGAGGTTAAAGAGCTATATAACGGTGCACCGCAGGAAGGTAAAAAGTTCCTTCGTGTCTCTCGTCCATCATTACGGTAGCTCGTAAAGATATTTGAATTTTCCATAGAAAGCATTTACGTATATGTTATATGTGTTATATAAAACATTTGGAAGTTTCGAGTGTCATTAGAGTGCCTATGAAATTTCATGCTTCGTATGACATATTAATATATAAATTTATCTAAAGTTCCATGAAAGTGTTCAACTGCTTTTGTGTATCTTCGTTAATGTAGAATATTATTCGTTTGCCTATGCCATTAGCTAATAATCTGCTGTTGTATTGTTCAAGGAAAAGAATGTACAAGAATGTAAGAGACGAAGAAAATTTAACCCTAGAACTGTAGAGGCGGGTATTTCATGTCCAAGTTATTTTGACCGAGTTGAGTTTCTCGCAGAGGAGCAGATAGAAAACCTTCCCAGCCCCCTGCCTAAAAAAAATTATTTAATAAAAGTTTTATGATAATCTTAATCCAAAACATTTGAAGATATATGAACTTTTTTGGGATTCTTCTAACAAGTGTTACCCACTGAAAAAAGCAACGAGCACAAAAGTCGGAGTTAGAGTTACAGTGAGAGTACCGCAAAAATGTTTACGGTCTCTAAGGGTGAACTATTGATATTTCGAATTTTCCCGGAAACGGAAATCGTTTATTAGAATCTTTCGTATCCCGGATGTTCGATCACCGCAGTCTAAATTTGGTGATCTGAAACTCGAGGTTGCAAGTTATCATCAAGTTGTCCAACGTATTACGCGTAGTTTGCTATATGCCGATATGCTTACTGGGACCATTATTTCTACGATACGAGTGCGTGAAACCCCGATATAAGTCGCTAGAGTACACGATGTACTCGCGAAATAAATGTTTCACTCCGAGAAACCTCGTAATTGCAGAAAGACAAAATGCTTATATGACTTCCTCTTTCACAGACGTAAGTCGTCTCAAATAAGACATAAACTATTTATCACATTAGATTCTGGTTACGCCGAATGCATATTACTTGTTGAGGATTGTGGATCGTAATCGCCGAAATAAATATCTAGGAACGCTTTCATCAGATGTAGGGATGATAAAATAAAAAAATTTTGTATTTATTTAACATGTGATTTATAAGGTGTTCATAGATAACAATTTCATGTGTTTCGCCATTCTTCTAGTCTCATTTCTTGCCAAGTGACACTTCTCCTCTTCTTTTCCGCACAACACTTCAATATAAAAATATAAATATAACAAACCAGTGGTAAGCATGTAAAAGAGTAACAAAATGGAATATAGAATGCAGAATAATGACGACTATGTTTTCCACCTACGTTAACGACAACTCCTTTCAACTCTCGATCAGAGATTGACCATATCAACTAAAATGTCAACTTGCTCTCGAACGTTTACCTTTGATGCGTTATTAATATGTACTTAGCTAAATTAGCATTTCTCCTTTAGCGGGATGTCAAAGTTGGATCGAAGAGGAAGACGTTTTGTCGCTCGGTCGAGTACAGAATGAAAATCCCTGATCGTCTGCCGGATTCCTTGATCGACAAGGTTCGACCATATCGAAATGGCGAAGAAGAGGAACGACGGGAGAGGCGGTGATGTCTAGACGAGCAAAGATGGTGGTCAATTGTCTTGGGCGTTCGCTTTGATCAGAAATACCCCACTGCGACTCTCGGGATTTCGAGGAGCTTCGTGATTGAGCCCGACGAAAGGAGCATGTCGACGAATCAACTCAAAAAAAATAAAAAAGAAAAGAAAAAGACGTCGAGATCTTCCCCTATTTAGGGAACAACAGACGGAATCTGAATTAATATGACGTGTCATGCGCCGCAAAATAAATTTTTCTGTTTTATTATTTCTCTGAATAATAAGTTTTATGAATATAAGTGTATGATCGATATAGTATAATTTCAGATAAATATACATCGCCGATATCGATATAAACTTCAGCTCTTTAAACGGTTTTCCGTGAATATTCATAGCGACTGACAGTATTCCGAGCATAAAGTACTTCTACGAAAGAAGAACGGTTTGACTGAAAGTCTTTAAGATCGAAGTATAGAATAAGGATGCGTTGTCATCCAAGGTTTTAGTTGTTCAAGTCAGACACAATAAAACGTTCTTTAGTAACGTGATTCGTCTTGATCGAGTGAGAAGGATGCAGGTACAAAGACCAAAGAAGATTGTGAAAATATGTATGTAAGTATATCAAGCACAAGGAACGTACGTGGAGGATGCGCTCGCGAGTTAGTTTTAGAATTTCTGAGAGAACCCTCGAACTATACGAGAGTGTTATGACACATAATAAGGAGATATTATTATTATCAATTACACCAAGTGCTATAGACCTATTACTCTCCAACAGCTCTAAATCACAAAACAAGATATTCCTTACGATATTAAGAAATTTTATTAACTGTGAAGTAAAATTACCCATAGAAAAATTGTTTAATGAATTAAAGATATAACTTTGAAGGATCTACGCTACGTCGTACTAAAAAAATAACAAGAGAAAGAGAAAGAGAGAGAGAGAGAGAGAACGAACGAGTGTAGATTTCATCATCTATCTTGATTCGAAAATTCAAGTCGATGAATTTATACATTCGACAAAACACAGTTTCTTTCTGATCGAAAAATGGCACGTGTGTGTAATACAGTTTCCATGAGCCAGACTCGGATTACTAACGTGAGAGTAAATTAGCAAGAGCGCGTGCAGACGCGAATCGTCGTCAGAAAAGCGAGTTCACCGGAAGACGGACGGCAGAGAGCAGAGACACGGTGGTCAGCGCTCGTTGCCGGATAACCGAGACACATCAAAAGCATCGGAGGGCCTCTATTCAAATCTTTGATGCCCGCTGCCCGCAAATAGCGTGTGTCCCTGCAGACGCTCATAATCAAAGATGTCACGACAGGGAACACGCTAAAGGGCACAGAGAGTAGAAGAGGCAGGAAAGAGAAAGGGGAAGACGGTAAACTTACCCGGTGGTGTATAAGGTAAAAGAGGGTAGAAGCGAGACGATAGGAGGATGCAATAGAGAGAGCGAGCTGGGCGGAGAAAGGAAGGATGGGACCTACTTTAAAAGAGGAAGCGTTGGATAATCATTCAACTGTCAGCCGAGTGGGAAAGCAAAAATACTCGACGGAAAAGAAAAAACCGAGTCGGCGAAAACGCCTTTCCGATTTGTTTCCCTTTCAGGAAGTAACCGGAAAAGAAGCGACTCGGGACCAAAAAAAAAAAAAAAAGAAAAAAAAGAGAAGGAAAAAAAGGGAGGAAGGAACGCGTTCTGTGGTTCATTTATGTTTAAAAAGTACGGATCTTGCTTCTGTTCCACGTCCTTTCGCAGCGGTTGGTTGAATCGAAGGGATGTGATTTCTAAGTTATCAGAGTACAGACTACAGGGATGGAGTAATCTCGTTTTATTAGATCTCGTCCCATCACGCGTTCGTTGTTCCTTTAAATAAATGATCATCTCCGTAGCGTGCAGGAAACTAGAAACAACCGTTTTTTGTTACACACAAACAAAAGGTTATTTTCTACTTAACCAATTGTATTTCTCTATCGTTAAATATCGTTGCATTTTCGACTTTGACTTTTATTCCGATCCTCTGCAGTCAATACTCAATTACATATTCCGCCTAAAATTAAATTCCTTATTATATAGTCATTGCCAGCGCGTAAACCCCTAACAATATCGATAAGAGCGTATCGTCTACTCACCATCCAAAACCCCAAACCTTATTATCGCCACCAAAATCCCTCACTCTGACCCTTATAAATCCTTCCACACCTCAACACCACCTATACCACTTGGAAACACCAATACATTTGGGTTTGCTCTCGACAAGCATTCGAAACGCAAACGCAGTAGTGGCTCTCTCCGGTAGATTTCTCTAGCGATACTATATTCCTTCGAAGAAGAAAAAGGGTTCGCGCTTCCGATAGTTGGCACAGGTGAAAGGGTAGAGACGACGATAAAGCAGCCCTGGTGGCAGCCAGGGAAGACAAAGCGGTCGAAAACGTTATCGCCTCGAGAATAGCAAGGTGGGGGTAGAATGGAGAACGGTTGGGGTGGATGAAAGGGGTGGTAGATCGCGTCGGACCGTTTGGACGTATGCTGGATTTCCCTATCGGGCCGTATGTTTCGAATCATCCCCTGCTTTCGCTAGACTCGTAACCAGCCACGTTCGTAACGTTCCCTTTTCCGGGTTGGCTCTTCTAGCGGCTGCTCCGGTCCCCTAAGGGGAACTGCATCCATTAATACAGGGACGGGACGTAGCGCGGTGTGCACGGAATTTGTATGAATGGGGAGAACTTGCGGATTTGAATTGATGAATAGCCACCTGTACCAGGAAGCGTATTGAATATTACAGAAGTGACTACTGCCCGTAGGGATCTTCGATTCTTTCCTATCCCTTTTCTTCCTCTTTCTCTTTCTCTTTTTCTCTTTATCCATCTCTCTTATGCATCTACCTCTTTTCCGAAGTCTCGGTCTCTGCTATGGCGATGACGACGTTCGATTATGCGCTGACAAAGCTGGAACGTCCTTCGCACGGATATACCTAACTTTTTTGACGCGTCAAATAACAGCCTTTGTTTGGTCGACATTTTAAGAACGTGATCGTAGACCGGTGAAAAGAGATCTTATTTGTTTCTTTGATATTTTATTTGTACACCTATTTTTAGAAACGGCAAACGGTAATTGCCCGTAATCACGAATATTACGAGCAAGTCTACGTGTCTTTATAATTTCGATTAGACAGTACGTTTCGTTGCGGAGGTGGAAAAGTGTTCCCGTCAGCAGTGGCTCAAGTCAGCCTCCACTTACCTTCTTTTTCGCCACGTGCTCCTTCTACTAAAGACGTACTTAATATTATGTTCATTAACAGGAAAGGAAGAGTTTAAAGTCCTACAAGCAGCTCGCGAAAGTAGCTTCGTTTCTTCTTCTCCGGATCGTTGGGGAAACTAAGAAAAAGGTGAATTCGTTGGCCGACATCCAATTCCGAAGGACTCGAAGCAAACCAAATCATTATCGTTTCGTGAAAGACAGGGAACGCTCGTGTCGAGATACGTCGAGAAAATCGTCTACGGGCGATTCCATTCTAACAGTCTAATTCCGGATTAAAGTTTCTAGCCAGCAATCTCACGATGGATCGACGTCTAAGGCGTAGAAGTGATGGAGAGGAGGAACAATGTCGTTATCGACGGTGCTTTCAAATTAAGGACCCCTTCTTACCTTGCCCTCGTAGCTTTACAGCCACAACGACGCGTAATTGTCCGCAGTCGAGCGTCCCGAACATTAAACTGATTGACGTCCCTATCGTAATATTCGAGAACACGAGAAACCACTCGCGTCACCTTCTTCCAATTATTCTGCTTTTCATGCTTTATTTATTCACTGGATTCGATCGTGCGAAATTTTCATTTGCGAATAAAGGAATCAGTTAGTTCGAAGTGCATCGAATCGCGTGGAAATTATACTTTGATTAAATGATACGAAGAACCTTCGTGCTATTAAAGTTGTACTTGAAAATATCGACATCGATCGAATAATAGGAGCACCATCGACAGCGTTTTATAAATTCCAAACGGAACAATAGCGAAACGACATCAAACGTCAGAATAAACGATGAACGGGATCCTATCAAGTTTTCAAGCCGGAAATAGGGAAAATGAACCGGAATGAAGTGAGAAAATCCACAGTCGTCGTTGTCGACGCCAATGATGGGCTTGACGTTGGCGTAACAGGCCATTACAGCGACCGACGTTATCGGCTGGGTTGCTTCTTTTGCCTCAGCGCAACGGGAGGGCCAGCAATTTGCGATACAATTTAAAGAAGACAGCCTCCGTATCCTTCCACCATTTCCTTTCGACGTGTTCTCCAGTTGGCATGCTTTACATTTCGTGCTTGTAATGGCGAAACTTTTCCTTAACGATCTCGCATCCGCCTGAATTATGCAACGCGAGTGCTAACAATTGTCCTTCTTTTCTTCCTTTTTTCTTTTTTCTGTCTCTTGGGTCTACGTGACTGCGGCTGATTGGCCGAGCCTATCCGTCTTATTGTCTTCGTCGAAATGAAGATAAAGCGATATCGAAGTGTATTTAGAAGATATACGAGAGATCCGATGGGGATTTAAGCGAGGGACAAATGAATCTGATCCAGCCGATCAGTTCCGACAAGTGTTTCCATTCATTAACAATTAGCAATATTGTGTTTTGTGTGCTGATCTACCGAGGATCGCGAAACAAGGGCGAAGTATTGCGTGATATTAGGACATCAAACGAAAGAACGACAGACACTTTACATTCTAAATTATTTTAAGCTTTGGGAACTTTATTGTAGATATTTTATATCTATAAAAAGCTACTACGGTCGAATGAACAAGAAGGTAAATCCATTGATCCGAATTCACTCGGTAATTAGCTTTAATTTGATTGAAATAAACGAAATACTTTATCTTCGCTGGATCGTCGAAAATATCCAAAATGTATAAAACGGTTCGAAGCGATTCGACGTTTCGCGAATAATTAGAGATTGCAAATAATTTATTTGGCATTTACACGGGCCGACGCGCTATCGAATCGGCGCATAAAATCATAAAATGGGATAAAGTCGTAATTGCTCGTTCCAGTCAACTTCGCCGCGAATTCAGATGCAAATTAAATACAGCGAAGCGATATTTCGCTCGTTTTGCAAGAAATTCATTCTCATCGTTGCAAGTGCGAAATAAACTTAATAATTACGACTGTGTAACGTCGATTGAAAAAAAATTAACGAGCCCGGCGACCACTTGGTTGGAAACTTCCGGATTTAATCAGACAGTCGCCTTATGAAAAATAGATGACGAATTACGATGAAAGAAAACGTAAAGGGAAAGGTAAAGGCGTTACGTAAAAATGTGAATACTTTGCTATTAGATTGGCACATTTTGTTCGTTACACAGAAATTCAAATAACAAGTCCTTCGCTTCGTTCACGATATAAAATTTATTAACGCCAACGGCGTCTTTTTGTCTTTCAACGAGTGCGTTCAAGCGCTTTAATAGTGATTGTCCGTGCTTTAATTAATTCGTACTTTGACTAAGAGAATTTAATACTGAAACTGCTCCTGTAACTGGGCACGATTGTAATAAATGAATATAATTGGAAGCTTCCTTGGAAAAATAACGAAGTTATAAACATAAAAGTGTACTTGGAACAATCTTTTAGATTCTCTTGCTTATGATTTTATTTTGCACGAAGTCAACTTATGTTAGAACTTAGTGACATTGAATCGTGTAAATATTAAATTTGTCGTTATTTTCTCAGTAATATACAGTAAAATATATTGCAGTGTTCCAAGTAACCCTCGAGTCGTAAAGTATTACAAAGTGCGATCGCCATTGATTCAACTATATACTTATAAACACCATTTTATGCTAATTTTAGTCTACAACTTCTGAAGAAAGTAATGGCTGCCGATAACACCTTTCACAACTAGATTTATAGAGCAATATTCTAAAATAGGAACATTTCTGTCGCGTGTTTGACAGAAACCTAGGTGATTCATTGCCCGATAAATTCCTCGGCCAAATAAAGATCTTAAAAGTTTCTTTATCGTTTTGAACTTTTGTGATTCTACTGACCAAATGAGTTTCTAGTTCTCTGTTCCTTCGTTCCCAATGGCAATTGGCGTATCATAAACTTCCGATGCAATACTCATAACCTTCCAAGTTTAGTACGACGACTGTCTGTAAGGATCGACTTATGAACTCCCTGTTGCATCGTACAGTAGCAATGGGTATCAATTGTCAGACATATGAACGATACGTAATAGCTAAAAGCAGAAATGATCATTTCTTTTCTTAAAACGTACGACCTTCGGAACTCAAAAGCTATTAAACTGAAAAACAATTTTCCTTACTTTAGATATCACGTTCTTAAAGAAATATTAAAAAAGAGAAAGAACAAAATCTCACAAATACCATCTTTTCAACTCAAATCTCGTTCCTCCAAATTTCGCTCAAATTTTGCTGCAAGGGTAACGAACCGAGGAAAATCCTCTTTCATCTTAGTCTACGAAATCCAAACTGTATGTACTCGTTCTAAAATTCAGCGACGTTTTGATTTCGCGCGAGCAAATAGCCAAAGCTTATACGCACGAAGTAATACACAGGGCGCGTACGTTGTCTATGGCGAATCAAGCGGCGGCCGACCGGTGTGTTTCCAGGTGCTAAATGGAGAAACATGGAGTTGCCTTATGTTCGTGGCGCTTAGCGGCCCCCTCATGCGAACGATAATATATTTCCCATCGAAGTAAACTCCTGTTACCTATTCGCCGAGTGAGTCACGCACGGCCGTGTTAGCCTTAATACGGGTCGCGCCTAAAACAACACTGTACTATCTAATGGAGAACACGGCACTGCGGTTGTATGCTAACGTGACTCACCGTGTTCGCCACTTCAATGGCTCGATCTCGATGATATCCGTCGACAAACAGGCGAAGGACCTCGGCTTGATAGCGGCCGATATTTGTCCTGAAAATATTCGAGCTTGCTCCGAGCTGCCCGTACGCCGCCGCGTCATACTACTACGTGGATCGTGCGTCCAACCGTGATTCGTCAGCCAATGTAAATACCGGCGTGATTTATTTTATTTGTAATTGTCCCTTTTTTTCACGTTTAATATTTTAGATCGATTGGCTTGAAAGTCGAGTCGATGATGATTTTCTAATCGCGGGGAAATTTTTTGTCTAAAATATCGAAGATTCTTAGATATTGTTAGAATTTAAAAACTGAACAATTAAAGAATCTGCCTTTTCATCAAATATTCACGTTCGTTTTCGTCTTTCGCTTCTTTTTCTCGTTTACCTTGTTCTCCTTTTCGGCGTTATATACCTAGCTTGCTATATGATTAAAAGTTATTAATTTACCGGTTTACCTTTCAACATGACCTGCTAATTTTCCGATAAACGCATATTGAATGGCTATTACACACTACGGAGATAATTTCGATCTTTTAAACTTGAAATTTGAACGCATTATGCAAACACAAAGAAGAGAAAATAGCTTGACGTTGTATTTTGCTTAACAGGTTTTCAGCTTATCGCGTATTTCTTTTGGTTTCCTTCGTTTTCCAAGCTATTCTCATTAACCACGTTTTCGAAATTTCGCGTTTACCATGTACCTATCTCATTCGAAAATAGAATTTCTTTTCTAACTTAAATTAAAATATCTAAATTTCCACAAAAAAAGAGAAGAATTATTTGTATAACTAGCTTTCATCCAATTTGTTTTGGAGTAGATGATTTAGAAATATTTCTCAAAAACAAGAGATTGTTGGACAAAAATTAATTAACGTAGTCGTGCGATCCAACGTTCCTCTGTGAGTCCTTCGTTAATCGTGCGCACTTCGGGCTGAATATTTTTCTGCTCATAAACGTCAAAATGTTCACGAAAGCGGAGAGCTATAATTCTCTATTATACGCCTGCATTTCTATTCTCTCGCTCGCTCGGTTCTCGTTTTATTTTCGTTGGCTGACTCGTGCATCGTCCCCTGAAGTATCTCCAGCGCAAAGGCAGCAGGCAAATTACCCGTTGTTCTATAGTCGGTTAATTAGCTTTATGCGTTCAATCTCGCAAGAACCTTGCCTCTAGCGAACCAAGTAATAACGCGGCAGTATACGCGCCTCATACGTTGGATTACCGAATGAATGCGCATCCTTCGTCGAATTTTCCGACACTAGTTCCCCGGCAGTATTTAATAAATAGCTTTGTTCCTCGATCGCAAGTGGTTAATCTCGTTTGTCCTCTGCCATGATGGTTTATACTGCAAATCAA
Source organism: Bombus pascuorum (assembly GCF_905332965.1). Lineage (NCBI taxonomy): Eukaryota > Metazoa > Arthropoda > Insecta > Hymenoptera > Apidae > Bombus > Bombus pascuorum. Next base: position 17,856,965 of record NC_083491.1, on the reverse strand, counting down.
CGTACGCCAGAAATTTCGAAATATCGAAGGAGCAATAAATGTATAATACTTTTTGGCAATTAAAAATCCTAGTAGTATTATACTTCGATCTAAGGCACCTAATATCGTAAAAATACTGAAAACTTTTCGAAAGATCGCTCGATACTTGCCATTTTGTGTCCTCTTACATAACTCATAAAAAGACAAAAGTAAATTTACCCCTCGTTTTATGTTGGGCTTAAAGAGAAGGGAATCTGTTAACGACTTGGATAGCTCAGTTGGTTAGAGTGGTAACTCAGTCGTCCGGCAAATGAACCTGAATTGGGATTCTGATCCAGTAGAGCGTGTAGTCCAGTTTCATTTACTCTTACAGATTAACTCGAAAGACCGAAGAACCGAAGTCGATTCAAAAGTAGGCAAAAGTTATTGAAAACGGTGGCAACTATCTAAATGGTTAAATAAATGACTTTTATTAACACAAAAAGATCTACCCGTTTATAGCAAAAATGATGCGCGCAAATATTAAATAAACGCAACTACGCTCGATTAACTTTCAAAATCATTTCTCTTTAAAGCGAGATTTCATTCGACAAAATTTATTCCGTTATTTCCATTAATTTGAAATCTCGGAGCTACCTATCTCTCCTACCTGTTCTGCGATGAATATAGTTTGCAATATTACCGTAACCTAATCCACGTTTTATTTCGATGGCGCGGAATATCGTGTCGAATCGGGGCGGTAGGACGACACGGGAGATTGCATCGCGATATGAACCGCGCGTAAATTTCACCGGCATTATGGCCGATTGTACGTGCCCGCCGCGATCCACGAGCGAAGACGAGGGACACCGGTATGCTATGCTTCGATGCATCGTGCTGATGTAATTCGGAACAGCCGAGGACCTGTGAGTACACTCATGGGGAAGCCTTGCAAAACAAGGAAATCGAGGAAACTCAGCGGCGAAACCTTCGTGACCTGCGGCTGGCACAGCATTGTTCTAACACCGGTTCCCGAACGGGTGTGGAACTGCGCCAATGGAACAGCAATGGTACAGCATTGCTGCCCCTTTCAATTCGATATGCATTGTTATCGAAGACGCAAAGGTACGACTCTGCATTGTCTCTCAGGATTAGTTACAGTCGCGGCATAATTAATTGTCTACGCGCTGAGGACTGGGGACTAGTCTCCCTGTTCTGTTGTATCGTTAATCCTTCACCGTGAAATGTATCTTTGTCCAAGCGAGTACATGTTACTTTATAGTAGTCGCCAAATTTATACAGACATTTGGAAATGCTTCGTTTTTTGAAGAAAAAACCAAAAAAGAAAAAAGAAGATTATTTGAGAAAAATACAGTATTATTCGAAGAGTCGATTTTATGTCTCGAAGGTTGCTTTGCTGTAAATTATTAAAGAAACGGACAATATCTCATACGTTGGGGTTCGCTCAAATCTTTTACATGGTAAGTAGAATATCGGTATTCAATCCCCAAAAGAACGAGATGGGGATCCCTTCATATCTTTTTTAACAGAGTGGTAGATAAACGTAACTATTTTCCAGAAGCCATATGTATAGGGTACTTTCGAAATAAATGACTAGGGTTTAAGAGTATATTTTATTCAAATGTTGCTGAAACTTACTTCTATCTACTCTAATCCACCCTGATAGTAAATGCTTCATATAAAATAAATAGAAATATTTAAAAACATTTTAAATAAATATTATATAATGTAAATATTTATATATGTTGTATTTTCTCTAAACAAGAATTTTATTTTATTTGAATTGGAATTAAACCTTCTTTTTATAGCGATTATCAGTCTTCGAATCTCTAGATAAATTAAAACTGTTATAACGAATTAAAACTTTTCGTCTTGTGTATAAACAAACTTCTGACTATACTCGATGAAGTGCTAGCAAGTAATAACTCAATCGCCGTATTAATCAAGCGCGAGACACTCTCTATACACGAGCTTCCCTACTTTCGTCCCACGTCGATATTTTTTCCACGATTTAACGTCTAAAACTAGCCAATCCATTATGCCGACCAAGTTATCGGTTGAATGAAAAATCGTAAACGGGCGACGAGCGGCATCCGAAAGATAGAGGAGCTGTCGTCGAAGGATGAACGATCGCCGGTCAATATTTCGTCGTGAAAATAATACACGGGGATGGCACGCGAGTCCCGCGATACCGACGTAACCGTCCTAACGGATCGTTTGCTGCGTCCGACACCTCAATTTCCGTCGGCCGATATGTCAATAATCTCCGAGGAAAGTGGTTTTATAGCCGAATCGAGAACCCAGTCGTTCGCGTTCATTCGCTCGAATAGAATAGAGTCTAATGAAAACCGAGGAAAGGAGAAAAACATGAGAAAAAGGGAATCCAGGTCAAGGGATGAAACACAGGCATTTCCCTGAAGCAAGTTTCTTGATCGTTCGAAAAGGCCGCGCTTTCGTAGCGCCGCGAGCTGCTACGGACCACGAGAAGTCAGTGGGAATGGAAAAAACGGGAGGATAAAAAGGGATAAAAGAAGAATTACGATTGGGAAATGAGGATCAAAGGGTTTGATAAAGGCACCAATCTAGGGGAAATACCGGGTACACGGCTATAAATCGAATTACCGATTACACGCGTAGCGAGATTGGAAGTTATCGACCATGTGTGTACAGTGTACACTGTATCCCTTTTCGGAAGAAAACGCGTGTTCTTACTTGGATTATGACGATCTTTTTGATTTCTATCGTTTCTTGCTCGCTGTTCCTTGTAAATAGCTTCTATTCTATACATTAGATAACATCGCAACTTGTCTGATTATTTTAACCAAATGACATCTTGTCTATGAGTTATGAGGAATAATCGTACATATCTATACGCTGTTGCTTTTGTATTTTCAATAGCATTGAGCTTCAGGGTGAGTGGTCGCGATATTTCCAAGCGATCTTTTAAGAAAAGTTATACTTATCAAGGCACTTTTATATCTTCTGTGTCTTGACTACTTAAGTTATTGTACCTCGATTCTAAAAGCATTCTATATAGCTGTGTGTCTTTGACTCGGTTGAAAAACCTTTATCGCAAGACAAAAAGATTATTTCATTTAAAAAAGCAAAAGTGACTCTACCATCTGAGAAATATTCTCATCTACAGAGGAAACATCGTGTAATTGCTCCTCTTGCCTCGTGGATCTTTTGTTCCAGAAATTTACTCGAATTTTATGCCTTCGAAGCAACAATGAACGCAGCGAATATTATACAGTTCCTGTACAGAAGTATTTCGTTTGAAGATCTTAATAGAAGAATTTTTACGGTTACTTGAGCTTATTATTTTCTTCCAGTCCGCTTTTTTCCCAAGGCGAGATAATATAGAAAGTAACGTTCTTTAGATAATTTATTAGTGTCGAATGTTTGTAAGAGGTGTTAAATCGGCGATAGTAAATGAAAGCCACCGTTCTTACATAGTTATTTATCTGCTTGTCACCATTATTAATCTCAAAATATACAGTCTTCCAGTTTAACAACTTTCCTTTGGATTGCAGCAATAATTCACCGCTTGAACGATTATATTAATTAATTCGTTTCTTAAGAATTTCGTGAGCCAAACGAGCTTGTAGCAACTCCACCGAAAAACAGATTCAGAGAATGAATAGAATTAAAACGTTCCGCTGATTCCTCGAAGAACAAGGGATTGGCACAAGTTGTTGGTACAATAAAGCCTTTGTGTTCGTTAATAATTGAAGGAATCTACAATCTCTGATAAAAAAAGAAACTTAGTTATATTTACATTTTATATTTTATTCTAATGATAGACCGAATAATTTCAGTATATAAAATAATTATTTGATTGAGTGCGCTACGGTTAAATCCATCTTTGAAATAGCTTTCATGATATCTTAAAAGCTAAATACTTGATCGATTGATTCCAAATTTATTAATTCGCAAAAGATATGAAAAACATTGAAGAGAAGATGTGTAGGTACTTTTGTAACTAAACTAAGTAAAATCAGCTTCTTAATATTCTAACTAAAGTAAGATAGGTATTCCAAGAAATTGGTAGAACCTGCAGCAAACAAGACACGAAAACGAGAAAGCAGATAAGAAATCAAAAGACGATGCCAAGTAACTCGGTATAGAGTAAAGAAGGAAAATTCGCGATCGTAGAGGGTGGGCCAAGCAAATAGGTAGAAATAGAATTAGCGACGGCATACGAGACCCCCGCTCCATCGAATGGCTGATTTCCCAGCGGAGCGCGGCAGCCATTTAGACGCGAGTCAAACGTCCGTTCTTCTAACGGCACAAGCTTCGAACGCCACGCTGTGGTTATGGTTTCGTGGAAAATTCCCTATTAGACCACGCGAAGCCAATCACGCGGCACAGACGATGTCTCGTTACTAATCCATAGGCCCTCTTTTCTCGCGATCCATAAGCCGATTGTGGAGCGCGCGCAAGTTACATGCAAATTATTCGCTCGATTCGTCGCCCCTAAGCAGCTTTCGCTTGGCGGATTTTGACAATTAGTGCACTTTCTCTTTACGTTTCAGTGGTGCTTTGATATATACTTAAAAGGCCATATCGTGTAACTATATTTATGAATTTTGGATACTTTCAAATAATCTGTCAAAAGAAAGTAATATGTGAGATTAATCAGATTTTGTACTCGTTACATTACCAAAGTAATTGCGAAAGAATTTCAAAAAGAAAGGTCAGGTTTCGATTGTTCTCACTCTATAAGGGATAAAATACATTCGCATCTCAATTGTACCATTGTCGACCATGATGTTGGCCAAATGTTTGCCATAATTAGAGATCCGTTAAGTCTCTAGAAGATCAGAAAATCCACGACAGATCAATCTTTCGTGAAGATCTAAGATCTCCAAGGCTGAGTAGACTATTGGTATAAGGCAAGATCGAACGAGATAGCACGTTCCAGTGAATTGTCCGTGGATTATCTGTCTGATCGATTGAAAACAATAAAAATGTCCACAATGAGAAACTGGTTTGGTCGTGGGACAAATGTTTGCGGGGTGTATATCGTGTCGTGTAACGGTAAATCTATAAAGCAAACGGATATGTTTGAAGAATGGGACGTACACTTCGTTGTACGTTGTAAAGCAGGCTGAAGCACATTCTGTATGAAATAAAGATAAAAATAACAATTTAGGGTAATAAATTTGATCGCACGCGATTACTAATTACTCAAATTGAGATATAAGAAAAAGTAAATCTTAAAAATAACCTCCCAAAGAATAGCAATATCGTTAAATGGTGCAATTTTTAAAAAAGAAGGAAGAGGATTCGAGTGGATGAAACAAATTCTTTCAATCTCTCACTGAATCCATTTATCATTGTAGCGAACGAGAACCTTTATGATCTCGACGTGGTATAAGTACGCGTAAAATAAGCCAAAATAGATAATGTTCATTTACGATGAAAATTTATAGTATCTTTTATTAGATATCTAAGCCCATAAGAATGACCATTGATACGTTATGAAAAATTATGGTTCATAAATTATTACATACGTCGTTGGCTATTCCGTGGCAAACCACGTTTTTACGATAATAGATCGCATTAAATTTCTTTTGATATAAACAAGCATACATGTTGATATGATTATTATTGGAAATCATCGTAAAGAATGGCGTATATAGCCGACGCGAATGCGTTCAATTTCAAAGCAATGTCAAGTGTGAAATTGATAAATATCATGCAATTAATTAAATTAATGAATACCGTGCAAGCAACACCAACATATTGTTCTCGCATAACAAACGATCACGACTCGATACCATTGTTTTTCCATCTAATTAACTTCACGCGGAGAATAATGAAATGTATTCCCAACTTTGACATTTCAAGGATCATAAAAAGCTAATTATTATGAAATATCGTATTAATTTGTAATTAATATCTAAATTCACAAAGCTAAAATCGTAGATAGTAAATATTTACACGTTAACAATAACTGCACATTATTCCGTTGAATAATTTATCATCATCTGTCATAGTACAAAATATGTCAGCTGATAATAAATTATCGAAACTGTTCATAGCTGAAATAGTATCATTTCTGTTTACTGCATTATTTTTGCAAAGCGACATCATGGTAGATAAATTTAAATACAGACATTACTGCATTATATTCTCACTACGTAAGATTCTTCGTTTATTATTTATATACGCTCTTATATACGCTTATATATTTATTATTTATAAACGCTCTAGAATTAATAATATCGACCAATCAATAACTATAGCGTTATTTTTAAAATAAATAATTTCGGTTTAAAAAATAGTAAAACATAAAAAATACTTTCTCCTTTCCTCAATGAAGCTGCAACAACGAACAGCATAGTTTAAAAAATAAAAAATAAAAAACAGTTTGTTACACGTAATATATTAAAGTTTATATTTCATGGAAAATATTGCATTATATTTGATGTATTAGAAAATATAAAAATGACTTCGCTAGTGATTTTTCAGTTGCGAGATTTATAGCTTAACCGTTAAATTTGTTTGGCTGGTTTGATCGTAAAATTTTATATCATTCGTTCATGTGTATGCAGTAACGATGCATAAAACAATTTTGTTTACGACTCGGGCAAAGAATATCGTTTCTTATTCATAATCATTATTTCCTTTTAAAAGATTACACAAATAACGAGATATCCCAAGTTAACGCGATAAAATTGATTTCGTTTTCTAATCGGAGCAAAATTGTACGTTTCCAAAAGCACCAAAATTCGCGCGAACATCTTTCACGCGAACATCCTTTCGAGATCGAAAGGAGGAGGCGCGCGTATTTCAGGCGGTCAAGTTGGACGGAACAGCCGGCTGTACGAGCGCACATACACCGTACATCTCATTAATAAATCATAGAAGTAGCGTACCGCGAGAATGCTTCAACGACGTTCGAAACGCTAAATTACCGTCTTCCATTTGGCGATATTGGAAATTCAAATTGCCGAGATTGCGCGGCACGCGTAAATCTTCGCCGACTGTCAAAAATATTGCGCTTCCCTACCAATTCTCTCGTTAAACATTACACACGAAGCAATGGGTCACCATTTCCAGTCCGTCATCGATCAATTCCTTTTAGGTATAAAACGTGTCAGACAATTCAAGTGGAAATGAACTTTCGATTCTGGAAACGCTTTAAACTTAAGCACAAAGGATTTAAATACTACACTCGTAAAACATCGATTTGTTTCATTCTACCCCTTCTATTGTCCGATCTAAGGAAATTACCTTCCTCAGAGCCATTCTATACGTATGTATAAATACATGTACGTTTGAGTTAAGGTTGAGTTCACTTAAATTTCGTTTTTTCCTCTTTTCTTGTTCGATCATCGAAATGTCTTTTTCAATTCGTCATTGACAAGGAGATGAAAAAAAGAAAAATATGGATGGCACGTATCAAATTTATGCGTCTAGCTGTTCATAGGCCGTTTATTCTCCGGCAGTACCCCGTGCTCCTATTTTACGACACCCTTTGCATCCTGCCTCGGTCCGCGAAAAAAACCATAAACATAGCGCGCCACGACACTACATAAATATCGAGCGTGGACATTCACTTTGCCCCGAGAGCGATGAGCGTTTTATGCATCCGAATCGCTTGGACCAGCACACTCTCTCACTCCTCTTTCCTAGATTCGTCGCATTGCGTTGCCGTCATCTTTCCACCGATTCGGTACTTTTTACGACCCCATTTACGTAATACCGCCCATCGTAAAAATTCATCATAATTTCTTCATATCATAGATATTAATGCTTTATTACCATTATTTGAAGCGTGCTATTAAGATTTTGTGGGAAATTAGTATTTCACCTTGCATTTTCGTTCGTTTTTATCGTAGGCCTTTTTCGATACGGATAAAAACAAACACTAAAAGCGAAAAATGATCGTATAAAAATTGCAGGGATTATAATATGGAAATTTACTTTTTATAAAATAGTATTAACCTTGTAATCTTAACATGTCCCGTCAAAGTTCTTCACCCTTAAAGAAAAGAAAAGACGGTACTTGCCCATTCCCTCCAACTCACCCCGAAGATATCGATCCAATGCACCTAAGTGAAATTAAACCTACGAATCAACACTGCAAGTGGTTCGATCAATTTCGATCGAAATGGCTAGGAACTCTTCAGTTTTCGAAATCAAAAGGACGAACGAGATCGGCGGTCCACTCCGGCTGTAAGAGTCCCAGCGCATTAGGTGATTGCTCAGCTGAGCGGCGGTCTCATCATTGTCCGTAGCAAGCCACGGTTACACGATTGAGAAGAGAGCCGAGCATGTGTCTCGCGGTCTCCGTGCAACTTTTATAGGGACTGAAATCCCTGGTGCCGTTGTCTTGACTCGCTCGCGACATTTCTCTACTTTTTCAACTATCCCTCGACTAGCGTATACCCATGTGCAGGCTGGTATGCGTGTACGAGTAACCTTCGGTTGTCTGTAGCCGGAAGCAGTGCTGGGGATAGTTGAAAAGTTAAACAGAGGATTGGAAATTGGCATTCCTCGCTTTCTTGCGGGGAAGCTAACGTACCGCGAAATTTGCACGGTTCACCGGCGATGCCCGTGACCACACGGATTGGGAATCGCGTTAACGCTGGGATTTCTTTGACTGGAACGAACCAAGGACCAGATTTTTTAGCCAAGTCGTATTATTGGACAAGCGTAAAAGGATTTATTTGTAAATAGCGAGGCAAATAATAAGTAAATAATGAGATTCCTGAAATTTTGAATTTATTCTAATAAAAATAGGAAAAAATACGTTTTAGTATTTCAAAATAAATTCTTGAACTAGGAGGATTAAAAGTCTACAATTGTGTCGTTAAGAAAGAAAAACGTAGCAGTTTTTCGCAACGAATCAAATGTAAATTTCCTAATCGGAATCTAATTATCGCTGATGCGTGTTCGTGAAAGTTTCAGTTTACAATCGACCGTATCTGAAAAATCTATTTAAACGGTGTAATGGTATGTTGGAAAGTCATTCCGGATTCCGTCGACGGAATGGATATCCGATTATAAACGTCTCGTATCCGAGCTGGATCAGCCGTAATAATCGTTAGCGTGGTAATTGCCCCTAGATGGAACCGGTAATGACAGTAAACTCGCGCGATTCTATTAAACCAACTCCGACGAAAGGCTTTTCTATGAGGGGTGGCTCTTGGCGCGATTCTCCCGTGTGCCATGGATTTCGCGACATTTCCATACAAATAAGCGAACCCGTAGTTGTGGACGCGCATACCGATGCCCGAGGATCTTTACCCACCGGCTATCTACTCGAAACTGACTGGCGACGCTTAACTGGCTGCCAACGACCAGTATGAAATCGCGGTTTTCACGTGTTAACATTTTCATGGACGGTAAGGTTCAGCATTTAACGACAATTGCATGTTCTCGCAACAATTTGAGTCTAACGTAAGACTAGAGTTTAGTTTGGATAATATAAATAAACAAACAATGGATACAAAATTCGAAGTTGGAAATTTTAGCGTTTATACATACGTACATATGTACACAGATACTAATATACACGTAACCAAAATAACATGCTCCATATTTTTAAAAAATACTTGTGTTTCTTGATTCAGAAAATTCATTCACACATATCGATACATTCGTCTCGCTAATGCTAGTTTCCAGAAGAAAGCAAACTTTTTATAGAAGGATTTGTCTTCATAAATGCAGCTAAATACGTTGAACATGCAGTTATTTTTCATTAAATCTACGACGTTGTTCTTTTTCTGCGTTCCTTGCGAATATAACTTCAAAGTCCTAAATCGTTTCTAATTCTAAGGTATTACTATCTAGGTATTACTTAATCCAGACAGTTGCTTGTTAAAAGACTGGTATACCATTCGGCTTGACTTTGTTCTCGAACGGGACAGGAAAGAACACGGAGGACGAACGAGAGTCACGCGATAGCGACAAATCATAAAGTGATCGACCATTATATAGCAACATATAACATCTCGCTAACACCAGAGTGAGAAAGCATTACACATATTCCATTCGTCTTCTATTAAACGATGTCATTGTTCATTCGACCACAAAAATTGATGGCTTCCCGCTTTCACGGACTTCTTACTCGTTCTCGAATCTCTCGGTCTGTCGGCGAGTTCGAATAAGGGAGAGGGTGTAGCGAGATGCTTATTTCGTGACAAACCTGTATTAGTAAAATATACTTCACTGATAGGGAATTAACCCACATACTGCATGTTTTCCGAATGTGGAATATTTTTGGCTTTTACGAGCGCCACGAAACAAAGAGACCATAAAAAGAAATGCGCATCATAACGAAACAATGAAATTTGCGAAACTCGTGGCTATTTTAATTCGACATTTTTCGCGTGCTGTTATCAGCGAGTGACTGAATGATCGTATAGCCGCATTGTCGACGCGCGTCCGCCATTTTTGGATCGAGCATTCAGGATATATTCTCGATCAACCGCGAATCCTCTCGATCAGGTTGATGCGTTCCGGATTGTAGGCCGGTGAGCTTTTTCGAATATCTGTTCGATGGTCTATGAGAATTGGAGATAGAATCACTGGATTGAATCCTGAGCCCCGATTTTTTTCATTTGGCGGACAATTGAGCTGTTCGGTCTGTCCGATTTCAACTGGACGATATTGTATCGTATTTACTTGATGTCCATTGGTTGACAGATATGCTACGGATTATGGCAGTTTAAATATGGATTTGTCGCCTTCTGTTTTTATACCTGAGTATTGATTTCGAACCGTATATACGCATAATACTCTTGTACAATAATGTAACTCTTGAAAACGTGATTATTCTAAAACGAAACCACTTTTTACCAATAATCCTTTTAGTTTACAGAAGCGATGTTTATTTTAAAGCTTCGATATTTGCCTTTTGTTACATACCTTCTATTATATATAATATTATATTCTACCTTTTGTAGTCGATATGTGTATGCTTTTAAAATATAATACGTAGGTACATATACACTCTTCGAACGATCTATTATACTCATTCATAAATTTTTAAAATGTCTCATAGGTGTGTATATATATACATGTATATAATTATCACGGATTGTAACGTTCTCAATTTCTTCGAACAGAAAAACCTAAATACAAAAATAGTAAAATATAATACGTAGGTACATATACACTCTTCGAACGATCTATTATACTCATTCATAAATTTTTAAAATGTCTCATAGGTATGTATATATATACATATATATAATTATCACGGATTGTAACGTTCTCAATTTCTTCGAACAGAAAAACCTAAATACAAAAATAGTAAAATATAATACGTAGGTACATATACACTCTTCGAACGATCTATTATACTCATTCATAAATTTTTAAAATGTCTCATAGGTATGTATATATATACATATATATAATTATCACGGATTGTAACGTTCTCAATTTCTTCGAACAGAAAAACCTAAATACAAAAATAGTAAATCTCGTAATGCAGATTATTGCAATGAATATTTCACGAAGCCATCCGTCTTTTTGATTATTTCAGCATATCTACAAGACATAAAATCGATAAAACGGATGCAACGATTAAACGGAGCTACATAATTCAGACGAATATTTATATTCGTTATATTCTATTATTATTCATTAAAATACATACTTTCTGGTAATGTATAATGGAACATAGTATAGAAAATTGGAATAAGGTCAAATACGATTCCATTTATTATACAATCTATTTCCTTTTGATTTGACATAATTTATCCGACAAATTATAATAATATAACGCTTCTCGAAAGTTGATGTTTAAACAAAGATAAGTTAATAAATCATTAAAACTATCCTAAGAATGAAAATATATATACACCGTACGTGGAATAAAAAATTACAGTTGTGATAAAGGATATACATGCATATTTGTAGATTTATGAAACTTATGTAGCTTTTTAAAATGGAGTATACTCGTGATGAAACATTCATCGAGAAAACCGCTCAGCGTGCATCTATCCTTATTCGTCATTTCTAATGCATTGCTATTTAAAAAAGCTCGCCATTATTTCCAATCTCAAATAGAAGCCGATCAACTACCGAAATCACGAAAGAACGTTTCATCGCTGATGAGCCGAATCTGATTCCATTTGCAGCGATCACGCGGTTCGAACTGTCGCACATAGGTTAATCAATCGTTCCGTCGAACTCTACCTACTCGTCACTGTCGGTGAAACGATAAAAGATAAAACAGAAAATTTTTTCAATTTTATGTAATTTCCTGGACGCTTCAAGTTTTCGTGCCGATTTAACTAGTATAATACTTCGGCGATCAAAGAAGCAGCAGAACCATCAATTCTTCCCCTGTTTTTATCGACTAATCCTGTTCGAGTCTCGTGGTGGCGTTAGGGAACTAAAAATACCATGCAAGAATACGTCTAGCGTCTATATCAACGCATTGACAGGTAACAAGCTGCTCATAATAATTTTTCTGCTTGAAACGGAAAGTTACGATCTCAGTACGAGTTTAAAAAAACCTTCATCCTTAACTTTGTGCAACGAACATTTCTATAGTACGCGATTCCACTACACTTCTGTAGGGAAACTTTTAGAAAGCCTGGATTTTATTTTGAAACATAGTAAACTCGAAAGTACGTTGCCAATAGTTTGAAAAAATGTAACACGATTTTTAAAGAAACGCGAATGTACTTCGGGAAAGACACGTTTCTCGGTACAATGTTGAAAAGACAACGACGAACCGACATTCAGCCAAAAGCAACAACATCTTGGCAACTAGAAACTGAAGAAACGAACAAAAAGGCAGGCAGAGATAGATAGAAAATTGATATCGAACAGACGCTCGACGATTTGCAGTGCTCAGCAAGTTTGTCCGTAAATCACGATACATCCAGCGTTCCCTCTGCTTGCCTCCAGCAAGATCTACTTTCCTCCGACCTTCCCTTTCGTCCCTTTTCACGTGCCGCCTTAACTTTAAACCATCATCCCTCTTTCGAGGGTGAGGCAGGAGCATACCCACACCGTGAGGTTAAGCCGCCTTGGATTCAGCCAACTTTCGTTTTAGCCGTGAATTTTAATAACCAACGACTGCTCGCGCGCCTGTGCTATCCATAAAGCGTGTTATCTCACCGTCTTTTTTCGCTTCTTTCTTCGTTTTTTTGTTTTCTCCTCCTTTTTCTTCCTTTTTTTCTTGCCTTTTTCTTCCTTTCACGGCCAGCGCAGCGATGTCGAGCGATAGAACGGACTTAAAGCGAGATTACCGCTTTCCCTCTTGCGATAAGGGTCCGGGCGAGAACCAGCACCACCAGACTATCGCGTGCTCCGCGATTAGCGACAATTTGTCGAGTTGGTTTTTCAACTTCGCGTAAAGAAGGGAATCGTAAAACCGTGTCAGAGGTCTTAGGAGATGAAAGTTCTTTTCTCAGATGTTTCTCGCGTTCCCGATTCTAGGGTTGCAAATATTGATATTTCTTGACTATTTATGTAGGTGATTATGGACGTGAGAATGAATTATTTAAGCGTGTAAATGTTATAATGTAATCGTATACTTATAACCATAAAATTGAAGTTTAGTCGAGTTTATATCTCTATGAAAAGTAAAATTTAATGTGACTATTGTCAGAAGAATCCAATTACGTTAAAAGTTACAAATAATGTCAAGCAACTTGTCAGAAACAGAAGTAAATTGGATTATTTTAGAAAATATATTACAGATGCATATGCAAACCGTTAGACACTCTATACGTACATATATGATATAAAAGCTCACTAATACACGTAATCTGATAAAAGAGTACTACTAATTGTAAAAATTAGGTCAATGTTTATGCTTCTATCTTTTTGCATTTACGAACGTTACTTCAATCTCTGCACCAAAAAGGTGCTGTCGTAAAAAGATTAAATCAATCGAAGACTTTTCTATCCTTCGAATATCTTTCTATGCGAATGATCTTCGTATGATTCGCTCTGGTAAAAAGCAATCTGCTATCATCGTACAAATTCAACCACCTAATAACATGTAACCGAATGTTTCTTTCCCTTCTAAACCAAAACGAAGGCAAAACTGTTGAAGAAAGAAGAAGGCGGAAGAAAGGTTGGTCGATAAATACAATTTGGCCATGTCATCGAGATAACCTTCGTATCGATTCTCCGGCCGCCAAGGAACAAGATATCCGTACGAGACAAGTCACTAAACCTCTTGAAAGCTCGATCACATGGACAAGTTCCAGAGGTAATCATGAAGAGAAGTGACCGAGACAACATCCGGCCCAGGCTCTGGCTGGAATAGCGGTGTTAGAGTAGTGGCTCGTAAATCGACGAGGAGACGGTGCTACTGCACGCTCCTACCAACCTCTTACGGATATTATAGGTCGCGCACGAGCTTCCGCAGAAAGTTTCCCACATAAAAATATCACCGATTTATGAGAAAACTTGGCAGGATTCTACTCGTTGCCACGGTAATTGTCGGAAATGTATCGTCTTCTGGAAAGTTTTATCTGCTACGGGGATAGGGCGCGCCACTATTCCTATCAGTCGCTGTTAGATTGTCCAGCAACTTCTATTTGCTGACAAAAAACACAGAAATACTACGAACTATCGTTAAAAACAATTTAGGTTTTGCAATGAAGAACTAAGCCTTGAACCGGTGATGCTGAAGAAAATGTCAAAGAATATATTACCGAAAAGAGATAGAGAAGATCTTGATAGCTCGTTATTACTTATGAATCAGCACTTCCGTCGGAATTTAAGACAGATAACTAGGCTATCTAATATCTTAGCCAAAGGATCGAAATTTCAACCTAGAAAGGAAGATAACCTGCTGCAACAGCAGTATCTTTGAACATGTGTTCTCAATTTGCTATAAAAGGAAATTGCTTCGCCGTTTGTGGTGTATTCGCGACGTGTAAAGCGCGTACAAGCGTACAAATATCCAGGCGTGGACTTCTTATTCCGTGTCGATCGAGCAGCCTCCGGCATGAGATAACTAACGTTAAAGTAGGATAATTTTTCGATGATTTGAACGTAGGAGAAATCTTCTCGAGGTGAAATACAAGTTCGAAACACTACACGGTATGAAGGGACCATTCACGATTACTTGTCATTTTAAATCGTAATCATTCTTATCTCTATATCTCAGGGTAACGCGAAGATAACGCGATATAATATGAGCTCAGTCTTGTTGAAGTAGCTGCTGGTTAAAACAAGTTACGATTGCGGAATTTTATGGCGATTTCAAAATTAGCTATGTGATTTACAGGAACAGGCATAGGAATGAAGAAACGGTCAAACCAAAATGGTACGAGTCTTCTAACTAATAATATTCGGTATATACTTGCTCCTCAACATAAAGAAATACACAATCGAACATCCAATTTCGAAAGTGAGAAAAGAGGTATTGGAGGGTACTTTTTTTATGCAAGATTTTAATCCCTCTGTAAGCCACATTAACTACATTTCGCAAGCGCGTTGCACCGCGTGAAAGTACTTTGTTGTCGGAATGTTCGAAGCGGACGGAGTTTGCGCGAAGGTATTATCCGCTTTTAGTTTTAAATACACGCGGGAAAACCACGACGGTTTTAAGCTAATGGGAATACGGTACAGACAAAATATTGCTCGTCTTTAGCGACCGTAAAATCGCATACCATCGAGGATTCTTCATGTTCGTCTCTTTCCTTTCTTTCTTTCTTTTTTTTTTTTTTCTGTTAACTATTACATCGTTAACACCTTCACAACTGAATTTTCTTTGCACTTGCGAAAAATCGTCCGATGTTTTCGTAAACAAAACACAGTGCATTAGAATATAAAGCCAGCTCTAGCGAAAATTTCATTTTAATAACTCGTACAAAGATTTGGGTTAGAACTGAGATAGGGTTGCTATACCATGCTATCTATATATCTACACGTTTGTTATATTACAGAATACAGCAGGATGTTAAGGTTTTAGGGGGATGGTACGATAATTCTAGTCGGAGTTTGCCGATCGAATTCGCGCGACCGCGATATATCCTAGATTTAAAATCTTTAATAAAATATAGATCACACTAGTAATAAAATACACAATTGGTTGTACAGCGCACAGTACGAAATCTCACGAGGCCCCATTGGAATTTCACAATGTTGGTATATAGGTGGCCCTCGAGAGTATCGGCCCTCGGTCAATGTAAATTCCGAACACACGGGCTTTTCAGCTAATGGTGCTGCCGGTGGTGGCTGTAGCTACTGTGGCCATCAATTTAACGGTGTAAGTCCGTAATATAGCACGAGTCCAGAACGGGAGAGCCGGCCTGCAACAGCCACCCCCGCCCTTAAAACTGGCCAACGAGGTAAGAGGATTAAGTACGGCTCGCGAGGGCAACGCAACGGAGGAAGAGAAAGAGGAGGCAGTGGAGTTGGAAGAAGGGGAGGTAGAGGTTCCGTTTTTATATAACCTTCCAATATTTCAGCCGTTTTTGCCAGGGCTCGCGTTAATCAACTCGAGAAATGAATTTAATAACCGACCGTGGGAATCCGCGGGAACAAACCGAAGAGAAATCGTTTCTGCGATGATCCCCTAACTTGTCGTGTTGTCGTCCCATCTGAAAAAAAACTAAACGCGGTGCTTCGCTTAACCAGGGCGAAACAAATTTTTTTATGCTTCTCGCGATCGTTTAGAAAGTATAACGATGGAAAATGGGAAACATAAAATTTGCACAGGATATATGTACGTTACCGGTCGTAAGTTCGCAGAAAATCCAAAAGGATTACCGTGGGAACTATCTGTGCTATTTATTATTCGTATTTTTCGCGAAAGAAATTCCCTAGAAAAAATTGCGAACTAATTATTTCGACCATCCCGATACTCCACCTATAAACGTTTCGAAACATATACTTCCAAAATTCAACAAAACGATACCTCGGAAAAAAATAAAACGGAACGAGGAAAAATTCGAGCGGCAAGTAGGAGCGATAGTAACGATCACGGTGGCACGGCTGCATTATTCGTTCGATCACGTGCAGCTCGTAACGCGGTATCGAATTTCGATTAATCGATCGGCCGGCCATTAAGCGGTACAGCGGCCAGAGCCATTAATAAGAGAGCTTAATATTGTAAAGAGCCGCGTACGTTCCCGCGGATGACGATCCCGTCGACACTTTCGAGATGGATGACGCCTCGCGGATAAAGAATGGTAGAGCTTGCATTTCTAAAATTTTTCTCCCTTGCCCCATCTCTGACACCGATAATCCCCGCGCCGCGTCTTCCTGACCTTTTATTCACTCACCCTCCCTACGGACTCATTTTTGTTCGTCGAGCCATTCTCGCTTTGACACACGCCCGTATTAGACGCGAGCAGTTTTGCCCTGTAATTTTTTAGGGGCGGGGGGGGGGGCGAAGGTCACGCGTCGCTCGTTCCTCAAGCGCCTTTGTCGTCGCTTTTTTTCATTTGCAAACGCACCCTTTGCAGTTCGCCGCCAGCACCATCAGACGGAACGCGTCCAAAGATTGGGTTGCGTACAAGAGCAGATAGCAGCCAGTCTGCTGGAATTCTACGTGCGATTGGAACACAATAGGTTTCTTGATAACGCGAAGGGCGAACATACGTTAGACTGTAGTCGAAGTTTGCTGATGAAATGTGAACTTGCAAACGTGAAACAAAGATAATCAGCCAGCGTAAATGATTTACTTAAATCACAGATAGGTTCGATATTTAGGCTCGCTTAGACCATGCAAGTACGTAGTATTATTAGTGAAATCCTAATAAATTTTCTTCTAATAAGTTTCGCAATAAAACAGATCTAATTCCACAAGCTAACCGTAACAAATACGTGCAACATACCGAGTGAGAAAAAGAATTTTAAAAGAAATACGTTAAGACAGTCAATTCTATTTCTGCAATTTCACGAGACTTCCTTTTCCGTCAGACGTGATTACAAGCTGTTTTTAATGGTTTTAATTAGTTTCAAGTTTAACGCGAGCGTAATTGTGACTGGCCGGGTTTCCAAGCCGCAGCCGGCTAAAGAAAACAAGGGAGAAGTGAAAAGTGGAGCAATTTGGGTATCTGGAATGTAATTAGGTTTAAAGGGCGTTGTCATCATTGTCAGCCGGGCCATTGACTCTGACCACCGAGTAGCGTAGAGGCTATGCAGGCCATTCTGAATTCTCGCAGACTGAGAAGACTGCCTCGCTGGAATCCTCGATCCCTCTGACAACCCATTTACACGCAGTTTAAATGCTCCAGCTGCATGAGTCGGATAGGTAATGGACTATTACTGTGCAGGATTATTAGCAACCCTAAGAAACTATCGACTAAGATACGTATTTCTCTGTGCATGCGCGCGCTTTAAAGTTTGTGCTAATTTTCCGAACTACCGGAGAAGTCGAAACGACCAATTTGTCATTTTATTCGATTTGGAAAGTATGAAATTAAAGAATCCCTCAGCGAATATCTCAATGAAACGAAAATTATCTCAACACCGAACTCCAAACAATTATGATTCAATTAAACACAATTTATTTCAAAGAATAAGATTTGTCCTACAAAAATTCTAGTGCAGGAAACCGGTAAAAGCAATATTATACTTGGCTGTGATATTATTGCGTTCATAAATCTTAAACCACGGAAGACGATACGATTCTTAATTATTTCCAGTAGCTAAAGAGAATCCGCCAAGTGGTGAAATACCGAAACAACGTAGCTTTAATCGTGCAAGAAATTTTACGAGAAATGGTTACCAACGGCCAAGAAACTAGCGGCATACTTGCGCAACTTCCACTGAAACGAAAGTCCCGGACGTCGGACGGTATAATATCTGACTACTACTACCGTTGTTTGATTATACAACGATCCGCGTAAACTTTCCACGACAGTTGAAATGGCTATTACCAAGTTGAAATCGAAGTTACTATGTAAACACGTTTCACTGGACAGCCAACAAGCCGAAACGTTCTCCAGCGTTAATCGAATTTTCGATTTTGACGGCGAAGAAACATTTCGAGTAATTGTTATTAATGCAGTTGGCATTAAGCCGTTGGGATTATATAATTAGAAAACTTATATCGTTTTCAAGCCAATATTGACGTATAATTCCATTGACCGTATAATCGAACGTGATTTGAGAATTCCAAGTTGGCTTGTTCGAACTAACGTACTGAAATAATTTAAATCATCGAGAGTATTTTATTTAAAAATTGTCATATTATTAACTTTCTCGGGAATGTCGAATATTACCAATTAATTCTGGCGAATAACCACACTGAAAATTAACATCCTCTTTCCAATTACGTTTAAATGTTCGAGGCATTTTAGAGAAACTGTGCATTTCACGTTCCCCTGCTATCGTACACTTATTCCTGGCATGGAAAGAAGGGGCTTCACGGCGCAGCAGAAGGGTCGTGCAGGTGCGTTTTTCGTCAGGAGACATGTATGGGCTTTCATTAGCCACAGGAAATTAAGCGAGAACCGCTGGAGCTACCTTTTACCACTCCCGAAAGCGTTGAGATAGAGGGTGTCGAATATCGCACCCCTGAGGGCTCGAATCCCGAAAATTGAGTCACTTCGGTGATACAAAGATGTTCGTTCCTGCCAGGGGATATTCTTGAAATGAACGCGTATATTTTCATTTTTCTCCAATTCACTCCGACAATGTGTTTCACCGCTCCTTTTCTTTTCATTTGTTCACGCTGTTTCTCGTATTTTAGTGCACGCTACGAAATTGCGAAATTGCGAAATTGTGAAATTAGATTGTATACACGAATAATACGATTCCTCTGAATCGCAATATCTACGATTCATCAATGGAAAGATACAATTTTGTGAATCGGACGATTCAAATATCTTGATTAAAAGTTTTAAGCAAAACACAAGTGATTTAACGTCTGTAATCTCCATTTCAAAGTGAAATATGATCGAAGATAG
This sequence comes from Bombus pascuorum, assembly GCF_905332965.1. Lineage (NCBI taxonomy): Eukaryota > Metazoa > Arthropoda > Insecta > Hymenoptera > Apidae > Bombus > Bombus pascuorum. The sequence goes on along the minus strand of NC_083491.1, from coordinate 17,837,127 downwards.
TAAGTGCTCTTCGTGTTTTTGAACGTGGCTATACAAATATACACGTACACACGTTCAAATACAGACGTATAAAGGTACTCGAAGCAGCAACGTTTTAAACCCTCGGCCGGTTACGCTGGTCACGTGTAGTGTCCGGTGATACGAAAGTCGCATACAAAAGTTTTTCACCCCTTTCTCTGCCGCTGGTACCGTCCACGAGGACGTCTTTCGTTTCCCGTGCTTCCGCCTCTGCTCACGTTCCCATGATGCTCGCGCTACTCTACATCCAACCCTTGCACCACTCCCATCCTCGCCACTGTACACTAGCTGGTCTTGGTTCGCCTCGCTTTCATACACGTCGTCCCGACGCGGCGTGCTTCGCGGTACGTACGTTCGTGACGACGCTAGCAGCTGCCCAACGTCGACGAAAAAATGGAGAAAAAGTCGGCCAAGCATTAGGAAGGACACGTACGTGATATCACTATCGCAAACAATACCTAGAGCAGAAGAAATACGCCGCTTGGCTCTTTGCCTTTCTTCTACTCTGCACTAGTTCTAATGCCAGTTGATTTCTATGTCGTATGATTGTTACTTACTTCGTAAGTGGTTAGAAAAGAAGAAAGAAAGGTTGCTGAAACGCATATTTGTAGGAGCGAATGCATACAGAAGAATACATTTGAATACTTTTTATTAAATTTGTGGACGTTAATAACAACACATTGACCACGTTTAGTATGTTACAAAGTGAATTATATTTAAGTATATTATATTATCATGTACGGGAAGTACTATATCTCCTCTGGTAAGCTTGGCATAAAAGAAATTGACAAATTTAAATAAAATTGGTTTTGTGAAAAGTATGTAGGAAGCAGATTTCGATACAACTAAGGATAAATCTAATGTAAGCATTTCTTAAACATGATTATTTTAAATCAAGTATAGTCCGTTTCCATAATAGTTATGCATCGGCGGAGCATCAAATCGACGGTGTAATTGGATCGATTATTGTATTACGCCTACGAAAGATATTGTCAGAACGAATATCTCTTCTCAGAACGTGATACATACTTCTCTACGTGCTACATATATGCAACATCGATTTAAAATTTCTGAGTCGTTGCTCATTTCGCTAATTCCGATACCGCGTATAGTTGTTACGCGTATATAGGTATTTCGATAATATTAATATTTTTATTAAGTGTACAAACATCACAATCTCATTTCTATACGATTTATTAATCAGACTAAATACGTCATAGCAGACTCGCGTATAAACGAAATTATACAAACGTTCTTTTAAAATGAATCGCTGTACAAGTACTTTGCACAATCACGGTAAGTGACGCTAAAACCAGCGATTATCCTGAGACTAACAAGGGAATAATATTAATTTCCGGGTGATCATCGGCCAGTGTGCGATTCGAAATCGAAGCAGCACTCTCAGTAGACGACATTGTGCTTTTTACATCTTCTTCTCTCTTTTCCATCCCGGAAATATTCGACGGACATAAAAGTTTTTAATAGTCTTCGGGTTTCAAATGGATCCGACGTAGAAGGTAGGAAAAATGTCCCCTAATGGACTCTCGAAAGAAATTATTCGTGATCAGCGGAATACGTTCGTTACGAGGATGTGAAACGAGCGTGAACGAAGATTGGAGGAGACAGACGAAAAAACGACATCAGAAATGAAGGGGAGGGGGAGATGAGAGAGAAAGAAAGAGAAAGGGTGAGACGTACGGGTACTAGCGGGAAGGGTGAAAAGGGAAAGAAAAAAATGCTTGGAAAGCAGCACGTTCAGCAGCCGATGGTGCTACGAAATTACTGAAAATCCTCGTCGACTTCGAGCAACCTGATTTGTCCGTGTTAGTTTTACTCGTTCATCAACTTACTCGTTTATTCATGCGTTCCTCATACCCTTCTTTCTTCCTCTCTGTCTATCTTTCAACCCTTTCTTTTCGTCTCTTTATTATCGCGCACCTCGTAATTCATTACATTTCTCACGGTCCGTTATCCTGTTTCTGTCGATTCCTCGTTTCTCCTCTGTAGCTCTATCGAGAGCTTTTACTTCGTTAGAATCGTTCACGGACTGGCCCTTTCCTTTTTCCAAATAACTCTTCCGACTACCTTCATTAGACTGGCCTTGACGCGCTGCTGGTAGCTTTGCGAAAGTCATGAAAAAATCTTGATCTTCCGATCGATTCTTTTATTGCATTTAACTAGTTCGTCCTGTGTTATCCTTTGCCAACGGTAATCGAGAAATTGAAACAGCGAACGATGCAAACGATGCTAGTTTACGTTTCTCCTTTCAGAGATCACCAAAGTGATAGTACACAGTAAGAAATCTACCATTTCATTCTATCTTTGATCACTTTGAAAATACAGCGTGTCTACGATTGCTTATTTCTCTATCTCTATATTTCAATCACGATTAATAACAACTTTCAGAAATTAATGGATCAAAATTTGCAATTTTACCCTATCTGCATTCTTCTTCTCTTTCCTCGATGGTCGATCGATTATCGAAAACCTTGATTAATCTTCCGTTCGTAGGGTTCCGAAACGCGAAAGAAACGCTCGCGAAAATATCGCGAAGAGTTCAATTACAAACTAGGCTGTTCTCTTTCATCGGCCCGCTCGATGCTCTATTTGTCGTTGAAATCTATTATTTCTTTTGTACGACCATCTTTGACCTTTTCTAATATTCCACCCCCTCTTTGTTCCTTTATCGTTGTCCTTCCTCCCACACAAGTCCACCCTACGCGATCGTAGCCGTTCCTCCTTTTTCGTCCTGATCTCTTGAGAAAGCGATCTTTTTCCGCCAGATCAACCCGGCAAATTGGAGCTTGCAAATGATCCGTCTTAAAGATTCCGCTAATTGTACGAGGGAGAAGGCCGGGTTCTCACGAAGAAATCTCACCGCTAAACTAATTGCGACGACAAAAGAGCGACCAAAAGAGGAAAATAGAGAAAGAAAGAAAAGAAGAAGCTAGAATGGAAGAAGGGGATGAAAGAAATGTTGACATTTTATAGGATAAAATGTCTCGAGATGGATCACTTGTTTTTTTAATTATCAACAGGGAGAAGCTGCAGATAAAGTAGATCGACGAATGGAAATTTCATTTGACCAGAGCCCTTGTTTTTCTGCTTGACGCTTTTACTCGTAAATTTTGCAAGTGACCTACGTATCAGCGATATCGATCGAGATTAATTTATAACGGAGGCGGTATAGCCGAGATTTCTGAAGAGCAGAAACTGTTTAACAAACGACAGCGTCTCATTTCCTCTGCGGTGTAAAGCCAACGGTGTGTCCTTCGCAAAAAGTTGGACGGACATTCGGAACGCGGCGATCGAAGATTCGATAATCGCAGGGAGCTCGTTCGCGGCAGCGATACGCCTGGCGGCGTCCAATTACCGATCGGTAATTGGGGCAGAATTTCTGCTGAGGTTAAATTCGCGCGCCGCTGTCCAGCGACCAGTACTACGGTCACTCACCAACACTACCTCGCTGCTCTTCGTTAATTAAACCGATTAAGCCTGCAATCTTCAACATCAGATCTTTCCCTTTTTACCGTACGCAACCCTTCGGATCGTTCTCGTAGAAGGGTGAAGCTCGCGCTTCATAATTACCGATCCGCACGCTCGGGAACTCCGATGATCTTGTGCCAAGTTTTTCATGCCAACAGTTCAAGGAAATTTGTTCGTGAAAATTTGAAGTTTGACTATTGTTATTTTATAAAATAAAATAAAGGGGAGATAGAATCAGAAACGACGTAAATCTCCTGTAACAATGTATATCTTACCAAGAAAAAAACAAAAATAAAGCACAAAGCTCGAATCTCGAAGGAACCGAATTCAACTTTCTCTACAAAATCCATTGATCACGACTCGGTACACTGAAACGGATCAAGAAACAAACTAGACAGGAAAGCGGGAGAAAAAAGGACACTCGTTAGACGCAGTCTCATCGCAGCTCGTAGCGGCGCATTCTAAAAAGTTGTTCGTTATCCTCTCGTTCATCGGCGATAATTACCCACAGAAAACCGATTCGAATCAAAGTAATCAAAAAGGGAAGGACGAGCTGAGTTGAGGATATATTGCAGAAAAGCCGACGCACGCATGGAAACAACGTTTAAGTAACAAATTTTATTTAGCATTTTTCACATGCCTAAATTCACGTTGAATGATAAAGCTATTTTTGATATAGTATCAACATATTGTTCATTGGTTGTCATCGATAGTCGTGAGTGGTCACTAAAATTGCAGAAAATTATTAATTTTTTTAGAGAAAGAAATTGTAGGTGGTTACATTGCAGGAACTCGATGGAACAGTGGTACATATAAACGTTTGTTTCTAAAACGAAAGTAGAAGGCGACAAAGTGCAAATGACGAAATTTAGTTCACTTTCTATATGCACGTTCCGCTTCGTTAATTTCTACCATCCCGCAAAAAGAAATTCTCCAAAGGAAACGAACAAATAATTTTATTAAATACATTCTAGACTACGTCAGATACGTAGGAATGAAAAGCTAAAAACTAAATGTATACTCATGGCGCGAGATGGTGGAAAAGCGAGTGGCGATAAGCGGTTATAGGAGTGTAATTCAATTACTGGATCTTCATGGTGGTGTCTGGAGCGGCATTGTTCAATTTTGTTCCTTCCCTAGTCGGATCGGCTAGGAACTGATTCGTTATCGCCCTTCGACCCGGCCAGACACAATGGTGTTAAATAAGAGATAACCGAGAGCTGATATCATACCTCCACTCTTCGCTTCGCTTAGCGGCACACATCGACAAGTTCGTTAATGCGGAGCCGGAAAGCTGGTGGACGCTGAACCCGTTTCTCGTTAATTAACTAATTAAATGGTGAATTTTAGCGTTCTAGCTTTTCGACCGTGACGAACGGAGAATTGTTTTCATGGCAATGCCTACGCGTATGCGTTCTCTTTTTCCGAGAAATTTTTTCGATATCGCGCTTAAAAATGTCAAATCGTGTTCAAAGATAGAGTATTTTGTTACGTATATCGTGTATTGTCGTTGTAAGGTGGAGGGGAAAAGGATCAAGCGTTTGTCATTGTGCGTATCTAAATGTTTCATATAGATGTTTTTTCCTATACTTTAGTTTGCTACACCCTGCTGGTTTGCTAGCAGATTGACAAATCTCAAAAATAAACCACGCGTGAAGAAATTTTATTCTATGCTTTTTTATTTAGATTGGCGCGGGAAGTAATCTTTTGCCTGCCTGTACAGTATTTTCGACCGCATGCCATATAATAAAGCAATATCGAACACGAAAACGTGGTACAAGTCCTATCGAGTATAGCTCGTACGACCGATCAAGCGCAAGCAACTCGAAAATTAACAGGCGAAAATTGAAAGTTCAGTTTCTCTCATGGAAATTGCTATACCACCGAGAACTGTTGTTCGAATCGATATTGATAGATATTACAGGATGCGTAGGTTAGCGGCCCCTGTTGACGTAGCGTAACTCGGTTAAGCTGCACACGCTATTGAACTTTCGGTCAGCTCAAAACAGAGAAATGGAGAAGCAAAAAAAAATAGAGGACCGAAGAGGAAATGAAAGAGAGAGAAAAGAAGAAATGGAAAACAAAGTTCAGTGATGCAAAACTTTAACGACTCTTACACTTCCTAAAAGAACACAAACGAGCGAATACTCGTCGATTTATACCGCGATTTTAAGAATCTGGCCAAATTTTCTATCATTTTGTTTTCATATACAGGGATTTTTGCCGCTATTACTTTTCTCGTAACTTTGATTTATGTATGACAAGATTTGTAAGAAATTCTACGAGATTCTTTTACCTTATCCGATAGAAAAGATACTAAAATATTAATCGAATATTAAAAATTAAATCTTATCGTGAGAATGATACGAAGGGAAATAAGAAAATTGGATTAGAGTAACTTTTTGAGACATCAGCGGTCAATACGATCATTTTCCTATTGGTCATTAAAAACGGAAAGCAGGGAATTGACACGGGTAGCAATTTCTGGTAAATTCAAAGCAGGGAAATCGTTAATCGCAAGAGTAGACTAGAGCACTTTACGCAAGGCACTAATTGGCTGCAGAGACACTGCTTGGAGAGGCAACCAATTAAAAAGAGCTGAGCACAGAGGAAAAAAAGCTGAGCGATAAAGGCGGTTCTATAACCAATTCTCAAATCGAGCCTCATCGAAAGGAAAGTTCAGCGAAGTCGTGATTGTGCCTCGTTATGTACATTTCGTTTATTTCATTGTTTTTAATTCAGTGCCACCCGATTTCTTCCATCGATAACTCGATTTTTTTTTAATCTGCCAAGTTATTTATACGAATATTTTTTTCATAAATACTACTTTCAATGTACTAACAGAAACCTTTCATAGTTATAATAAATATTCAAAATTTCTAGTTACCTCCAGAAACGTACACAACGCAGACAAACTAACCATCATAAGTCGTATTAGAATATTAGTGTGCGTTCCGAGTATAAACAACTTTTTCTTGCTACCGACTCTCTTAGAAATGTCCTTTTGAAGTAATCGCAACACATTTATAACATAAAAATATATCTCTTTCTAGAATATTTCTTAAGGATGAACGGTGAAATCATCTCGACCCGAATTTAGAAAAATTAATTTGAAAATTGCTTTTTGCGCTTACCAATTTGTCTGTTGTACATTGTTATTCCGATCGATCTGAAGCGTTGAGTTGTTAAACAACTTATAGTCGAGTATTAATTGCTGTTGCTGCATGTTGTTGTAGACGCTGCAATCGATGCGAAATTCAATATAATAAAGTTTCTAATATACATATAAAACAAAAACGACCTCAACTTTCAATTAACGATACGATATTACTGTAAAATAACTCCTCTACTCACCAGAAATTAGCAACAATGTCTAAATATCTGTAATCTTCCAAAACGACGTTCTCACAAATAAAAATCACGGAAGAACACGGTTCGTAAAACACGAAATCACGTCAACACGGTTATCAAACTGCGTTTGCGATTCCAAACGGACAATAAAATGGAAGACTGCGTCGTAGACGGAAGTTAAGACACCTAAGCCCGACCGCGATTCAATTCAATTTGAAACACGATCGTATCGTTCGACGTATACGACAAGACTAAGGAAACACACGATCCCTGTGATCCGACCAAGCTACGTCCTTGGAAATCGATGTTACTATCGGTATAAGCAAAATCACAACAATTATCGTTACTCGACGTTGTCCTTCTGTGAATGTTTTCAAACTACTTGTGTATACTGCTCGAAAGTTTAGGTAGGAATTCGAGCAAAAAAGCTGAGCTACCAACATTTATCGAACGAAGTAAAACGTAAGTAAAATGCGTGTTTTTATCGTTTTTATCAATCGCGTTGTTATTCTTAATATTTAAAACGTAATTGCGTACGCGAATATAATTTTCGTTTAACATATTTATCGCCTCTGTGATGTAAATATATTCGATATTTTGTAAATGCAACATCTTGATTATCGCAATTTTTTGAAGAAGATTTAAATAAAATACAGATTTTCTCCATAAGCATGTAGCTACTGCGCATCACAAGTTGCATTTCTAAAGAGACATTAAAGGCATAAAACTGACAAATCTTTCCCCATGTTGCCGACAACGAGGAAAATAAAATCGAAATAAATAGTAATAAGGAAAAGTTTCATTCCATAAATGCGAAATATCAATGAAATTCCCAATCTTCCCCACTTCTGATTTAATTTTATTTCATCTATTCCTGTTCAACGGCAAAGATAACCTGAGTAATGTAGCTATTTCAACGCAATTCATCCTCTTCCCTCTGTGCAAGAAACAAACTGTTCAGCCAACAAAACTGTTCAGAAAATATAAAAACAAACAAAAAAAGGAAATGAGAAACTAACAAGGGGTAAAACTAACAAGTAAATTAGATTATCCAGCATTATTCATTTCGCATGCAGCGTAACCAGCACGAATTTTATATAAAAATATTCCACGTGTTTGAATTTCTTCCGTTATCATATCTTATTCACCTTATTTAGAATGCAGTTTCGGCTTACCTATTATCAGTGCGTTATACGAGTGGCTGCCTTGTTAGTGTTTAATTATTTTGACGGAAGAATAAGTGGGCGCGAAGGACGCGAGAATTCCCAGCTTTCTTTTATTTTCTTCCTCGACCCCCGTGTTGGAGACACGTGCGCGCGGCTAGCTGTAGTGGAAAATTTTAATATGTAGCCGGCCAACGGACAGGCAGAATGAATTTAATACTTCATTTATTTTAGAAACAGTGTACGCCACGGTAACATTACTATCGTATAGTACGAAATTTCGTCTCGTTGTGTTTCTGCGCGGACCGGTTTTTAAAAAAATTATTAACATTTCCCAACATTTGAGAAACGGGAACGGAATTGCCCTAACAAATGGTACGGTTGTTAACGATTACTTTACCTTCGCCTCTGTATGTCTATAATTACGTGGAAAACGTGGCTGCTTTCCGCTAACATAGGCAATTCTTCTTTTTTTCTCTCTTTTCTTTTTTTTTTACTTCTTTTACTTTTCCATTTTTTGGAAAAAATAAACATCGAATGAGGAAAGAATACTCGGTGCAATTTGAACCTGAATGGATGGGATGGAGTTTGTAATTGTAGCTAGTTCAGCAGAGATAAATTAAAACGGGGAAGATTTTGTCAAATTAAAACAGGTGATTGTTTGAACTGCATTTAGAGTAATTCGAACGGTGGTATTATTTGAGAAAATTTTACGTTCCAATTAACTTTAAATTTTCTAAGGAGAATGTTCTTGCAGCGTATATGAGAACTTTCATTATGATTGTAAATTGATGTGAAACCATTCCAAGCTATTCTGAAATAGAAATTTTCAATTGTAATAAGTAACAAAAATGTGACAAAATTTTATATACACCTATACGTGTGATAATGTGTATACGTTCCAGCATAATATACGAAGAACCACGAAGACCAGCTAAAAAATGCTACAAAAGAGTATCATGTAAAAATATCCTGTCCAAAATGTTCACACTTTTTCACAAAGACATCGAGCGAAGCGCCGATCAAATGGATGAGGTGGAAGAATTTGCAAAAGGTCAGAAGAGTGGGCGGTCGACGTTCATGGACAAAAGGAGAACTTCGACTCGGGGAGAAGAAGCTAAAGCAGGTTTCGCGCGTAAACTGATATTCCATTTGAAGCATCGAGGCGTGGAAAGCGTAGCCCAAGTTTAAGAGCCGCAAAAAGACGGCCTTTCGCCTCTTCCTCCAGTAAGCAAGTCGGCTCTTCGGAGCGCGAACAGTCTGAGGAAAACGTTAGGATACTGAATTCAGAAGTCGAGCAATAGGAAGGAAAGCGAGAAATGGAGGGTGAAGGAGACGAGCTTCTGGCTTGCTCGAAAGCCAAAGAATCAGTTTTTCTGCCATCGCTAGGTAACTGCTTCTTCCTTCTCCTTCTAAAGATATCGTGCTCGATCGCGCACAGCTAGTGCTTTAATAAGAATGCCTGACTAATTATATGAAATATGTGGTTGAAATATCGTTGACACAGTTTGTACAGTCAATTATTTGGTACATGGTAAGATTTCCTAGAAAATTTTTGACTTTACAATACGTGGCGAAGTACACATACCTATGACTACCATTTGCGAGCAAGACGCTAGAAATTATGTATTTAGATCACTTTTTAAGAAATCGTTTGTTACGTCATATAAACAATCGTATTTACTCTCTTGAGGCAGCAATTTCCTTTTCTTTTTATTTGCATTCCCTCCGATCCGCCACGAAGGTTTCACGAAAAGAGAAGTAAAAGTCAAGAACGAAATTATATTTCGTGACTGGAGGAAGGAAAGTTGAAGGTAGATAGCGGAACTCGAATTTCTCAGCCTTTCTTACGAAGAAAGCCGGCCCTGACTCGAACTTTCCTATCTTTTTCAAACAATAAAAACGTCAAACCGTTTGTAATGTCGGCGTTACAACTAATTCGTTAATATCGCGAAAGCATTTTTATGCATGACCCGGAGAAGCAAAGAAGAGAAAACGCTAGGTAAATGAGAAAGAAAAGACACCAGTAAGAAATAAAATTCCGAGGATCTCTAATTCTAGCCAGTAATGCTTTCCTTCTTTGAAGCTACCTTCTTCTCTCCTTCCATCTTTTCGTTCTTGGCTGTCGGCGTCATCGCATTTTTGCCCCAGCACGGGAACTTATTACAAAAGGAAGCACGCTGCCAAAAGGCGAAGATTAAATTGGCTTTTGAGCGCGACGAAAGTTTCATTCGCAACGTTGCACGGTTTACTCGTGCACACCGCGAAACGAAAACCTGGATCTGTTATTGCTCTGCCCTGTTATCCTTACTCCGACTAGGCTTGCTTACACCCGTGACCCATTCTCCTACAAACAAGCCTCCTCTTTTCTATTCATTCCGTCTGGAATTTATATCGAGTTAGGTGTGGACGAATGTACTTGCAATTGAGGAGTTCGGATGGTAAACCATGTGAGTACCAATGGAGAAATAAAGTTTTCATAGAAGACAATGCGGAACATGAAATAACAGTTACAAATATCAGAGTAATTTATTTTAATCTTCATATCCATCGCAAAATAGGGATACAATCGTAAATATAACTTAGAGTGTGTCAATATAAAATTGTTCGATCAAACTAAAAATGTTTCGGACGAAGAATTTCATTCTGCTGCCAAATTTCTTTGTGAAAAAGATAATATAAATATGTACAAAGAAAATTAATAATATACACTGCAAAATAATTTTGAAACATTAGTAATATCAATAAATATTAAAATCGTCAGTGGACGAGCTTTTCTTTAAAAAAAAAACGAATTTTTTCAAATAGGATATCGGTTAATTAAAATTAAAGGGAAAAATAAAAAACAGTGGAAACAGGTATCGATGAAATTACTGATATTGATATTTTTCGTATGTGTGTATGTTTTTCTGTAACACAGATTACTTGAAAGAACGGACACAAACATGAATAATATTGGAGAGATGCAGATTAATATGGTTCGATGTTTCTATTCGTGTGGCATTCACAATGAATCAAAGTACACCAACACGATATGTATATATTGTTTCCATCGGCGTGTGTGTCAGAACAACGCGTTTTTATATAGATCACGTTTTTTGATTAATAAAATTGAAACTCGACACAAAGAAGGATCGACAGTGTTTTAATAAATATCAAACCTATCATGGTAATTAAATTCACGATGAAATCATTCCACTACAACTGTAACAAACGTAACAAATTTTCCCAAGATGTTTTATTAAATTTAAGCGAGAATTATTTTGTTTGCGCGCTGTATTTTATACAAAATTATCGACGCGTGTTATCACGGTTATAACATTCACAAAATTATAATACAAATTATGATATAAAACTGTAGAAAAAGGAAAAAAGAAAAGAATATATATATATATAGCAACTATGTAACAACAACTTTGTGATTATACATGTATAATGATCAACAAATTAACATTGATCTAAATAATATTCCATTGTGATCGAATACGTTCGAGCCAGAATCGCAGTAAATCCTCAATGATTTATCATGACCATTTCGATACTGAAACTTCGATATTCCATGCGTCGATGTGGAGTAGATCAACGGCACGTAACGTAACCAAACAATGAATAACATGTCGTTACTGTTGTTTGCATATTATTAACGGTCGTCTGAGCATTTCCAAACTGGATCTTTTCGACCAAGTGAGTATGGAGAAAAGTGAGGGTTAACCTACACATATAGGCGTAATACGACGCTACCGTGCAGGGAGGCGAAACATCGGTTTCGAGTAATAATGAACGTAACGTATGGAACGCAGCGTTTCGCTTGCGCAAATACGAGTAACGCGTACACTCGATGTATACCAATTAATTTGTCAAGTATGCAAACGCGGCACGCATGAAACTGCTTGTCATCGGTGATCATCGATCAAGTCGTGGCTAACAGCGAGAGAGAGTCGAGGAACGGAGCGATCGCATTATTCGTCGGATCCTATTGTTTCCTGTTACTGTGGTTACCTTTCGATTCGTGATTAACACTTTGTTGCAGCGATCGGGAGAACAGGCTTGTTAATGTCACGAAATTATTTTTATCACTAGAGATCGTTTTAATGGAGTTTCTTTAGAAAAAAGCAGCGGTTACAAACGTTGGTTTTATTCAAAATTTTCTTTTAAAATTTTCGCGGTATCGACGACACTTGGGTAATAACAACTGTCGAGTTACCCAACCTAATTATCACTTATGATAAGTATTTTATTAACTTGTTACGACGGTTACCACGGTTTAAAAAGTTTCCAACTAGTTTTCCTGAAGAGATACGCGAAAATGAAACTTACAAATTTTAAACGAAAATTACCGATAAGAATGCAGTAGCTACACTTTTACCGTATCGTCCCTATGAAACTTTCTAAAACTTCGTTACTGTGAGTATCTTCAAAGCTTCTTCCGTTCCAAGTAAATTTTATTAACTTTCTAAATATGCAGCATTGTTATGAATACGACTATCTCGTACAACTTTTGATACCTACATTGACCCAAAAATTATTCCAGGAAACGAATAAAGATTTCAAAACTATCTTGATTCTATTTAGACTTTCCATTTTATAATCCGTTAAAATTTCCTCCTTTAAACTCTAACAAATAAAAGTTTAAGACAACCGATTTACATTTTTTCAAAAATTTAAATTGTATACGAATTATTGTCTCTATTTTTTAAACGTTTAAAACCGGAATTGCTGAAAACCATTACTTTTTGCAGTCAAATTTATCATATTTCATTGTAAAAGGTAAAGATCAGTCTATACTTAGATGTAGTTACTAACTAATAGCTAACATTACATCTTTTCTTCAGAATCAAGCTCGTAAACGTTCACTAGGAAGAAATAATTGAAATTAAATATGAAATATCCAATGCAATTAATTTCATTATCATGATCCGCGACGCGTATTATAAAATTTGCTTAATGGCAAATTATTTAGCGCGGGCGAAAAACGCGGCGGCATTCCATTATCTTGCAATTACCTCCCATCAATCCGTTTCATCGGCATTCATACGTATCTCGTTTCTCGTCACGTTTAATCACGCGTCATTTCGTGCATTTTAACTAAATAGGATTACTGTCTAACGCCTGCTATATTCTATTTCAGGCTTACCACAATTTGGTAACATCGACGAACGGTCAACAATACCGCATTTCGCGTCGAAGCGTCACGAGGTAAATCGTTGATACCATATTTTTAATATTCTCTTCCTCTTTTTTGTTTTCTCTTTTATATCTTACATAGGATATCCGTTTGAGCGACAAATAATTAGAATGAACTTATTTGTTAAAGACGGTTTATAAACATTTAATCGTTTTCAAAATAAAAAAAAAAACAATAAAAGTAGCGTAAGTTTGCAAAAAATGTAGATCCTATTTGCAAAAGCTTAACGATAGATCACCGTTTTGTGAACAGAGCAAAGGTAATTTACATTCAATTCAGGAAATCCTAGATGTCTATTGGCTAAAGGACCGGTTTTCCGAAGAATACTCGACTACCCAGCCTTTACATCGGATATCCGGCACCTGCATAATTCTGGTTTTATTCTTATTAGGTACTCGCTCTATCCTTTCGTCGTTCTTTCTCCTTTCCACATTCTATCGAACTTCATCGAATTCTCGCTTTCAGCTGCTCCCTTTCTCTGACATCATCGCTTCCCGTTTCTGTCTTTGTCTCTAATTCTCGCCCTCCTCTATCTATTTCACGAATCCTACTGACTTTACGTTTAAGTTTCCTCTTTCTCCTTTTAACCCATTTTACGTTCTCTGTTATATTTTATCGACCTTTTAGTTTTACGTGCATTTTCTCTCTTTAAGTCTCACGTTTCCTTCTCCGCCTGCCTTTCTCTTATCCTTTTTTATATATTCCCTTACTCCCTTCCATATTTGGAAAAAGATACGCATAGTAGTTACAAAATCTAAGCATCACAAACGTATTATCGTAAATAAATGCATAATTTGCATAAAATATGCGCTATAAAATGGGTCAAAATATAAAGTATATATCAACAGATTAAACGGCATTTTGCCACTTCTTTTGTCTTTCAACTCATCTATTTCCCGCTATTTCCCGTCTTTATTTAATACCCTTACCCCTCTTTATATGCCTGTTACTTTCTATTCTATTTTCTTGCGCGTTTCTTGGAAAACTCCTAGTGTATCTGCCGATTTGGAGTTTCGGCCAGCCTAAGGATTCAGTTGATTCAGTCAAGGCAGGATAAGCATGAACGAGAACGAAGACTCGGGGGTGAGTCGAGTTGCATGCAATTAAACTTCCAATCCCTTCTGTCTTAATTTACTTGAAAACTGTTCTCAGTATAGAGGCATTCTCTTCAGGCGGTTAGGAACTACGGCGAAACGAACGGAAGACACACCTCTATTCAAATGTTTTCGTTTGCTCGCTTCCTATTTTCTTTCGCTCCATTCTTGCTTCTCTTCCTCCACGATTCGAATTTTCTTCACTGTCTTACCTATCCGTGTATTTTTACAGTTTCCTTGCACTTGCGTGTTATTTTATTTCCGATGCTAAAGTTGTTCTTTGCAAATGACGTTCGCGCGGATTCTACTTACTCCTGCTTACAATTCAGATTCGGTAATAAATCATTTGTATATTTTCCATCGCCAAACGGACAATCACACGTTACGGAATACGGTAGAACCATAGAATTTCTCCCATACCGTAGCATGGTTGGTTGAAAGAGAAGTCAAAGAACGTGTATCGGTTCATTGATCAAAACGCATGTACAAGAAAGGAATTATCCTTCTTCGATCTAACAGGTCGACTCATTTTTGCAAGGACAAAAGGATCTCGCTGCACATCTAATTAAAGGAGCTGCTATTATCCCGCTGAAAATAGGTAATGGAAGACACTATGTAAAATTGCCGCGTGCTATTCCTCCTCCTTTGCGGCGTAAATCGCGTTCTCCCCGTCCACCCCTTTTCATCCCCTCGTCGACCTGCACGCGACCCACTTTCTTAATTGTTCCTCTATTAAAATACACTTTAATTAATATCCATTGTGCTCCATATTTATTGCTTTGGGACTCGTTACGCATTGAACCCTGTTGGTCTACCGCCGCCTTTGTGCACGAAAAGGTCTCACCGCGTAATGAAAAAGAAGATTTATCGTTAGCTCGGTGTAAATCGTATTTTCATTAAGCACACTGGATTAATACCTAAGGGAATTCAGTTTTCACATTTAATTCGTTGTTTGTTGAATTTGTAGTAGCTACGTATTTTTCAGCGAATCGTTATTTAAACGGAGTTCGTTTTTGAAGGATTCGTTGAAAAAGTTTCACAAAAACCAATCAAATTATTTGGTTCAACCCACGATATATGTAAGTATATTAGGTTATTCAATTATACGATTATCTTAACCTTATCCCCTCCAACTTTTCTTAAACAGCAAAGCGAAAATCTTACGATATTAATAAACACGGAATCGGAATATAATTAGAAGGTGTAAAATCTCTATATTTCTATATCGCTAAATCTTATTATTTAGGACAGGCAATTAGGCTCAAAGATGCGCGATATTATACGTCACGTAAGAAGGAAGACCCAGTGAGATAGGTGCTTCGGATGGCAGATTAGAAGATTCCGACTAGAACGACTGAAAATCGGTTTGCGGATTTGTTGAGCTTCTACCCGCTCTTCTGCGGCATGTGGCAAGCGGTGGTCTGAAATCTATGCAAACCCGTTCGAAACTATGTAAAGCAATGCTAATCCGCCGATAAAACCCTCACCGACGAGCAAACCACGCTTGCGTTTCTGTCGTTGCATCGTTCCACCACACGCGTACATACACGCATGCACGCGCGCGCGCGCACACACACATCGTTCATATAGACGTTTGACACGCATGTGTTCACGCGTGCGTACGTAACACGTGCGTACGTTTATGTGTAGGATGCACCGCAATGCAGCGCCAGCTCTAGCCGGTCTGACGTATTTTCCAGTAATCCTCGGACCCTGACGGTAACTCTATTAGATTCCTGCGAAAGGTTTACCCCTTCCGTACCCCTTGGCACGGATCACTGCTTTGGCTAATACGTTAACGGCTCGCACTTACACGCGCCAACGTAATCGCTATCCCGAGGTTACAGGAAAATCATCACTTTTTGTCGCTATAGAACAGGTTTGTCCCTCGATCGCTGTTTGGTCCCGTTAAGAATAGTAAAATGTATGTGTTGTGAATACTGCATTTTTCTTTATACGAAGCGATAGAATACTTGCCTTTTCGGAAAATTGGGTTTCTAAAAACATACGTTTCTTGTACATTGAGATTCGCAATTAAAAAGCACGATCCATAGCGAAATGATAAACAAGCGTGGTCATGATAAAACTAAACTTCATAATTCTTTTGGTAATCAAAGTTTTATTAAACAATCTGTGAATCTCGATATACTAATCTCTTCTAATTAAACGGTCGAAAGTTTTTCGACCGGAAGCGCTGTGTCGCGCCGCGTTGGCTGTTGCGTAACGACGCCATTAAGATTTAGGGGGCAGGCGCGATTAAAACGGACAAATATTTTCGGTGACTACTTCTAAGAGGAACGTAGAAACGCGGTCGCTCACGCGGCAAAGTTATGAGTATTTTACTTGAAACATTAACGAAGGAAGCGTTTAAAACTTAAGACCTTCTCGAACTTCTTACGCGTAAACATTAAAACCTAGCTGGCTAAGTGGTACCGTTGCTTCCTCGCCAAGAGGACGTCTGTTCTCTGCTATAGTCGTAAGCACGAGTTTCTTTTTCGTGATTGCTTCTGCCCATTGTTTCCAAAAGAAAATGCGCCCTAAGAAAAATATCGGCTCGACTGGAATCTTGTGATTCCAACGCTTATTTCCAATGATTATTTGTTTCGAAAATGGAAAAGAAATGGAAGAGATTTTTGAGGTTATGTCCTTTCTTTACGAAAAGTTGAAATTTTTGTTTTGTTGCGAATCAATGTAGAAAAGCTATAATCAAAGATAGTGGATCGAATAAATTTCCAAATTTGAACGCCACCGCGCTTTGTTCGGAAGTAAACTCAACCGAATTAGAAACATGAAACAAACGCTTAATCGCGCATCCGATATCCAAGAAGAGAGAACGGACAACGGTGAAAGATCGATAATGCGATAAATTCTTCAGCGTCGAGGCGATCACATTTACCAGACGTTCGCCGAGCTCTACGTATCAATTCCTTTACAGTTTCAAAGGTATCCACGCGGCTCCCTCTCTATTTCTCTTTTTTTTTCATACTTGCTTCTTTTGTTTTTTATTTTTATGACGCGTTCAGAGCAGTCGTCGGGGATGCGTAAGCGGTACAAAGCTTTCTCTCTCATTCCATGGCCAGCCATTGGAATTTAATATAACTCTCGCTTAGTGTACGTACGCGAGAGAGCGCGTTCGAGCGCGTACGCGAGGCGAAACGTTTGTCCCTAGACGCACGAGCGATCTCGCGTTCAAGTGCACGCGATGAGAACGCGATTCGACCGATCGAACCATTAGTCGCAATTCTTTTAAACCAGCAACTGCTGCCGCGTACAATGTCGAGAACAAAACTTCGTGATCTTCTGTATTCTCCATATTTTCAAATTAACGCAAGACAGCGTTTAAATAGAGTTTTCAATGAGAGAAATGGAAAATTAAAAGCTCCTCGAAGTTGATTATGATTTAAACTAAGGATACTCTATTGTAAGGTTGATTTATAACACGACTTATTCATTCTTTAACGAAATTGATAAAATCTGAAATTAAGGCCATTTGGTACAAGCTAATTATACCGAAAGGGTAAAAACGTCCTATTAATCGTTGCTTAACCGCGACTACAGGACAAAAGACGAACAGGAAATCCAAACGCACGTAAAATCGCTCGTCCAACGAGTTAAGGACGTGCCGGTTTAATGGATGGTTAAAGCGTGTTTCGGTTTACGCCACGAGGATACGCGAGCATCGTTATGTTCACCCTTAACCATTCAGGATTATAGCCTACTGCTTTAAAGCCTGTACTGTCGTAACGCGCCGTGCCAGCATCCTACGTAGATGTAATATGTACGTATGTACAAACAGATCCAAGAACGATGTCGTAAAGCTTCTAATGGTATGTCATGCCTCAAAAGTGAAAAAATTGTGTAAAAAAGTTAGACTTGTAAATAATATTGTTTCCAAAGCACGACTGTTCCTAGTTACGATGCGAGTTACAACGGATGATTTCTAATTAATTTGAGTAGAAGCTGTTTTGTTACGATAGACCCTATTGGAAAATTTCCAATTTTTTCAAATTAATAAACCATACACGATTAACTCTAAAAGTGTAAAAATAGCAGATTTTTTGATTTTTTTAAAGTGCTGATACTTCGCCACTCCATAGAAATACGATAATTTACGATTTTATAAATATTAATCTCTAATGCACTGCCCTGTTTCAATAGCCGGGTTTCGAGCACTCACACAAACGTAAATGTTGCGATACCCGTTCCCGAAGCAGCCGGTACGAGCCAGGACCGACGGTAAAATCCATTTTTCAACGGGAACGGATATAACACCGGTGCAAAGTGAAGCCCGAGTGAAATGGCCGCGCCGCGAGGCCGTACCACGCGGAACAATGGGCGTCAAGTAAAAATTCAAAATTAATGCGCCTCTTCTTTTTCAATTGGTCGGTGCGTTTCGCGCCGCCAACTGCCCGTGAATCACACTTTCCAGAGCGGAAACCTGCGCTCTGCGTGACGATTACAACGACAGCCAAATTTTCAACTCATCTGTGCTTTTTTAATGCACCGTCTTTTTCCTTCTCGTTTCGCTGCAGTGACGAAATTTTCCACTGTTGTCAAATACACTACCGTCAAATACGCTGCAACTTTACAACTACTTACGAAGTTGGTTTCTATGCGTTTACGAGTTGATCTCCCAAGGGTGGTGAGATTTACTTACCTGAAACAAAAGAGAGAACGATTGATTAAAAAGAATGTTAGGTATTCGAATACGAAAAGATACACAGCCAGTTGTCTAAGAAATGCGTAGCGAAATACGGTCTCGCATACGATCTAAGTAGATCTCATGTAAGACGCATGAGCATAATTGGTCTCATTAGGCTGTGGAAGCAACTTGAAGTCTAATTGCTAGGCACTAAGTTTAATTAACCGATTCGAAATCCAGTGATACTGGGAGGCTGCTTGTTTTCACAATATAACGACGGTTCGTTGACGATACAGAGATATGAGAGGTTAAGACGAGATGATAGACGATGATATATGAGATATAAGACGATTAAGATAGGATTAATTATCGAAAAGCTATACTTCTATAGATGACGATCCTCAAAGAGAAATTATTGGTATTGTAATAAAAATGTTAATTAAGATTATGATATCGCAGCATACGAAGAATTACGTTTTTCATTTCACAGAGTAAGGGAAAAATGTCGGAGCCGATCGAAAAGCAATAACTTTCTATTATCCCACTGTGAACTGCTGGAACTGATCCCTGATGAAACTGATGTATACAACATATTAGATAAGAGAATAGTAAAATAGGTAGAAATAAAAATATATGATTTTGTTTCTAAAAGTTGCAAAGGAAAAAAGTACATATCGAAACTTTGTAATCTTTTAGGTAGTGCACAAAATCTTTTTACCCATTTGAAATTATTGGATGAATTATTAAAAACAAAAGAAAAAACAACAGTAAAACATTTTATATCGATTATAGGAATTAATCAGTAAAATATTTTTCCGAATTATGCAAAAGGTTAGTTCTTTAATTATTTAAAATATTTCATATTTTTCTGTAAAGCGACTATTTGATTCATCGTATTTGAATTTTGCATTGAGTTTCAAATGATATTTGCAAATCTTGTTTGCAAGTCACATATAATAATTCATTTCAATTCTATAAATATTAGTTTTGATATTCGTTATTTAATTTACACACATATCGTTCATACGTGTGATTGGTTTTTCAATAGAGCACTTCTCCAAAATAAATTCATAATTAACATTGAAATCATAGTTCTAATTAGATTTATATCAGATTTAATGTTAGTAATTTTTGCATTAATTAAATTATCGTATTAAATAGACGCAACTAAGAAATTACAGATAATTATCTTTTCATGTTCTCGTTAAATTCGTCTATGCGATGAGTTTAAATGTAAAATTACCAACGTCTTGCTAATCACCAAAACCTTCCTTCAATAATTTACACGATGTTCTCGAAAGCAATGACTTTGCTCGCAACAGTTCAAGTTTCTTGGTATAATCCATCCTAGTAGTATCTGCAATAGCAGCAACAACAACAAGAACGAGGAGGACTAGTTCTGCTACGATTACGATTGCGACTACAACGAGTAGGTGGTTGTTTGTAAGTTGGTACGCCAGTAATAGAGGACGAGTTCGAATCGTACCGCCCAACTAAACCGATATATCTAGCGGTCTGATGTCTGCAGAGTTTCTACCAGTACGGCAACTCAATCTGATAAATGTACACGAAATTAATTAATTAATTAAGAATCGTTTGACACGACGTTGGTATTCTAAGCGTGTTATGTGTATTGTAAAATACTATGTCCTAATATATAATAACCGTATAATATATTTTGACAATAACTGTCATCAATCATATATCGTAAAACGAATAAGACGGATAAAAACAGATAAAACCGAATAAAATTCGTTGTAATTGTATTCTCATTGATCAATTACATAAAATTAATTTTGAAAAAAGGAAATAAAATCAATTCGTTCAAATATCATATGCATCATATTCTGACTTCTCACGTTGCTGAAAAATTTTGGTAAATCTGGTCAAACATTTTATGAATTAAAATTGGAGAAAAAAGAAACCAACTGTAAAATGATCTTTAAACAAAATTGCCACTGAAAAACGGTGCCGGTGCAAGTTTTGTTTCGACGCCAGAGAGAAGGGCTGTAGAAATTATACAAGGAACCAGATTGGTTCGCTATATGTGCAATAGGTTATCGTTTATACATAAAATGGATTGTATCAATGTGTCCGTTGATCGGATTCCTGCGCGTCTGCGCGTTATTGTTAGAGGACACGCGGAGAATCTATATAATAATCGTTTTCAATTCACCGATTCCCCTTGACTTTCGTAGAACCAATAGCCATAGAACAAAGGCAAGCAACGGATATTGCCTCGCAGTTTGGCAATTTCCCAACAACGGTTCCTCGATTTTCACCATTCTGATTTGCCTCTTTTTAGGAACTTTGATTTGGGCTCTCTTCCTATTTCTTTCTTTCTGTCGATTACACGAAACGAGAACAAATACGTGATTCTACGCTACAAACTATTGCGTAACAGAGCTACTGTAACATTTTTTGAAGCAACGCGTTACTGATGAATAATCTGTTAACTTGTCAAATATTTAGGCAGCTACCTTGCTATATGTAACACCAAATAACTATTTTCTCTTTTCCGCTACTATCTTTGATTTAAGCTTCTCTTTCCCTCTCTAATTTTCACCTCTTCATCTTCTTCTACGCCCTATTTAGGATTTTATGATCGATCGTCCGGCAAGCACGAAACACGCTAAAACGTGAGCGAGCCAACGTGGCAATTAAAATGCGTAACAAGCCGAACGCTTCGATTCTTTGCAGCGGGACGATGAAAAGCGAGGTTGTCAGGAGCAGGTATGGAAGTGTTCCTCCGTTCGAATCTTAATTTACCTGTCTATTCAAGTTTCAATCAAGCCAACGTGGGAGGCATGGTGAACCATGGCGGCACGCATTTGCAGCCCCTCTTGTACACGCGATGCACGCGTCCGCATATGAAAAGGGTTGTCTGTTCGGCGATACTTCGAAAACTCTTTCGTGACAGCTCGTTAATTCGTAAAACGCGTTATCGTTTGACAACGCGCAATAATTAGAAACGTCAAAATAATCGAACGATATGCACTCCGAAGGTATACGCGAAGAATTTTGTACGGAACGAATCCATCTAGATAATATCGTTCGACGCCTCAACATAATGGTTTCTTTATAGGGTGAAAAGCACGAGAGTCTGGGGATTCGCAATCATTCCTCGTTCGCTTTCGTACATGGGATCTTACGATGCTCTACATCGCTTTGAGAAATGTTTAATCAAAGGGAATTCGAGTTCTATTCCAAACAGGAAAAAGTAGGAATTTGATATTACTATTCATAGATACACGTATTAAATAAAATTCCTTCGTTTCGTTTTAAACGTTGTATTTTATCGTTCGTAATTCCTCGATTAATTAATTTTTATAAGACTCAATTTATTTTCAGAAATGTTTGACAAGCAGAAATACAAAGTTGGTCATCTGAGAAAACGGACATGCGGCCTCAAATATCGATTCCAATATTTATTACTCTTAAAGAAAAGCTAAAAGCGTAGAGCAGAAACGACATGAACCTTGCAGATAACGTAATTAAGAAATTTTCACTCGAATTTGCTGAAATAACCTTAGATAAAATTTCAATACAACAATTCTCTCGCGTTGATAATCTTTTCGTTTAAATCTTGTACATCGTATTTGTATCTATCTGTTTTTCATTAAAGAACGAGAAAACATTGGAGCTTCGTTCGTATTATATTCGCTACGACGTCTTTTATATTCAACAACGCCTACATATAATTAAGAATCTCCATCCTAGGTCATGCAAAACTCACCTTATTATAAATCAAACTTAAAATCGTAAACGAAAGAAATCCTAGTCGCCGCCATCGCCCTCGATAAAATCTCTTCATCTCAAAATCAAGCGGGACACCCTCGAATTTCGTCACGATTAGACATCTTCAACGCGTTTATTCCAATTATCTCGGGATTTCATTACGTTACGATAAATCAGCGTAAAATTCGGCAAGCGGCACGCGATCGCCTTGTCAAATATCCGACGAGCCGAGACTGGCACACGAACACGAAATCCGTTCTCGCTCGATGATCGGTCAATTTCGCGAACGCTCATTCATCGATGGAATTCGATTGGCCGCATTCGCGTGTACGAAATTTTAATTAACGAACTGCCGTCGCCCCGGCGCAAAAACGGCCGAATAAAGTTACGCTTCGTGAAAGGCTATTAGCCGGGCAAAACGTTCCCCGCGGTGCGTTTCGCAAAAAGCGAACTACGGACGTGGTGTCTGGCCGCGCGCCGCCGCCGCCATGTCTCTCCTCTCCTCTCCACTCCTTTCTCCTCGCTTCTCTTCTCTCTCCTCCCTTCGTTATACCGATTTTCGTCGTTCCTCCACTCGTTGCTGGTTTGCCATCCCCCAACGAACGTACCCTCGTCAACACCCCGCGATCCAGTCTCATCGAGAAATTAACATAGAGTAATTATCCGGCCGAATCATATTCCAACGTGTAACAGGGACTGGCAGCCCGTACGACGGAAAATTAATATTTTATTACGTCGCCTATTAAGCGCGGATTAAACGGGAAGCACGTTGCATGTTACACGGGATATCGCTATTGTTATTGCTCTCTTTTTCTCTCCTTCCTCATTTTTTTGTTTATGAAAATTTGTTTGAGCGCGGGAAATGAAAGAGATTTTGGATTTAGTTGCTCTTGGTTCGATGAATGCATCTCGAACAGGAATTGAGAACTAATATTTCGTTTGCAATTATTTGTTCAATCGATTATCTACTTCGCTTCCTAACACTACAGGTCAATCCACGATACTACTGATCTGGAAAGTACAATCAAAAAAACACATTCTTCTGTTGGAAAAACAAAATTGTCTTGGAAAATTGGAAGAGAAGACGAGACACTCGAAAAGAAGATGAAAGTACAGAGAGCTGCTTATTTTCCTTGAAGAACAGGTCGCCATGCGTTGTGAAAAAGGGCCTGGTAATCGGATGTTCAGGTGTCAAAGGAACAATCAACCTACGAAGGAACAAAAGAGACGAAACATCTTTTCCTAACATCTGTCGTCAAGGAATTTCGAATGTTATTCGTTCGATGCTTGTATAGCTGATTGTACCACGATGTATGTATAAAACTGGTGTAACGCGAAGCTTGATGTTAAAGCTGTGACTTTTTCAGCCTTGTAGCCGCCATTCGTTCTTTTCCCAAAATTTTAGGTTGGAAATGCCTCTGAAGAACCGCACCGGTGCAGCAGAAATCTGATACGGGCTGGTGCGCAGACATGGCGCACGTAACGTGGACAATGGGTCGGTTTGTTGGGTTGGTACCGTTGGCCGGTCGCCAGCTATATTGTCCACGCTGCCACGGTTCGTGCAAGCGAACTTCTACCTACGTACACCTATATACCTACACCCAATGGGTGCATATATTATATACAGGGTAATGATAGAACGACCGTTTCGCAAGCACGCGTTGTACTACGTGGGGTTCGTAATGGAGAGGTGAAATTGTTTTCGCGACTTCTGGCTGAGACTATTGTAGAGTTCGCGTGTTTTGGTTGGACAGGCCAGTTTTTGCAGCGGCGGGCGAGAGGAAATTAGTTCCCACCTTCTGAATTTCACATGTACTCTAGCATACCACTGTCCGTGCTTTATACGACGACTGGTAGAGTGCCTGTTGGATGTCGTTGACGACGAGTTATAAATTCGTATACGGCACTTGTACAGGATATGGTATGACGAGGCTTGCGTTATAAATTAACGTAGCGAAGCCATTACAGAACGGTGATTAAATCGAGCAGAATTTACACGTGTCATTTTACCTCCTTAATCCTTTAATCTTCTAGTCTTCGAGTTCTTATAGGCTCCTACAGGTGCCTCTGGGCATTGCGCGAATCGAGTTCAATTTTTCCTTTGAAACAACGAAGTACGATACAAAATGTGTAACTAGTAATCAAAACTATTTCAATAAACATTTTGCGTTCTAAGAGCTATTTGTTTTCGTGGTGTGTATCGTGTGCATCGATAACTGCATCGTGTAATCAATAGTTTGCTGACTATATGTATCGTCGAAAATTTAATTCTTAGTTCGCGGCTAGAAGCAAGGCAAGTTTAATCGCAATAAACAGAAAAGTCTGATAGACATTGTCTTTCGCAGTTTCACGCCATCTTCGGAGATTTAATCCCTCGGCGCGCTCGCCGCGATTATCCAACCGACGGCGTAACCGTTAATTGCGAGACTCCTTAATAATTCGTGGCACGCGTCCGCCGCCTCGGGGCTAGTTTTCCCCGTGTTCGTTCCGCGGAACGTGCGGAAACCGGTGCGAGACTGGGGGAGAAGTAGAAAAGTGAAAATGCTGCTTGCAGATGAAAATGTCGTTAACGAGATAAGGG